>NW_026652276.1:23860991-24056468 GCF_009828535.3 Hylobates moloch
CACGAGGTCAGGAGATCGAGACCACAGTGAAACCCCGTCTCTACTAAAAATACAAAAAATTAGCCGGGCGTGGTGGCGGGCGCCTGTAGTCCCAGCTACTCGGAGAGGCTGAGGCAGGAGAATGGCGTGAACCCGGGAGGCGGAGCTTGCAGTGAGCCGAGACTGCGCCACTGCACTCCAGCCTGGGCGACAGAGCGAGACTCTGTCTCAAAAAAAAAAAAGAAGGATGGCAGGCAGACGTCCAGGGGTGACACAAGAAGGATGGCAGGCAGACGTCCAGGGGTGACGAGCTGCTGTGACTGGAGAGAGGGCTCTATAGACCCCTTCAGCTGACTGATATTGGGATAAGTGCCTCATCCCGGTGAGCCTCTGCTTCCCCGTGGGTGAAATGAGGATTGCTGAGAAACAGGGTACAGAGAGGTAGGGATGAGATTTTTGTATCCAATTCCCCAGGGCAGAGCCTGGCTGGTAGAGTGCCCTATGGATGTTATACCCTCCCTGAGAGTAGGAGGAAGAGTCTGGGGACCAAGGCAGCTGTGAGCGCTGCCTCCTTGAGTGTCTTTATTTTTGTTTATTCATTTTTTTTAGTTGAGATGGAGTCTCACTCTGTCACCCAGGCTGGAGTGCAATGGCATGATTTTGGCTCACTATAACCTCTACCTCCTGGGTCCAAGCAATTCTCCTGCCTCAGCCTTCTGAGTACCTAGGACTACAAGTGCGCGCCACCATGTCCAGCTAATTTTTATATTTTTAGTAGAGATGGGGTTTCATCGTGTTGGCCAGGCTGGTCTCGAACTCCTGACCTCAAGTGATCTACCCATCTCAGCCTCCCAAAGTGCTGGGATTATAGGTGTGAGCCACCGCGCCCGGCCTTGAGTGTCTTTAAGACTAGAAAAGCCTGTGTCCCTCCCCTGCCTCCTTTTCCTCTCCTCTCCTAGTCCCCATCCTTTCTAGGCTGGCTGTGATGCCCATGGCCAGGATGGGCCAGAGACTGGGGCAGTAGGGACTGGACAGAGAAAGCAGTCCTGGCACCAGACAGGACTAGGCTCAAACCCTATTTCCATTATTTGATACGGGCAGCCTTGGTAAAGCAGTTCCCTTCGTGAGCCTCAGTTTCTTGATCTGTAAAGTGGGGAGAATAATATACTCTTTGTATGGCTAGGGTGGGGAAAGAGACAACAGATGTCAAAATATCAGGTATGTAAGCATACAGTAGGTGCTCAGCAAATGCTGGCCCCTTTTCCACTCCACAGTCTCCTGCCTGGTTCTTGGGATCCTCTGTATCCCAGACCTGATGCTGGGGGAGGATCTCCCTGGGAAGGGTGTCATGGGACAGGTCTCTACTCCTTGGGCTCTACTCCTGGGCTGACCACCCAGGGACTCTGACCAGCTACTCTGAGGCCAGGAACTGGCTGGGTCTGTGGCCTCAGGGAGGATCTGTCAGAGATAGTTCTTGTGCCCTAGAGTGAGTGCTTGCATCTATTGGCTCACATGTTCCTGCATGGGGAAAGCTGCAATTGTGTCATCTAAGAAGTAATATATCTGTAGTGCATAGTTTTAACAAGCCCTAGGAATAAAAATCACTTTATTAGCTGAGGAGCAGAGCTATTTATTATGCATAACTTGATTTTCTCATCAAGTGCTCCCATTTGCTATTACATATTCAAGTACGATTTATTTAGAAAATAATTGCACGCCTAGCAATTGAGGCTTTTTTTGATGTTGTGCTGGTGGAGTTAGAGGTGGAGGCCCTTCCTTCCAGAGGGGCTCGCTGTGTCCTCAGGAACTGGGAAGGGGCTCAGGGTGAGGCTGAAAGAGCCACCAGGCAGGGGCTGGGGGTCAAGTGCAGCTTTGGCTCTGCCCTGAGCAAGCTGAGTGGTCTCAAGCTGGTCACTCGACTTTTCTGGACCTCGCTGAAACTTGGACACTATTCTCTAAGGCCACATCCAGCTGCAGACGATGATGTATTCCGTTTCCCGGAGTTGGTTTCCTGCCCAGTGCTAAGCACACATTTTTGACGGAAGGGTCCTCATGAGCTCTAGATTCCTTGTGCACAATTCCGGCCATACAGACCCCAATCTGACTCTTTGGTCCTGAACTCGTTCTCTCTAGTTTGGTTGACCTGTAAGGGCCTCCTGACTGTGGGTTCCGGAGGTAGGCTGGGCTGCATGAGAATCGCCAGGGTCTGAAATAAGACTCTCCTTTTGCAAAGTTTTGCAAAGTGATGTGTGAGGCACAAAATTGGGAAGAGCACTGCCCTTTTTTTCTGCAGTGTTGAAAGGAAGTGTAGCATGCTGGCCGAGAGTGCAATGCCTGGGCTGGATCCCGGGCTTGTCACTTGACAGCTGTGTGACCATAGGCAAGTAGTTTCACATCTATGTGTTTTGGTTTCCCCACCTACCTATAGGGTTGTTCAGTTTTGAATGAGCTAATCCACACATACATTTAGAAAAGTGTCTCTCACATGTAAGAGCTCAAGAAATGTAAGTGCGTCTTGTAGGATGGCACATTTTCAAGGCTACCCAGCAAGTCAGAGTCAAGACTCCAACCCCATCTGCTGCATCCTCTGCCAGGGTTTTCCATTCTGGGAATGCTTTGGGGGCAGGGCATGTGGGGTCCATGAGAATCAAGCCCTAAGAATGACGAATGAGCCCTAAGTCAGCGAAAAGGACTGTGGCGGGCAGCCCAGGGTCAGGGCATGGTGTTGGGGAGGTTGTGTGATGGAAGAAGCATCCCATCATTTGGCTTTCTAACCACACCCCCCACGCACCTTTCCATCCTTTGCATGGATTATTACGGAGGGCCTGCTCTCTTCAAGCTGCTTGCACATACTGGCCACATGATTGCAAGCAGGATGGGTGTTACCAAGAGGGAACCTCTGGGGGATGTAAGGCGGACCTAACCTGGACTATGGGGAGGAGGTGTTAGGAAAGACTCCTAGGGAGGTGAATTTTAAACTAGATCTAAAGATGAATCTGGCCAGGCACAGTGGTCACAACTGTGATCCCAGCACTTTGGGAGGCCAAGGAGAGAGGATTGCCTGAGCCTGGAAGTTCAAGACTGGCCCGAGCAACATAGTAAGACCATGTCTGTATGAAAAATAAATAAGTTAGCTGGGCATGGTGGTGTGCACTGGTAGTCCCAGCTACTTGGAGGCTGAGGTGGAAGGATCACTTGAGCCCTGGAGGTCAAGGCTACAGTGAGCTATGATTACACCACTGCACTCCAGCCCAGGCAACAGAGCAAGGCCCAGGGCCATGGAGGAAAGGCCCTGGGAAAGTTCCTCACTCCAGTGTAGGGCGTCATTGTGTGGATTAAATGAGGAAATCCATTCCAATCCCTCATTAGGACGCCTGGCCCCACTGATGGGGCCTCAGTCTAGCTCCATTTCTGAGCCCTTCCACGTCAGGACATGATTTTGTTTCAGTGCAGAAAATGGGCTTGATGCTCAGAAATGTGGGAAACCTGCATTAAGAAGGAGGAGAGAGAGAGAGACGCTGTTGGAGAGAACTCATCTCGCTCAGGACAGCGAGAGAGACAGAGAGAGAGAGAGAGACACTGATGGAGAGAACTCATCTATCTCGCTCAGGAAACCGAGTCAGGGGCTAAAGACTCTTGGGCAGTGGCCTGGGAAGTGCTGGGGAAAAGCCGCTGTCTGCCCTCCTTCCATCCTTGGTGATTCCCGGTGCTTGGAGTCCAAGAGCATCTCCTCAGCCAGAAGATGACAGTACCTGGTCACCTGGTGTCTTGGCTTGTGACAAGTGTAGCCCCACGTTCTCTCTCTTCTGAGGGTAGGTTCACGGGAATGGGGTATAATTTCACTATAGGAAACAGAGGCCAGGCAGTAGCTTCACCCATGTGATTCTTCAGACTTGTGCTGGACGCAGAGGACACAGAGCAGATGTGTGCCTGACACGTCTACCTGGCAGATCGTCTGACACACACAGAAAAGACAACACGAATCGCTCACCGCTGCTGAGCACTCACCATGCGCCAGGCCCCATTCCACCGACTTTACGGCATGATCTCATTTCATCCTCACAACAGCCTGTGGGAGGTGACTGTCATTGGTCCACTGAACAGATTAGTAGAGTGAAGCAGAGCAAGTTAAGCACCTTGCCCAGGTAACAAGTGCAGGGGCCGTTAGACTGCAGCAAGTACTTGGGTAGGCTCAAAGAAAGAGCGACTGGGAAAAGCAGGGGACACGGAAGTAATCATATTCCTCCCCACAATTTTAGCTGCACTGACGCGTGAGGAAATGATCAAAATCCAAATCGAGGGGCATTCTGCAAAACATCTGTCCTGTAACCTTTAGAAACATCAGTGTCAGAAAGAAAAATGAGAGGTGGATAACATGTCTAGGTTAAAGGATGAGAGACCCAGCCACTAAAGGCAGTTCAGGATCCTGATTATGTCCTGAATCCAAAATGAAAAGGAAAACAATGCCCCGGCTCTCATGGACATTCTTGGGGCAGTAGAATGACTGTATTAGACAATGGGATGGTATTGATTCTCAATTCCTGAGCGTGATCATAGAAGGGAACATGCGTGTTCATCTTTTCCAAAGCTTTTGCACTTTTCAAACTAAAATGAGGAGACAGCGGGTGGGGAAATGGATTCTGACAGGGGTCCGGGGGTATCTGGGAAGACCCCTGCTGAGGGGATGAAGTTTGAATCAGGCCTTTGAATGAGCCTAGAAGCTGGACAAGCAAAGAGGGGAGGAAAGGCATTCTGGGCAGTCTTAGAGGTGCTGCGGGGTGGCAGGTGGCTGGGGAGCGTGGAGCAGCCTGGGTGGACGCAGGGCAGGGAGCCGCGAAGTGGATCTTGGGGATTGTGACTGGCAGGGTGGGCTGGGTAGAGACCAATACTTCTTCTCCTGCTGGCTCCAGGGAGGGCAGGGTTTATTCTGGACATCTGGGAAGACATGGCAGCATTTGGGGTGAGTGGAGGTGCCAGACCTTACAGAGCTGTAGTTGTGATCCTGAGAGGCTGTGTAGGGGCTATGGGTGGGAGCGGCCTGGTGTCGGGGCCCAGGAGGCTGCTGCAACAGCCTTGGGGAGAAGGGCCAAGGCCTCATATAGGGCAGAGGCAGTAGGATTAGAAAGCACAGGATGATGAGTGTTTAGGAGGCAAAATTCACAGGATTTGGCAACTGGTTAGTTGGGGGAGGTGCAGGGAGGAGTTCAGAGTGACTCAGAGCTTTCCACCCGGGGCGACCAACAACGTGGTCAGGCCAAGAACATGGCTAGGGCATGGGGGTGGGGGATTTGTGTGTGTTAAGGTGAAGTGGGGTTGGAGGAAGGTGGAATTTGAGGTGCCCATGGGACTCCCAGAAGCCAGCCTGCAGCCCCACTGGGGATCTGAGCCTTCCACACATAAATGATGCTGGACGCCCACCAGACCTCCCAGCCTAAGGATGACGGGGCAAGGGGCAGTGGATGGCCAGGAGGCTGAGCGAGTGCGACAGGAGTTGACCTCCCAGGTCTGCCCTAGGCCTGTGTGGTGATCCCCTTCCCTGGCTTGCAGACTCCGGCCCTCTCCCCACGTCATCCAGGGCTTTTTGGCCACAGGAAAGCTTGTGGGAGGCAGTGCTGAGGCAGTTTTGTAGGAGGAGCTCAGGAGCTGGGGACCCCGGGGTCTATCACCCCTTTTCATCACCACCCAACCCTCACTGCTGCTCTGCCCCCACGGGGCAGGGAGGAACCAACAAACAGACTTTCCCACCCCAGGGCCAAGGACTCTCGCCAAGGCTGTCCAAGCCAGATGTGCCACACCCCTCTGGCTGGGCGGCCTGGGCAGGAAAGCTGGGCTGCATGGGGGGAGGGAAGGGAGAGGAGGCCCCGAGGGCCACGAAAGCCCTCTGATGCTGGGTGGGCTGGTCGCAGGGTGGGGGCTAGAGCTCTGGGCTTGGAGGGAGGAGAAGAAGGACTTACAGACTGGAGCCCTTCCCCTTTTCTGGGCCCTGGCTCTTGAGAGAGGTGGGGGTTGAGGGGTGGGGGTGTGGAGAGACCAGGCAGCTCCCAGCTGTGGCTGTGTCTCCTTCTGCCCCTGAGTTTTCCCCAGGTAGGTTCCTTTGGAGCCAGCAAAGGAAGGGCCCGGGGTGTGCTCCGTGAGGCCGTCTGCCACTTATCAGGAAAAATGACGATCATTGTCATAACAAGCCACTACCCTTGAAAAGCACTTTGCACTTTTTGGGGCTTGTTTACATCCTCTGTCTGTACCTGCAGAACAACCCGGGGGGAGGGCTGGGTAGGTACCAGGCACTCCGCTTTTCTTCTTAGCCCATATTTTAGCATCTGATTGTTAAGCTTTTTTTTCGCACTGAGTCTCATTATGCTTTCTTGCAGTGCCTGCCCACTGGTTTTGGTTTTGCCTTCTGAACTTCAGATGATGTCTGGTGCCTACTTACAGTAACTCTTCCTTCATATATTTGAGGATAGGAGGCTGACCGACCCTAGACTTTCTCCTCCAGCATCCTGGGAACATCAAACCTATGGGATGGCTGTTTTAACAAGATCACCTCAGTGTCCCTGTTTTACAGTGGAACTAAGTGGATGCCAGCAGAGCCTGGGGGCCACTTGCCTGGAGGTGGCAGAGCTAGTCCCTCGCTCCCACCGGAGTTTCACAGCCTCCTTCTTGGAGGAGTGATGTCTCCTCATTCATTCCACTCTCTGAATCATCTGCAAGTCCCACCCCCATTACTTTCAGTCCCTTCATTCCAAAGGGACTGTTGTGTCATTTCCCCCTCTCTCTACACTCAGACTGTCTGGTCCAAACTCCTCATTTTCATTTGGGGACTGTGAGGCTCAGGAAAGATCACTGATATTTTCAATGCCACATAGCCTAGAAGGCAGGTCTCCAGACTCCTCCCCCAGTGCTCGCTCAGCCAAAGCCAGGACCCAGTAGGGCTGAGGGGCAGGAGTGTCCTAGGGCATTCCCTATGGCTGCTTAGAGAGGCCTGAGCAAGGGTAGAGATGGACCTGAAGCCCTGTCCCTGCCCTCCAGGCCCCAGGGGGGAAATATTTTGTAAAGTCAGATTTCTTGGGGCTGGGCTGGCAGGGCAGGCAAAACTGGGGCCCCTGGGAGAAGCTGGTCTGGAAGGCTGCACGTGCCACCCATGGGGTCACTGCACTGCCAGGGCTCTCTTCTGGGAGACTGTGCTGCCCCAACTGTGCTTTGGGAAGAAGGCCTATATCCCTAGGCTTCGGGAAAAGGGCTGGATATGGGGCATAGGGAGGGATGTTTGCCGGGTAAGTGGCAATGGGAAGCTTTGCCTGACTTTGTGGGGTGGGAGAGACAGGCTTGTGGGTTGCCAGAGTCGGACCAGGAGAGCTGGCTTTAAGGTTTCCTTTCTGCCTCCCCAGACAGCACTTAAACTGAACCCCAAGTCCCCTCTCTGCACCTCCCCCCACCCCAGGCCTGGACTGCTGCAGTTGACACTGACCAGGTCCCCCTCCCTGGAATGTTTGTGGCAGAAATCTAAGGGAAGTCCTCCAAGTCCAGGCCGGAGACAGAAACCAGGGGAGGTGAGACAGGTGAACAGAGGAGACTTACCTGCTCCTTCTTGTGGGATGGGGGTCAGAGAGTGAGGCCCAGAGCTGGGCAGTACCCTGCCACACGCTCACCCCGCCCCAGCCAAAGCTCCTAGAACCCAGCTCTCTGGAATATCAGAACCCAGGAGGTGGCTGGCTGGATCTACCCCGCAGAGGCCTCCCTGACCACCAGGGGGCACTGCTGGGCTCCAGCTCCCCACCCTCCGCAGTCCCCACTTCTAGCCTGGGCTTTTGTCTCTGCTCTCCCACCCCTGCCGCCTCTGTCTGCTTGTCTCTGAATTTCTAACCAACTTCAGAAAGGTTGAAAATACAGTGCAAAGAACATTTGTCCTCTCCAGAACTCTGAGAGTAAGTTGCTGACATGATGCCCCACCACCGTTAAATACTTTCCTGATTTTTCGACAAGGACTCTCTTACCTGACCAGCCCCGCTATCAAAATCAGGAAACTGACATGGATACCTTACTACCACTCAGTCTAGACCCAGGGAAGTCCCGCCAGTGGTCCCAGTGATGTCCTTGTGGGCATCAACAGAACCTGGTTCAGAAGCCGCCGTTACTTTTGGTTGCCAAGTCTTTTTGCTGCCTTCAGTCTGGAAAGCTCCACAGCCTTTCCTTGATTTTCGTGACCTTGTCACTTCGGAGATTCCAAGACGTTTAATGTGTAGGTTGTCCCTTAGTTTGGGTTGGCCTGATGTTTCCTCATGATTAGGTTCAGGTTGAGGCTTTCTGGCAGGGATACCACAGAAGCAGCATCTGTTCTCAGTGCGCCCCTGCTCCCAGCTTGGCTTCATCATCCCATTACCATTGCAGTAATGTTAACTTTGATCACTTGATTAAAGTGGAGGAAGCCAGGATAAGTTACTTTCTTCCTCTTTGTAATTTCTAAGTATGATGTGGGGAGGTGCTTGGAGATGATGTAAATATCTTGCGCCTTATCAAACTTTGTTTATTCAGTTACAGTCATGAGTCACTTAACAATGGGGATACATTCTGAGAAATGTGTTCTTGGGGGATTTTGTCACTGTGCAAGCACCATAGAGAGTGCTTATATATACCCAGACGGTACAGCCTACTGCACACCTATGCTACTGTATGGTATAGCCTGTAGCTCCTGGGCTAAAATCCTGCACAGCATGTCACTGTACTGAACGCTGTAGGCTGGGAACTGTAACACATGGTAAGTATTTGTATATCTAAACATATCTAAATGTAGAAAAGGGACATTAAAAATACAGTATCATAAGTTTATGGGACCACTGTCGTTATGTGGCGATGACTGCATTTCTGATTGTCAGCAAAGACGCATTTAAGCCATTCCTATCGTCACGTATTTTGATGCTCTGATCTTCCTAGATTTGGCCTTTGGGAGCTCCTATGTCCTTCTGTCTCTCTCGCATCCTCTGACCCCCTTGTTAGTTTCTGCGTGTCTCTGTCTCATCTCTCTCATTCTCTCTGTCTGCCTTTATCTTGATCTTTCTTTCTTCTCTCATCTCTCTCATTCTCTCTGTCTGCCTTTATCTTGGTCTTTCTTTCTTCTCTGTCTGTCCTGTCTGCTTCTCTCTCTCTGTCCTGTCCGCTTCCTGCACCCCTCTCTCTTCCCTGTCCTTTTCTCTTTCCCTCTGCCCCCCCCTCTCTCTATGCCTTTGCCTCTTTGCCTCTTTGGCTTTCTGCCTCTGACTCGGTCTCATTTTGTCTGTTTTTCTCTCTGTGTTTCTATGGCTTAGTCTCTGTCACTCAGGACTCACCTCTGCAGTGTCTTCAGAGAGGAGTCCTAGACACACTGGCTTGTGTGTGGGATACCATCACTCTCCCTCCTCTGGACTCACAGTCCTCCTCTCCAGCCTCTATTTCAGACCCAGAGGGCTCTGGAGCAGGTGCAAGGAGGGGAACAGGAATGAGTGGACTTTTCTCCCACCTGCTCTGCACACTGCAGGGCTGGGATCGTGTCTCTGTGTGTGTGCCCACATGTGTGGAGGGGTGTCAGAGAGGTCTGTGCGTGGGAGAGGGGAGAGAGGGAGCTGCTGGTGTCTGTGTCTTGCCCCCTCCTGCTACAACTGGGAAGGGAATCAGGTTAGACCCCAGGGTGAGTGCCTGGGGCAGGGGATGCTTTCCGTGGGGAGTCCTCTGAATAGCCTCCCCCCCACCCCGCCGCAGTGGGGCCCGCAAGGTGGGCAGTGACTGTGCAGGGCTTTGCATCTTAGAGTGTGTTCCCATATGTGATTTCAAAGGACGGACTGTCAGAGCTCCAGGGGTGTGGTGCCATCCAGAGAGAGAAACTGAGGCCTGTGGTAGTGGTGGAGTGGTGACTGACCCAGGGCTTTATGGTAAGTCAGGCTCAGAGGAATGCTTGGGCCACCAGCCTGCCTCTCATGCATGAGGTGGTGTTGTTTAAAAAAGGATAGTCACATCTCTGTGTTGTCATAATGCAAATAATTGAAAATAAAAATAAAGATGGAAGAAGGCTTCCGGGCTGGGGCAGGGGATGCTGGAGAGGGTGGAGTGGGGAGAGAATGAGGGGAAATGGCACTGTGGGGCCATGGGTTAGAGAAGCAAAGGCCCATCAGCAGTAGAGTGGACAAATAAACCTGCTGCATCTACACGATGGGACGGCGCACGGCAGGGACAAAGGAGGAGCTGCGCTGGATGCAGCCACCCAAAGGGACCTCAGATTCATGGTGTGTGAAGGAAGCCAAACGCAAGACTATGCACTGGATAATTCCATCTTGAGGAAGTTTAAAAATCTGGCACCATGACTCTTTGGTGATGGAAGCCACAATAGTATTAACCTTGGGGTGAGGGGACACTGACTGGGAGGAGCCATCAGGGAGTCTTTGGGGGATGTGGCTCTGTGGGGTGTATGTGTGGAACGTACCGAGCGATACATTTAAAATGAGTGCAGTCTGCTGTGTGTGAGCCATGCCTTCATAATAAATGAACAAAAGCCAAGGTAGGAAGCCATGCGGGGGCTGCAGGTCCCTGGAGCTGGACTCTCCAGCTGCTGTCTGGACTCAGGCCACGGGCCCAACCTGAGTCTGGGATGAACATCCTGTCACCCCACACCTTTCTCTGTCCCTGGGCCCTCCTCCCTCCTCTGGACCCTGAGGGGCTCTTGTCATCCTTTTCCCTGTCCCTGCCTACCTCTCCCCCAGGCTCCTCTACTCCTTCCCCAGGACCCCAGCCTTCTACCCAGGCTGACTCTGCCTCTCCTCCCACAGCCAGAGGATCTGGAGGCCCCCAAGACACACCACTTCAAGGTGAAGACCTTCAAGAAGGTGAAGCCCTGTGGGATCTGCCGCCAGGTCATCACCCAGGAAGGCTGGACCTGCAAAGGTGAGCAGCTGTCTGGGCTGTGGGGGATGGGAGCACCCATCAGGGGAATGAAATGGCCGGGCCTGGGCCAGGCTGGGACTCTGCCGTGCACACATCCTTGGAGTCCCAGCCTGACGCCTTGTTCTCATCTGGTGGAGGATGCTGAGCTCACTGGATGACAAGCATGTGGGTGGGTGTGGTGGGCATGCAGGTGGAGGGTAGCATGGAAATGGCATGCAGCTTGTATGAGGATGAATGGCATGAAGAAGGTATATGGGTGTCATGTGGGTGTCATGAAGAAGGTATACGAGTGGCATGTGAATGGCATGTGGAAGATGCATGATTAGTATGTGGTGGCACGTGGAGGTTGTGTTGAGGGTGTGTGGATGGCTTGTGGCTGGTGTGTGGATGATGCGTGTTGAGGGTGTGTGGCTTGTGTGTGGCTGGCATGTGGATGGCGTGTGGATGATATGTTTGGAGGGTGTGTGGCTGGTGTGTGGTGGCATGTGGAGGCTGTGGTCAGGGTGTGTGGCTGGTGTGTGGCCTGTGTGTGGATAGTGTGTGGATGATGTGTGTTGAGGGTATGTGGCTGGTGTGTGGTGGCATGTGGAGGTTGTGGTCAGGGTGTGTGGCTGGTGTGTGGATGGTATGTGGATAATGCATGCTGAGGGTGTGTGGATGGTGTGTGGATGGCGTGTGGATGATGTGTGCTGAGGGTGTGTGGCTGGTGTGAGGATGATGCGTGCTGAGAGTGTGTGGTTGGTGTGTGGATAGCATGTGGTCTGTATGTAGAAGCTGTGTGGAGGGTTGGTGGCAGGTGCATTGAGGTCACATGGCTGACGTGTTTTGAGGCATGTGGATGGGATGTGGTTGGTGTGTGGTAGTCGTGTGGGTGGCATGTGCTTGGCACTGGGAGTTCTGCAAAGAAAGGACTCCCCAGCCCTCTCCTGTGGCAGCTCAAAGGCGACTTTAAGAGGCCCTGGGTCAGACTCAGAGGAGGATCTGTTGTCTGCCAGGCTTTTCAATCACTATTTTCATGAGCTCCTGGAATGGCCTGGGGCTTGGCTATCATTATTGCCTGAAAAGTTGGTGTCTTGTCCCAGATCACACAGTGAAATCAGCAGGAGCTCCCTGCACTCAGTATCAGTGGCTGACACCTTCACTCACCCCATTGCCCCATCTGATGCTTCCGTCTCCTTCACCCCCACGTCCCACCAATTGCAGGGCCTCCCAAGGACAGCTGGAGTCCCCAAGCTTCTTGCCATCATCCCCTCCCAATTCCACTGTCATCATTTCTCATGTGACGCACCCTCCACACCAGCTTCCAGTGGGACTTAAAAACATAAACCCAATTATGTCAGCTCCTGGCTTAAAGCCTTTGGGGGTCCCTCACAATCCCCAAGACAGAGCACAGACCTCTTTCCCCGGCTGCCAGGCCTGGTGGGCTCAGCCTTTGCCCAGCTCTCTGCCGCATGTTCCTCTGCTCCTGACTCCATGTTCAAACCACTGGCGCCTCACATGACTCCTCACTATGTTGGGCATGTCAAATATGCCAAGCAGGCCATGCCCTTTTTGCCTGGAGCCTTTGCTCATGAGGCTTTCTCTCCTGGCCTCTCTCTCTCGCCCCTCCCTCCATGTCAAAGTCCCAGCAGGCTGGGAGGCTGGGCCTCAGAGCCCACTGAACAGTTTCTAAAGCACTTACTGCATACCAAGCACTCAAAGGCATGACCTCATCTGATGTTCACACCTCCCAAAAGGTGCTGCTGTCATCCCCGTTTTACAGAGGAGGAAACTGAGGCTGAGAGTGGTCAGGTCGCTTGCCAAGGCACCCAGGAGTGGGGCCCGAGTGGGGATTTCAGGACGTGGGCTCTCAGGGGGAGGGAAAGTGGCTAACCAGGACTTTTGCAATACCAAAATCAGCCACGTGGTGTCACCCTCCTCCCAAGAGGTCTGGCTGGGACTTGCTGGCAGTTCAGGGTCTGAGCCAGGGGACAAGTCACAGAAGAATTGCTAGAGGTGAAGTTTTGCATTTTGTTTGCATAACAGCCCCACACCCTGCCCTTCGAGGATGCATAATTAGCCCCTGGCCCTTCCCCAGGGTTCCTTCCTTCCCTAGTGTCTTCCTGTCACCCCAGGGACTCCCAATATGGTGATACGAGGCAGCCTGAGGGTGGGGGCAGAAGGAAGTCCTGCCAACATTCACTGTGTGACCTTGAGCATGTCTCTGGCTGCAGTCTCGGGTGGCCCTCACATTCCATGGCTCTAGGTTCCTCAGCTGACCTGGCCTGAGGGCTTGGGTTGAGGAGAGGATTTGACCCCATGTGAACAGAAGGCTCCCAGGGTGAGCAAGACATGGCCCTGGTTTCCCCTAGATCTCAGCCTGGCTCTGCTGGTGTGAACCAGAGGGGAGGGTGGGTGGACAGACTGGTTTGGCAGCTCTGGCTGGGCTCTGGAGGGTGGGGAGTTTGGTGGGAAGAAAGCCAGGGCTACACCGTAGCAGGACCAGCAGGTGTCAGGACTGGGCCATGGAAGGTGTAGGGGCCAGGCCTGGATAGGGAGAAGGGAGGAAGGCTCCTGACTCTATAGGTCATGTGTGCAGCCTCAGCAAAGGGACTGGGATCTCCAGGCCTGGGAGGAGGCTGGGGCTACTGGGTTCACTGGTGGGAGATGCAGGAGTGAAGCCACTGTCTGTGTTTTGGAGTCAGGAGCTCATAATGGCACGAGGTTGATAGGTCCCCTCATCCATCCACTTACCCACCCACCCAGAGCCACCCGATGTGGTTGTATGGGTTTTTCCCTGGCTAAGGGGGCATGTGTGGACCAAACTCTAGCTCATGTCTGTTCACTGAGCCTGACTCAATGGGTTTGCTCTGCTCTCAGCCTTCAAGTCCTGGCTACAACATGGCAACTCTCTTGATGAGTGGCTCTGGGTGATAGGTGGGGTGGGGCGCATGGAATGTCAAGGCCCTGGATTCCCAGTCTCCATAGGACTTGCAACATTGAAGAAACTTCTGCTGGAGGCAGGGAGCAGTGAGGAAGCTCTTTTAGATCTGGAGACACTGGGGCGTTTGGCGTATCTCCCCCTGGTTGCCTGGACCTATAGCTTGGGCTGCTCTTCCGTTTCCCTCCCTCTTGCATTTCCCATTTGATGTAATATGGCCGAAAGAGGTGGGAAAGAGAGGAAAGGAACCTGGGGTCTGCTCCTGGTTCTGGAAGACTCAAAGATGAATAAGGCAGATAAGAAACTAAGAGGGTGGACATGCAGGCGTCATAGATGTACAGGCAAAGGGGTTCCGCCGGACCTGTGAACTCTTGTGAACTCCTGCATATGAACCCTGTCCTGGGTCTCTGGGGGGCTGCTGTGAGGAGCACTGAGGTTTTGTGTGCCTGTAAGATGGGTCCTTGTGCTAGGGATGAAGGCTCCGTGTGAAAGATGCAGAGACAGACGAGACAATGGCAGGAGAACAGGCGCAGGGGTGTTCTTAGTGGCCCGGGCTCTATTTCTGGCCCTGCTTCTCACAGCCTCCGTGATCTTGGATAAATCAATTAATAGCTCAGGCCTCAGTTTTCTCATCTATGGTTAAGGGGGCTGGACCAAGAATACTTGCTGAGGCCCTGACAGTGGGGAGGGCCTGGAAAACTTCCTGGTTGGAGTCTGCAGAGGTAGGATAGCTTCCCCCACGCAGGCTGCTGCTCACTTCCTCCGCGCTCCATGCAGCCATCTGGCAATCATGAACTGTGCTGTCCTCTGGGTCAGATGCTGTGCCGGGTCCCTGTGCTGAGAGCCAGCCCCTTATCTGGGAAGACAGACACAGTCAGACAATCATGGAGCATGGTGCCAAAGCTG
This sequence comes from Hylobates moloch, assembly GCF_009828535.3. Lineage (NCBI taxonomy): Eukaryota > Metazoa > Chordata > Mammalia > Primates > Hylobatidae > Hylobates > Hylobates moloch. Next base: position 23,875,702 of record NW_026652276.1, read on the forward strand.
ACACAGGCGCGTGTGTGTGTGTGTGTGTGCGTGCGTGCGTGTGTGTGTGTGTGTGTGTGTGTGGAAGGCCGTCTCTGACTCAGTAGAGATGTTCTTGTCAGGCTTCAGCAGGGAAGGCACTTGCAGGTTGGGTCTTGAGGGATGTGTAGGAGTTCCTCAGTCCAAATAGTTGGCTTCCCACGGGTCCATAGGGAAGTGCTCTATGGGAGTCCATGTGCACTGGGGGCCCCAGATGGAGGCTGTGTGGGTTCAGAGCTTTGCTCAAGGGCTCTACCTCTGAAACCCACAGGAAGAGGCCGAAACCCACAGGAAGAGAACAGGATGGCAGCTCAGCAGCCCGAGGGCTGCCATCAGGGCCTGATCTGGGGCCCAGACTTGGATAGCTTCCCTTCTCAATGCCTCCAGTGAGCCTGGAACGGGGGACAGTCACCTGCAGTTTCCTTAGGGCAGGATGCACCTGGAAAGACGATCCGTCCTTTAACGGGACAAGCCTATGCAGAAGCCGGCACCCATTGGATTTGGGGAAACCTTGTTTCTAGGACCTCTTTCCCCCTGTTACTTCACTGGGGAACCCAGCTTCTGCCCTATGTCTGAGGGCCTCCTTGGAGCCACCAGAGGTAGCCTGGTAGGGTGGGAAGACCCTGGGTTTCTAGCCCTAGCTTGCTATTAATACAACCTGGTTGTGTGACCCCAGGTGAGATGCTTAACCTCTCTGGGTCTGGCTTTCCCTTTTCTCTAAATGAGGAGGTGGGACTAGATTAGAGGCTCGAAACTGTGTTCTGAAGGAGCTGTAAGGTTTTTGGAGGAGCTTTAGGAGCCAAAGAGGGTAAGAAAGAGATGAATCCAAGGGAGTCTCAAGGGGTCAGCGCTCTGGGAGCCCTGCCCACCTCAGTCAGAGGAGCTCTGGTTTTAGGAGTTCGATCCATCAGGAAGCGGGATCCTGTGGTGATCCCGCCCTTGACTTAGATGTCCTGATTCAAATCCCCACTCTGACCCTTACTAGTGAGAACATGGGCTGATTGCTTACCCCTCTAAGCCTCAGTTTCCTTAACTTTAAAATGGGACAAAAGCCAGGCACAGTGGCTCACGCCTGTAATCCCAGCACTTTGGGAGGCTGAGGCGGGAGGATCATCTGAGGTTGGGAATTCGAGACCAGCCTGACCAACATGGAGAAACCCCATCTCTACTAAAAAAAAATACCAAATTAGCCGGGCATGGTGGTGCGTGCCTGTAATCCCAGCTACTTGGGAGGCTGAGGCAGGAGAATTATTTGAACCTGGGAGGCGGAGGTTGTGGTGAGCTGAGATTGCGCCATTGCACTCCAGCCTGGGCAACAAGAGTGAAACTCCATCTCAAAAAAAAAAAAAAAAAAAGATGGGACAAACAGCAGTACCTCTCTCATCAGGTTACTGCGAGATTAAATGAGATTATATATATATATGCTGGGCTCCAAACAGAGCCTGATATATAGCAAGCATTCAGTGAATCTTAACCAGCGTCATTGTGATTCCACATAGGAGCCCATCTGCTTAAGGAATTTGGCTGTAAAAATAAAAGTTTGAACACTACTGGATGGGATGGTCTAGAACAGGGGGTCTAATCTTTTGGCTTCCCTGTGGCACCTTGGGAAAAGAAGAATTGTCTTGGGTCACACATAAAGTACACTAACATTAACCATAGCTGATGAGCTACCAAAAAAAAAAAAATCACAAAAAAAATCTCGTAATGGGGCCAGGTGTGGTGGCTCACTCCTGTAATCCCAGCAGTTTGGGAGGCCGAGGTGGGTGGATCATGAGGCCAGGAGTTTGAGACCAGCCTTGCCAACATGGTGAAACACCTTCTCTACTTAGAGATACAAAAAACTTAGCCGGGTATGGTGGCGAGCACCTGTAATTCCAGCTACTAGGGAGGCTGAGGCAGAAGAATTGCTTGAACCTGGGAGGTGGAGGTTGCAGTGAGCCGAGATCATGCCAATGCACTCCAGCCTGGGTGACAGAGCAAGACTCTGTCTTGGGGAAAAAAAAAAAAAAAGAAAAACAGAGGCCGAGGTGGGAGGACCACTTGAGCCCAGGAGTTCGATACCAGCCTGGGCAACATAGCAGGACCCCATCTTTACACAAAATAAAAAAATAAAATAGCTGGGTGTGGTGGTGCACACCTGTTGTCCCAGCTACTCCAGAGGCTGAGCTGGGAGGATCACTTGAGCCTGGGGAGGTCGAGACTGCAGTGAGCTATGAACACACGACTGCACTCCAGCTTGGGTGATAGATTGAGACCCTGTTTCAGAAAGAAAGACTAAAAAGAAGACAGAAAGAGTTGGGTGCATATAAGAAACCATCTTATATGCCCCCCCGCCTTGCAAAAAAAAATCTCATAATATTTTAAGACATTTACGAATTTGTGTTGGGCCACATTCAAAGCCATCCTGAGCCACATGTGGCCTGCAGGCTGCGGGTTGGACAAGCTTGATCTGGAAGGTTTCTTCCTGTTCTTACTTCAGAGCCACACCATGTCCCCTGACCATCCCCTGAGACATCTTGTATCAGTCAAAATTCTCTGCAGAAACAGAACCAACAGGATGTGTGTAGAAAAAAAGAGATTTATTTAAGGAATTGTCTCACGTGATTGTGGAGCTGTGGCAGGTTCAAAATCTGCAGGGTAGGTTGGCAGGCGGGGTACCCCTGCCTGTTGTAGCTTGAGTCCAGAGCCATGTGCTGGCAGAATTCCTTCTTGCTTGGGGAGGTCGGTCTTCTTTATTAAGGCCTTCAACTGATTGGATGAGGCTCACCCAAATTATGGAGGGTCATGTGCTTTATTCAAAGTCTACTGATTTAAATATGAATCTCCTCTAAAAAATAAAACCAACCAACTTTCTCAGAAACATCCAGAATAATGTTTCACCGAATATCTAGGTACCGTGGCCTAGACAAGTTGACTCATTAAATTAACCACTGCATACCTCCAGCCCAGGCCCTGGAGATGAACCGGCAGGGCAGGTTGAGTGGCCGATGAGCCGGCAGGTGGCCAGGCCTGTGCCTCTGTGCCGGCCAGGGAAGGAGCTGAAGCTGGACTGGGCATGCGAGTGGTTATCGCCGGAGTCAGGTGCACACTGAGGCTATGTGCTCATTTTCCGACCCAAGTCCAGGAGGAAAAGGCCATTTAGATCCCAACAATGTTGGCTTCCTGTGTTCCCGAGAGGCAGGAAGCAACCCCAGGACAGAGTACCGGCAGCCCAGCTGGGGCGGGAGCTGGGGCCAAGGGCTGGGGGTGCAGTTCTTCACCCTAGCAGAGTAATCTAAGGGTCCCTTCCCACTAAGGGGCTCTCTGCTCCCTCTCAGGCCACCACTGGGCCCTGCTGTGCAGGGGCAGTGCTGACATCGTGGGCAGAGATGGGGCTCCTAGGGCTCCATGGAGCTCTGGTCGGATAGGGTCACTGGCTCAGGAGGGTGCATGGGTGGGTCTGTAATTTCGGGGCCTTCTGTAGGAGCTGGGAGGCCATGATCTGCTCAGGTGGGGCCCATCCTGACATGTGTATCTGGGGGAGGACTCAGGAGAGGAGAAGGCTGGGGTTTTCCTGCTCTTGTTTCTCCCAGTATGTCCCCATCCTTCTGATGAGAAATGGTACCTGTGGAGTGAGCATCCTTGTCACTCACAGACTGGTCCCTGTCACTCACAGACTGGCTGTCTCCCAAGCAGTGTCTGATGTTCCCAGGGTTGGAACCTGGGTTTTTCCCCTTTCTCAGTTGAAGGGAGGAGGGGGTGGGTGGCAATGGTGGTGGGGGTGTCTTAGTCGGGCTGTTACAGAATACCTTAGCCTCTTAAGAGTTACTTTCTGGGACACAATGACTAATTACTTGGTAGGGTAAGGGAAGTGAGGAAGGAGTTAAAGCGAGAGTTTGCGGGCACCAAGGGGCAAGGTAGGACCCAGGAGATGGCCTCTGGTCTTGGTTCCCACCATCTGCTACCTTTGGATTTTGCATTCTGATGGGTCTTGTGTTCTGATATCAGTGATCTAGTATCTGCATAAAAAATTACCCGTAAACTTAGTGGTTTAAAATAAATACAGGCTGGGTACCATGGTTCACTCCAGTAATCCTAGCAGTTTTGGAAGCCCAGGCAGGAGGATTGCTTGAGCTCAGGAGTTCGAGACCAGCCTGGGCAAATGGCAAAACCCCCTCTTTACAAAAAATGCAAGAATTAGCAGGGCATGGTGGCACATGCCTGTAGTCCCAGCTGCTTGGGAGGCTGAAGTGGGAGGATGGAGAGTGCAGCGAACTGAGATTGTGCCACTGCACTCCAGCCTGGGTGACAGAGCAGAGCAAGACCATGTCTAAAAAAAAAAAAAAGAAAAGAAAAAAAATCAAAATTATTATTCCACATGGTTTCCATGGCTCAGGAATTCATGAGTGATTTGGCTGGGTGGTTCTGGCTCAGAGTGTCTTACAAAGGTGCAGTCAAGATGTCACTGGGGCCGTATTCATCTGAAGGCCTGACCGGGACTGGAAGATCCAGTTCCCACATGGCTCACTTAATGCTGTCAAGCTGGGGCTGGCTATTGGCAGGAGGCCTCAGCCCCTCACCACATGGCCCTCTCCATAGGGCTGCTTGAGTGTTCTCACGATATGGTCACTGGTTTCCCCCAGAGCAAGTGATCCAAGATACCAAGGCTGAAGTCAAAGTGTCTTTTATGGTTTAGCCTCAGAAATCACACACTGTCATTTCTACAATATCTGATTGATTACATAAATCAGCCCTATTTACTGTGGGAGGGGACTCCAGAAGGGCATGATGAGTAGCAGAGGCAAGAAATATTGGCAGCTACCTGCGAGGCTGGTTGCCACAGTTTCCCTTTCTGTAACACATCTGAATATTTCTGAAAGTGAGAGGCCAGCAGATTGGCAGGCCCAAACTTGAGATTACAGCAAGATGGATGCAAGTTAGAGAGGAGGACATACTGCCCCTTGGGAGGAGATGTGAGACAGGTGGATAGGCATGCAAAGAGGGCTTCCCTGGAGGAAACTCAGCAAGCGGGCCTCCTTGGGGTTGGAGGCAGATGCTTCTGCAGGTGTCAATATCCATTCATGGGGGCTTGGCCAAGCCTGTCCTGCTTGGCATCTGCCACTTGCTTTCAGTTTGCTAAGCTTTTGTCTTCTGGGCTGGGAGCTGGGGTGGGGGTGGTCTTCCCTCGTTCCCCTCTGTAGAGCTGCCAAGGACAAGCTTTCTGCATTCCAGTGTACAGGAAGCACTCAGCATAGTGTATTGCAATTACCTGATGATTTCTCCATTTGCCCCCCGACTTGAGGGCATTTGCTGAGTGTGTGCCCACTGTGTGACAGGAAGGGCTGAACTGTACAGTCAGGCAGGCCATGCGCTGCCAAGGGTGCCTACCCGAGAGAGCACAGGAGTCAGCCCACCCTTTGCTTACCAAGCCATGCATTTTGGCACAGGGCTCATCTGCCTAGAGAAAGGGCACCTTCTCACCATTTCCACAAAGACACTGTGCATGAGCCCAGCTGTGTGTCCCCAGGGCTGGTCTGCCCAGGGGATGGGCCTCCTTCTAGTTTGCACAAAGATGCTGTATGGTCTCATGGGCCTGAAGCAAACACTGTCCGAGCTGCTGGGGCTACAGTGCGAAGGAGACAGGCATGCTCCCTGCCCTCCGAGTGTAGTGTGGGGAGATAGATTAGAGAGAAGTTACCCAGGGCAACTTCAGAAAATAACCAGGAAATAACTGGGGTGCTGAAAAAGAATAATTGGAAAGCTACTCTAATTTGAGTGGTCAGGGGAGGCCTCTTTGAGGAGATGACTTTGGGTGGATTCCCAAAGGATAAGAGGGATTTGGTCCAGGGAATGATGGGGTGCTGGGGTGAGGGGGAGTGTTCCAGGCAGCTGACACAGCAAGTGCCAAGGCCCTGAGGCACTCTGGGAACTGTCAGAGCGTGGAGCATGCTGGAGGGAGGTGGAGTCCCGGCCCCCATTGTGTCCCTCATGTCTAGACTGGGGTGGATGCTTAGAGATGCCTTTTTGGTTGAACATGAGATGTTGAGGTGGCGGTCTACAGCTCAGGAACGATCTGAGAGTGGGGGGGACATGACTAAATGGGGGTGCGTGTAAACCACAGGGGAGATCTTCAGACAGGTCCAACTCAGCAAACGTTTATTAAGCCTCTCCTGTGTACCAGGCTCCTTGCTCTCTCTCTCTCTCTCTCTCACACAGTGTGTGTGTATGTGTGTGTGTGTGTAGGAGAGAGAGGCAGGTCCCCCTGGAAGGAGCACACACTGTTGGACCCACAAAGGGGAAGTTTCCTCTATTTGAATGGGTTGGGGCAGGGGATGCTGGTGTCCATGAGGGAACACCTTTGCGAAGTGAGGGAGTTGCTACCCGGGCTGGTGGTGGTGCTGAGGGAGAGGGAGAAGCAGAAAGGCCAGAGGGATGGGTAACGCTTGTGTGGCTGAGGGGGGGTATGTCCTGCTGTGGCCAGGGTGGGGATATCCCTGAGCTAGGCTGGGTGGCTGGTGGGGTCAGGAAAACCTTGCTCAGCAGCAGTGAGTCACAGGCCTGGGCTGGGCCAGGACTAGGTTCTGAGAGAAGAAGATCCCATGTTAGGGCCAGTGGCCACGGTCGGTCCCTTTCCAGGCACCAGCCAGTGTGCCTCCCAGCTTCTCCCCCTTCCCCACGCCCAGCCCCTTCTGCCTCAGACAAATCAGAAGAAGCCTTAGTGTGGGGAACCCCGGAGCCTCTCTGGGCTGCTCCGGGCATTCATCTGTGCCTCAACCTCTCTTTCTGAGCTCTGCTGAGAATCAGGTTGGTTCAAAGCTGGAAGGGGGTGGGGTGCAATAGATCCAGGAGAAGGAGGTGGATGGCTGTGGTCCTGGGCTGTGGCTGTTGAGGATTTGGAGTCAGGGTACTCACCCATCTCCCCCTCCCCAGTTCTCTAACCAGAGTTCCTAACCCCCCAGCCTTAGCAGGTCCTGGGCAGCCAACAAGAGCCAAAGCAGTGCAAAACCCAGCTCAGGAGACCCCTCACCCACCCATGAGATCTGCAGGGAGGTCACCAAATCCCTTGGTGGAGTCCCAGAGCCCTGGGGGGTGGGGCGGCAGGGCTGGGGACATTCCAGGCTTTGGGAACCTTATAGGAAATTTGATTCCAGCTTCTGGTAATGGGAGGAAGAGCAAGTCCTGTGTGTGTGTGTGTGTGTGTGTGTGTGTGTGTGTGTGTGTGTCTGTGTGTTTCAAGTCATGGACATGAAGTTTATGTGAGCATCTGTTCATGTGTCTGTGTCCACAAGTCTGTGTCAGGCTGCAACTGAGGGTGTCCCACAAAATTGTGTGTGTTGGTGCCCTGAGTCAGGGGTCTTCTTGGATGAATCTGTGTGTGTGAGGCTGTGTGTGTGTGCGTGGATGGCTGTGTGGATGGATGGGAGTGGTTCGGGGTGAGTGTGTGTGTGGGTGTAATGTGTATATGCGTGGGCCCTCTCCTGGACTCTGAATTGGGTCTGTGTGCCTGTCTCTGGGGCAGAGTAAGTGTGATTGTGGTTTGTGATGTCGTCTGCCTGCCTGGTGTGTGTGTAAGGGGAGAAGGCCCCCCTTATTCCTTGGTGGGGCTGGCGTGGGGCCCGGGTCCGGGCTACCTCTGCCCCTGGCAGGGGTCCAGTGGGGGACGACCCCCTTGCTCCTCCCACCTTCCCGCACCCGGAGGGGCTCTGGCGCCGGGATCCCCCTGCCTCCTCGGCCGCGGGTCTGCAGTCCCGGGCGCTCCCGCCCGGCAGGCCCGGCAGCCGCTCCCCTCCGTCCCCTCCCTCTCTCCCTCTCTCCTTCCCTCCGTCCCTCCTTCCCTCCTTCCCTCCCGAGCGCGGATTGCGGGCTGGGGTGGGAGGAGATTTCGCGGAGTTTCCATTTCATACCTCGCGGCTAAAACTTTCTTTCTGTGTCTCGCCCTCTTGCAGTCTGCAGCTTCTCCTGTCATCGGAAATGCCAGGCCAAGGTAAGGGGCCGCGGGCTGGCGGGCCCGGGAGGACTTGGGACAGGCCTGGCTCGGGGTCCCAGACTGGAGCGGGGGCGCCGGCGGGGCGGGGGCGGTGCCCGGGGCGTCCCTCCTCCTCTCTTTGTTTATGCAAAGCGCCTGGGCCTGGGAGCGGGCGCAGGTCAAGGTGAAGGCGAAGGCCCGGGGGCGGGGGCAGGGGCGGGCTGGGGAGTCGGGGGATCTGGGTGGGGGGCGCGGCGCGCAATCTGGGCGGTTACTGGGGGTGGCTGGTGGGGACCGAGCACCCAGGGAGCGGCCTTTGAAGGTGTTTCTGCTAGTTCTCAAGGGGGAGAGGGAAAGGGGGAGGGGATCCATTTCAATTACCCCGGGCCGCGCAGAGCCCCAGTTGGCCCAATGTGGCCAACCTAGAAAACCTCAGTGTCCACAGCCACAGGACCCCGAGGGCGGGAGAAGCGGGTGGGTGGGATAAGTGGAGAATGAGGTCGGAGGTCAGGATTGGCTGGTCTGGAACCGCCTGAGAGACTGTCCCTTCCTCTTTATTGGCCAGGTCTCCTTTTGGTCCTCAGTTTCCCCATGAGTATTTTCTGGCTGGTCTTGATGGGAGAGGGAAACTGAGGCAAGACTGGAGGGATTGCTGGGCCCTGGTTGGCCAGGCTGGCTCAGCCCCGATGTATCCACTGAGGTTTGGACACAGGAGTCATATATTAGCTTCTTGGAATAACAGGGGATGGGGGATTGGCACCAAGTTGGATTATGAGTTTGGGAAGGAAATGGTTCTGTCCAATGGGCTCAGCTCTGCCTAGGGGTAGAAATGGCGTTCCTTGCCTTTCACTTGTAGCCAATGTCTGCACCTTCTGCCATTGTTGCTTGTAACCCTCCCTGCCCTTTCACTCCCTACGTTTGCTCTTCATATTTGACCTTTCAAGGAGTTCAGGGAGTAGAAGAAGATGCTTCCAAAAGAAGCATTCATTGAGCAGTTGAGGACCTGTATCTGGTGCATCTCATGTTTTGCTTCTTATTAGCTGGGTGGCCTTGGGCAAGTTATGTACCTCTCTGAGCCTCTGTTTCATCCTCAAGGATATGGGAATAAGAAGCCTACCTCATAAAGTTGTTGTGAGAATTCAATGAGATAATGTATGTGAAGTGCCCAGCCCAGTGCCTGGTACAGGGTGGGTGCTCAAAAATGTCGTGACTGTTGCTCAGCTACTGGGAGCTTGGAGGGACAAGTGTTACCTTGGGGAAGGGGTGCTGTTGGATCAAGCAGGTCTGGGAGGAATCTTCCTCCAAAGAAACTTTACTTAAGCCAAGCACACACCTTGCTGGAGGGTGTCTCCATCTGTAGACTCCAGCTTGGAATACTCCCCTTGCAGAGGTGCAGAGGGCCTGGCTTGCAGCAGGTACCTCCATGCAGTGAGTTTTCTGCCCCTTCCCTTGTCTTCTGCTTTCCTGTGGCCTCCCTCAGCCTTTTCTCCCCTGGATGGAGAGTACGTTTCTGCTTCTCCTTCCACCTCCCTCCTTGTTCTGTTTATCCAGAGCAGAGTTTTTTTGCCTTAAACTCCAGAACTTTCCAGTTTTCTTGCTCCTCCCCAGTCTACCTCTTCGTACTGCCCTTCCTGCAACCTTTTCTCTTAATAGCAATGGACATTTGTACAGTGCTTTGGGTCTTAGACAGCATTTCACATGCATTATCAGACTTTGTTCTTTTAATTCCTTTAGAGAATAAAACATTGGCCAAAAGATCCTGTTGTTTTACAGATGAGGAAACTGAGGTGCCCCACGTTGAGTGACTTCCCCAAGGTGTCCCAGTGTAATTCTTCACCTGCTCTCTGTCCCTGGGCCTTTGTGCTTCCTTCTCCTCATCCCTCACTGCCTACTGGCATGCATTTCTGCATCCTTGCCTGCCATTCCTCCTTTTGCTTTCCATCTCTTGACAGCAGCAGGATACATTTAGGAAGGATAAGGGGATAAACTTCCGGGCAGTGAAGGGTCTGATTAGGGGAGATGGGTGGCCCAGAGAGGCCCAGAAAGAGATGACAGATGGCCCCTTGTCATGCAGTAGCCTTGTGCATGGGAACAGGCAAATGCCAGAGATGACTTTTTGGGGGCATAGTCTACCTGAGGAGTCTCTCACATGTGCTGGGGACTCAGAATGCACCAGGCTGCTGCAGTCCTGCTCTGCCCTGCCCAAGGAGGCCAACTAAGTGGGGGAGAGGGTAGACTGGCAGGGCAGCAACCAGGCAGACAGATGGGCTTTGTATAGGAGTTTCCTCTATAGGGAATGGGACCCACTGGTGGTGAGCGCTCCACCCAGCTGGTGGGTCTGTCTCTGAAACCAGAGCTCTTACTGCCCCCCTGCCTTTTCCTCCTGCTGGGAAGGGCAGCGGGAGCCACAGAGCCACAGCAGAGCTCTACACTGTGGATTTTATAGCCTCATCAACTTGGAGGTCATCTTGTCCATCCCCTGCTTCTAGGCAGGATTCATTAATGAATGTTTAGTAATCTCCTTCCACAGGCCAAATGATGTTCTAAGTGAACAGATAGAAAAGGTCTTGGCCCTCATGGGTCTTGCAGTCTAATAGGGGAGACAGGCACTAAATAGGAAAGCAAGTTTGGAAGGGAATGAGCTGGAGCAGTGGGTTAGAGAATTCTGCTAAGGTAGCCCAGAAAGACTCCTTGGAGGAAGAGTCATGTGAAGTGGGACCCAGATGATGATGTAGGGGAGGAGAAAGAGCAGGTGCAAAGGCCCTGAGGTGAGAGGAGCTTGTTACGCTTGAAAGAGGGCTGGAGAGTAGTGAGTGCTGGGGAGTTTGGGCCTGAGGGACCCGATTGGATTTGCACTCTGAGAAGGCCACTGTGGCCTTGAGCAGGCACCAGGGTGGGAGTAGGGACATGGGCCAAGAGGCTGCTGATGTTGCCCACTTGAGAGAGCCTGGTGGCTTAGTCCATGGTGCTTGCCAGAAAGGCAGCGAGGAGCGGCTGGGTCTGGGATGCCTTCTGAGGGAGAGCTGGAGCCTCGCTGAGCCATCGGATTTTGGGCATGAGAGCGGGAGTGGGCTTAAAGATGACTCCCAGATTTGGGTGCACATGCTTTCACTTACTGAGAGAGACGAGGTGTGTGAGAAATTTCTAGGAAAGATGGCTCCAGGGTTTCGGCTTTGCTTGGTCTCCTTTTCACAGTCCCCCCATGCACTTGGGGTTTCTTGCTGATGTTGGTCCTCTCCTATTCAGCCTGCTGTAGTCACTCCTCTGGCAAGTGGCTGGTTCCTAATGCCTTCACACGCCACCCTCACTGTTCCTGCAGCACGAAGCGATGGTTCTGACAGGGGCTGTGTTATGTATACAGAGTGATATGGTGTCATAAATGGCCCCTAGATTTAGTAGCTTAAAATAGCATCAAACGCTTATTATCTCATAATAATAAATGTTTTGGGGGGTCAGGATGTTGGGGGTGGCTTAGCTGACTGGTTCTGGCTAGGGGTCTCTCATGGGGTTGCAGCCGAGATGTTGGCTGGGGCTGCAGTCTTCTCAAGACCTGACTGGGGCTGGAGGATCATTTTCCAAGGTGGTTCTGTCATGTGGCTATGAGGTTGGGGTTGGCTGTTGCTGGGTAGCCTCAGTTTCTCACCACACGGACCTCTCCATAGGGCTGCTTGAGTGTCCTTACAACATGGTGGCTGGTTTCCCAAGAGTGAATGAATGATTCAAGAGAGAGCAAGGCAGAACTCACAATGTCTTTTATACACTAACCTTGGAAGACACACTGTTATTTCTACAATATCCTATTGGTTACATAGGTCAGCCTTATTCAATGTGGAAAGAACCTACATAAGGGCTTGAATACCATGAGGCAAGAATCAGTGGGGGCTGTCTTGGAGGGTGACACTACAGATGCCCAGAGACAGGGCAATGCTGACCTGGCAGCTAAGAGGCTGTGGGAGTGTTGGGAAGGGCAGGGTACAGGAATCAGACATACTTGGGTTTGAACTCTACCCCTGCTGCCTTCTAGATATGTGAGCTGGGTTGCAGAGGATTAAATGCACATTGGCATATAGTAGGCACCTTTCTCCTTTCTTGGAACGATAGTCAAAGCCTGGAAAGGATCCCAGATATTCTGTGCCCAGCTCTCTGACACTTGGACATGCTTGAGAGAAAATGCTCCTGCTGGTAGAGGTAGAACCTCGGTGCCAGCTCATAGTCAATGTTATCTATGTGTTCATTGCCCGTTGGAAGATTGAGAGCTAGCTTCCACCTCAGCTTCCCGAATAGTACCTAGTCCATAGTAGGAGTGCCAATAAAGGGATAAAAGGATAGAATAAAGGAATTTTGAGAAACAAGTCCTTCTTTTCTGGGGAGAAGCCGAGGGGATGGAGGAAAGCAGGAGAGAAGTAGCAGCAAAATCACTTTAAATACCCCTCCCAAAAGCCTTCCTATCTTCTGACACAGAGGGTGCTCCACATAATAATTATAATCACATTCCTTTTTCTAATTGGGGTGTAATTCACACTCTCAATTATAGAAAACTCAAACGTACATCCTGATAGATTGGTACGTACATGAGAACCAGATCACGATCTAGAACATTCCCAGCACCCAAAATGCAACCCTTATGTTCCTTCAAATCAATATACCCCAAAGGTAATTGCTATCTTTATCTGTATCATCAGAGATTAGTTTTGCCTGTTCTTGAATGTTCATCGAAATGGAATCACACAGTATGTTTGCTTTTGTGTCTGGCATATTTCACTCAGCATTATGTCTGGGAGGCTTGTCGTGTTCTTGCGGGCTGCAGGAGCTCATTCTTTTTAATTGCTATGTTGTATTCCATTATGTGAAGAAACCACAATGTATTTATCCATTCCACTGTTGATTGCCATTTGGGTTCTTTCCAGTTTGGGACTGTTAGGAGCAGACCTGCCATGAACCCTAAGTCACCTCTGTCTACACAGAACTTTGTAATCTACAACATGTTTTCCCTCGTCTTTGCAGTTCTGTGAGGTGGGCAGGGCTCACGGTGGCCCCATTGTACAGATCTAACATCCAGGCCCCATGACGGTGCCCAACTTGGCTAATGGCACCTTGGCATAGGGGCCTTCGATGTGATTCTGGTCTGCTCTGGGTTAAATGGGCAGGGAGCAGGTGAGGAGAGAGAACAAGAGTGAAAGCATCAGACACTGGAGAGAGGAGCCTGGGTCAGAGCCAGGAATCTTACTGTAGTTCGTGGAAACCCCATTCTCCAGCCCTCCCACTACATCTCCTGAAGGAAGCAAATTCCTAGTCTCCCTTAGTTCCCACTCTTACCCCTCATTGGGGCCCTTATCTGTCCCCAGTTGTTTCTCTCCTGTGAGGATTTAAAATGAATGGCCCAGGACTTGTCTTCCAATTTTTTTTTTTTTTCAGAGACAGGATCTCACTCTGTTGCCCGGGGCAGAGTGCAGTGGTGTGGTCGTGATTCACTGCAGCCTCGATTTCATGGGCTCAAGCCATCCTCAGTCCTCCCACCTCAGCCTCCCGAGTCCGAGCTGGGACTGTGGTGTGTGCCACCACACCTGGCTAATTTTCTTTTCACTTTTTGTAGAGACAGGGTCTCGCCATGTTGCTCAGGCTGGTCTTGAACTCCTGGGCTCAAGTGATCTGGCCGCCTTGGCCTCCCTAAGTGCTGAGATTACAGGCATGAGCCATCACACCCTGCTTGCCTTCCACTTTTATGTTAGCACATGTGCTGTGTGTATACAGCAGCTTTTCTTCCATTTTGCTTTTCTCTTCTGTCCCCTGCTATATGACTCCATAACTTTCAAATAACTTTTATTTATGTATTTATTATTTTAAGTAAACTTTTAACTTTAGAATAGTCTTAGGTTTACAGAAAAGTTGCAAAGGATAGTACAGAAAGTTCCTGTGTGGCAAGCACCCAGTTTCCCCTAGCCCCTGGATACATTTTGAAAAATGCTTTCCTCCCTGCTGATCCTCACTCCTTGTTTTGAAATAGCAGTTTCAGTTGACAACAGCAGCGTCTTCCAGCCAAATACTCTTTGTCCGCTGCAGGTCAAACAAGAGTTCAGTGAAAGGACCAGGCAGCTGCTGGGCAGGCAGATGGCCCAGGCTTCAGCCTCTTGGGCGGCTCTTTCTTACCCACTGGCTTCCTTCCTTAGCTCTCTGTTACCTCTTTACAGGCCCCGTACCTTTCCTGTCCCAAGTACCAACTGAGGCGGAGGGAGGAGCCTGCAGCAACAACTTGGTCTCCTCCCCTGTACCAAAAGGACTTAAATCTCATCCTTTAAGCTTGAAAGGAAAGGAAATCCCATAATTAACCCCCACCTTTCAGTCTCATTGCACATTATCTTTCCTGCTAGTCTTGTAAACACACCTGCAGCCTTCTTTTACAGTTGGGTTGGAGGCTTGTATTCTCCGGCTACCAGAAATACCTGAGTGGGAGGAGGTTCATGGCCCCAGGACCATCGATGGCTCTGAGCCTAGTGGAGTGTTTAAGCTCTTTGACTTTGGAGACAGACTTAAGTTTAAATCCCTGCTGCATCAATAACTGGCTGTGTGATCTTGGGCAAGTTACTGAACCTCTCTGAGCCCCACCTTCCTCATCTGTAACATGGTGATTCTAGTAGTACTTACCTTGTAGAGCTCTTGTGAGTGCTGGGAATGGTAAACCTACTAAAATGCTAAGCTCAAAACTCAGTCGTTAAAAAGTTGCTAATATGTATTTATTATTTTGTATTCCTCTGGCCTTTTCCTACTTCCTGTAAGGTGGAGAGAATCTGAGAGATCAACAAAGCTTTCTGAGGGCAGTGGTGTGAAGACTAGATAGACACTGCTTTTGTTTTTCCTTCTTTTCTCTCTATTATCAAGGAAGAGTGAGGAAATTCTATAGGCAAATATAGTATGTCTTTTGCTTGTTTGACTGCCAAATGGCCCCTGAGATCTCTAGCAGTGGTTTGAAGTCTTGTCTGCACATTAGAATCACCTGGGTGCTTTAAGAAAACCGATATCTGTATTCTACTCCCTGGAGATTCTGATTTAATTAGTTTTGGCTATGACCTGACCTGGGCATTGGGATTTTTAAAAGTGGTAACCTGTGGTGGGAATGTAAAATGGTACAGCCGCTCTAGAAACAGTTTGGCCATTTCTTATAAAATTCAACATACACTTGCTGTATGACCTAGAAATTCCACTCCAAGATATTTATCCGAGAGAAGTAAACACATGTCTGTAAAAAGACTTGTTCACAAATATTCATAGCAGCTTTATTTCCAATAGCCCCAAACTGGAACGAACCTTTATGTTCAATGACAGGTAAATGGATAAAGAAATTGCGATGTCATAGTACAGTGGGATACTACACTGCAATAAAAAGGAATGATCTATGCGCAACAGTGTGGATGAACCTCTAAAACATCATGCTGAGTGAAA
Source organism: Hylobates moloch (assembly GCF_009828535.3). Classification (NCBI taxonomy): domain Eukaryota; kingdom Metazoa; phylum Chordata; class Mammalia; order Primates; family Hylobatidae; genus Hylobates; species Hylobates moloch. The sequence goes on from NW_026652276.1 coordinate 23,891,105, forward strand.
GAAGCCAGACACAAAAAGGGCACATACTGGGCGATTCCCTTTTAATGCAATTTGGAAAAGACAAATTGCTAGTGACGGAGCAGATTAGTAGTTACCTGGAGTTGGGAGTGGTAGGGAGATTGGCTGCAAAGGTGTGTGAAGGAACGTCCTTGGGGGATGGAAATGTTCTCTATCTGGATTGTGGTAATTACGCATGCACCTGTCAAAACCTGTTGAACTCTATTCTTAAAAGGGATGCAAATTTTATTGTATGTAAATTATATCTTAATAAAATTTATTTTAATAACATTTCCCATGTGCACTTCCTTTGCAGCCACATTTGAGAACCGTTGGTCTACAGCTTCTGGAGACAAAGCTCTGTCTTCTTGGCAAGTGCTAGCACAATACCATGTATTTAATAGTGCTTCCTGGGGTTGAGGGCTTTCTTTCCCATTTTTTTAAACAACTTTATTGAGGTATAACTAATTCACATACCATACAATACTCCCATTTAAAGTGTACAATTCAGTGATTTTTTTGGTATCATCACAGAGTCGTGTGGCCGTTGCTACAGTCAATTTTAGATTTTCGGCAGCTCGGGAAGAAACCCTGTACCCTTTAGCTTGAACCCCTAATCCCTCTATCTCTCCCCCACCCTACCCTAACAATCAGTAGCCACTAATCTTCCTGTCCCTATATATTTGCCGATTCTGATGATTTCATAGCTGTGGTCTTCAGGACTGGCTCTTTTTCTTTGCATAATGTTTTCAAGGTACTTCTATGCTGTAGCTCCCTTTTTATGGTTGAGTAATATTCCATTGTATGAGTGTATCCCATGTTGTTTTTCCATTCATCAGTTGGTGGACATTGGGGTTGTTTCACTTTTTGGTTATTATGACTAATGTTGCCATGAGGATTCATGTACAAGTTTTTGTGTGAACATCTGTTTTCATTTCTCTTGGGTGTGTGTAGTTGGGAGTGGAATTGTGGAGTCATAGGGTAACTCTATGTTTAACGTTTTGAGGAGCTGCTCAGCTGCTTTACACAATAGCTTATATTGGCTTTCTAGGGCTGTCCTAAAAAAGTGTCACAAACTACGTGACTTAAAACAACAGAAATGTATTGTCTCACAGTTCCGGAGCCTAGAAGTCAAATATCAAGGTGTTGGCAGGGCTGTGCTCCCTCTGAAACCTGCAGGGGCCCTTCCTTGCCTCTTTCCAGCTTCTGGAGGTCTCCAGCGATCTTTGGTGTTCCTTGGCTTGTAGGTGCATCACTCATCCTCTGTCTTCACGTGGTGGCCTCCCTGTGTCCTCACATCATCTTCCCTCTGTGTCTGTGTGTCCAAATATTTTTTCTATCAGGAACTGTCATAGTTGGTTAAGGCCCATCCTCATGACCCCATTTTAGAGCTTGATTACATCTGTAAAGACCCTACTTCCAAAAAGGTGCTGGGGGTTAGGACTTCAGCACATCTTTTGTGAGGGATATAATTCAACCCATAACATAGCTGTGCCATTTTACATTCTTGCCAGCAATATGTGAAGGTTCCAATTTTTCCACATCCTTGTCAACATTTGTTATTATCTGACTTTTTGATTGTAGCCATTCTAGTGGATGTCAAGTGGTATCTCGTCGTGGTTTTGATTTGATTCCCCTGATGACTAATGATGTTGAGTGTCTTTTCATGTGTTTATTGATTATTTGTGTATCTTTTTTGGAGAAATGTTTATTGACATTGTTCATTTAAAAAATTGGGTTATTTGTCTTTTATTATTGAGTTGTAAAAGTTCTTTATATGTTCAGGATACAAATTCCTTTTCAAATATATGATCTGAATTTTTTTTTCCATTCTCTGGTTGTCTTAAAAGCCAGTTTTCAATTTAGATGAAATCTAGTTTATTTTTTCTTTAGTGGCTTGTGCTTTTGCTTTCATATCTAAGAATTTATTGCCAAATCCAAGGTCACAAAGATTTACCCCTGTTTTCTTCTGAGAGTTTACAGTTTTGGCTCTTATATTTAGATCTTTTATCCATTTTGAGTTAATTTTTATATATGGTGTGAAGTAAGGTAAATGCTGTTTTGCATGTGGTTATCCATTTGTTCCAGCACTATTTGGTGAAAAGATCATTCTTTCCCCACTGAATGATCTTGGCATAATTTGTATTAAGTTTCAAAATTGGGAAGTGTGAATTCTCTGACTTTATTCTTTTTCAAGGTTGTCTTGGCTATTCTGTGTCTCTTAAAGAGATTTTAGGATCAGCCTGTCAATTTCTACAAATAAGCCAGTTGGAATTCTGATAGGGTTCACACTGACTCTGTGGGACAATTGGGGGAGTATTGCCATCTTAACAATTTTGAGGCTGGGAGTGGTGGCTCATGCCTGTAATCCCAGCACTTTGGGAGGCCGAGGTGAGTGGATCACTTGAAGTAGGTAAGGAGTTCGAGACCAGCCTGACCAACATGGTGAAACCCCATCTCTACTAAAAATACAAAAATTAGCCAGGCATGGTGGTGCACAGCTGTAATCCCAGCTACTCAGGAGGCTGAGGTAGGAAGATCTCTTGAACCTGGGAGGCGGAGGTTGCAGTGAGCTGAGATTGCTCCACTGCACTCCAGCCTGGGTGACAGAGTTTGACTTTGGTCAAAACAAGAAACCAAAAACACCAAAAAATTTTTGAGTTTTCTGATTCATGAGTATGAGATATGTTTATATTTATTTATATCTTCTTTAATTTATTTCAATGATATTTTGTAATTTTAAGAGTATATATTTTTTACTTCTTTTGTGAAGTTTTTCTTTAGTATTTTGTTCTTTTTGATGCAGTTTTAAATGGAGTTGTTCTTAATTTCATTTTTAGGTCGTTCATTGTCAGTATATAAAAATATAATTGATTTTTTGTAGTGATTATTTATCTTACAATCATCACTATTTATTAGTTCCAATAGTTTTTAAGGGATTCCTTAGGATTTTCTACATACAAGATGATGTCCTCTGTGAATATAGTTTTAGTTTTTCCTTTCCAACCGGGATGCTTTTTATTTCACTTTTTGCCTAATTATCCTGACTGGAAACTTCAGTACAATGTTACTAGAAGTGGCAAGAGCAGAAATCGTTGTCTAGTTCCTGAACTTAGGAGGAAACAATCCAATATTTCACCACTAAGCATGATATTAGCTGTGGGTTTTTCATAGATGCCCTTCATCAGGTTGAGGAAGTTTCCTTCTATTCCTAGTTTGTTGAATGTTTTTAAAATCATGAAATGGTGTTGGATTTTGTCAAATTCTTTTAATGATGATCATGTGGTTTTTGTTTTTTTAGTCTATTGATACAGTATATTACATCAATTGATTTTCAGATGTTAAAACCACCTTTCATTCCTGGGATAAGTCCCGTTTGGTCATGGTGTATAATTCTCCTTCTTAAATGTTTCTGGATTCACTTTGCTAGCATTTTCTTGAGGATTTTTGCATCTATATCCGAAAGAGATATTGGATGGTAGTTTTCTTTTTCCTGTGATATCTTTGTTTGGTTTTGGCCTCATAGAATGATTTGAGAGGTGTTTGTTTGTCTTCTATGCTTTGGAAGAATTTGTAAAGAATTGACATTGATTCTTCTTTAAAAGTTTGTGGATAACATTTAAACCTGTGAAGCCATCTGGACCTGGGCTTTTCTTTGCATGTAGTTTTTTGATTGCCAGTTCAATTTCTTTATTTATTATAGGTCTATTCAGATTTCTAATTTCTTCTTGAGTCAGTTTTGGTAGTTTATGCCTTTCTAGGAATTTGTCTATTTTATCTTAGTTATCTGATATATTCATGATAATTCTTTTTATTTCTGAAAGGTTGGTAGTAATGTCCCCTCTTTCATTTGTGATTTGAGTAATTTGAGTCTTCTTTCTTTGAATCTTAATCAATCTAGCTGAAGTTTTGCCAATTTCGTTGATCGTTTCAAAGAATTTACCTTCTTACTTTTCCTTATAGCCACTGTTTTTTTTTATATTTATTTATTTATTTATTTATTTTTGAGATCAAGTCTTGCTCTGTCGCCCAGGCTGGAGTGCAGTGGCTTGATCTCGGCTCACTACAAGCTCCGCCTCCTGGGTTCATGCCATTCTCCTGCCTCAGCCTCCCAAGTAGCTGGGACTGCAGGTGCCCGCCACCAAGCCTGCTTATTTTTTTGTATTTTTAGTAGAGATGGGGTTTCACCGTGTTAGCCAGGATGATCTCGATCTCCTGACCTCGTGATCCGCCCACCTCGGCCTCCCAAAGTGCTGGGATTACAGGCGTGAGTCACCGCACCCGGCCTATAGCCACTGTTTATTAAGTATCCCCTGCATGGTGACTACGTGACACTCTTCTCATTTAATCCTTGAAACACCACACATAAAGCAGATGTGATTGTTCACACTGTCAAATGGGCCATTGAAGGGAAAGTCTTAACACCAGTTATGCAACCAGCAGGCAGTGACGTGGGCTTCCTGCTCGGGTCTGAGAGTCTGGCTCTAATGTCTGATGGATTTCAGTACAGCAAGGGACCTTTCTTGTTCCACACTCAGTCTCTACTCCCCACAGCTGTGACTTCATGATTTTCTGACTTTATCATTGCTTAGGGGAGAGCGATGGGTCAGTGTTCCCTTGTGCTGTTCAGTGAGCCTCAGCATCGCTTGGTGAGCCTGTTCAGCATACTCCTGCCCTGTCAAGTTTGGCTCAGTGCATCTGGGGTTAGACCTAGGGATCTGCATTATTTTCCAACATCTGATGCTGGGGTCCCTGGCAGCACTTGAGGAGCCCGTGTTTGCCCCTGGAAATGCCTCTTCAACTTGACTGGATGCAGGCCCTGGGGAAGTTACTGCTTCCCCTGGTCTCTGTTCTTCTGGCTTCAGCTTTGCTGGGGATGGGTTCAAGGATGAGGTAGGTTTTGGGGGAGAAGCTACTTCCTCTTGCTTTATAACAATTTTGCAAGAAGCTTTAACTTCCCCTGACATCTTTGAGTCTCTCTCCCTCTCTCTCTCTCCTTACACATGCGCGCGCGGTCACACACACACACACACACACACACACATGCACACACACGCAGCCTGCTCCCCATAGCAGGGAGGGGCAAGGCTGGGGGTGAAGAGACACTGAGCTGTGACTGGCTTCTCATTTTCCTGGAATGTGGCTCCCCAAAGGTCTCATATTTTTCAGCGTTTCTGACTCTGGGGCTGTGTAAACATCACACAGAGTTTGCTGCATCGGAGAGACCAGAGGAGTTACAGAGGGGGAGGGTAGGAGCCCAGAGCAGAGAGAAGGGCAAATGGGAGATGGAGGATGGAGAGGGAGAGAGGAGAGGAAAGTCCTGGGGTCCTGGTGGAACAGGATGCTGGATGAAGTGTGCTAGAGGGAACAAAGACCAGTGGAATCCCACGGAGCAGGTGAGGGATCTAGGAGGGTGGGGTTCGTGGTGTGGTGCCAGGGGAGGGCAGAAGGTCCAGTTCAGGTTAGGATCTCTGTTGGTGAGGTGGGAAGAGACCCCTGGTCCACACCAGCTACCCTGGCTGCTTCTGGCTTCTAGCTCGGGGGGTCTGTGGTGCCCGTCGAGCTGGCTAATCAGGGAGAGCGAGGCTTTTGCTGGTAGATGGCCGCCTCCCGGGGTGTGGTAAGCCTGGCAGCGGGGAGTGGCAGCTCCTTGCCTCCTGGGGCTCCACCTTGGCTGAGAGAACCTGCTGGTTATGGAGGAGGCCCAGGATGCCTTATGAGAACCTAGCATTCTCTGCTGCTGGGCTCTGCCTGGAGGCTCAGACTCAGTTGTAGTTCTCTGAGCCTCCCAAGCCACTGACCTAGAACTACCCGCTTCCTGAGCCTGGACAGCAGGAGAGGTGGCCTGGTGCATGCAGTTGGAGTCACTGTGGCCTCCGGCTTAGGAGGCTCTTGACTCTGCTATTTACATGAACCTTGTTGTATCAGGCAAGTCACTCCCACTCTGCAATCAGGTTTCCTCAGCTATATAAAAATTGTGACATTGATATCTTGCTGATATCTTTCTGACCTTGCAAGGTTGGTGGGAGGATTAGAGAGAATGTAGGTAAAATCCTGGCATGTGATAGGCTTTTGCTCAATAGATAACTCTTGTTCTATTCTTCTGAGATCCTAGGATAATAAAGAGCTAAGTGCCCCAGAAATAACAAACAGCTAACTGCCCCAGAAATCCACCAGCCAGCAGGCCAGGGCAGCTCCACGGAATGACTGTGGTTTGTGCTCCCTTACCCTGTTCCAATGGATTCCTCTGCCTGCAGCCACCTGCTAGCCCTGCGTACCCCCCTCCCCCGCAGTTGTTTATCTCTGCTCCGCCCTGCCAAGGACCTTTGACACCCCTGCTCCCTCTCTCTGGGGGTTCTGGCTCCTGGCTGATGAGTGACTTGGCCAATGCCCCTTGCAGCGGGCAGGTGGGTGGGATGTTAGCGGGGGGCCATTAGGAGGAGAGGGGTGTATGTGTCTTGGGGCACATCAGAACACAAAGCGAGTCACAGATTAACCCCCTGGCCTGTTTCCTCTGGCGCTGGCCCGGCGCACCCAAGAGAGGGTGTCCAGGGGTGTCTGGGTTCAGACTAGGTCCTGTTCAAGGAAGCAGGGGAGGAAGGTCACTCATGGGTCACATATGGTTGGAGGAGCAGCAGGAAAGCCCTGGAGCCCTCGTCTGCATACAGAACTCACACTGGCTTGAATTCCACATCAGTGCACAGCTTCCAAAACTCCTATATCCTAGCACACACAGGATCTATTTAATCTAATCCTCACAGCAACACTACAAGATAGGTATTAATATAATCGCTAGGGCACAGAGGAGGAAACGCCTCAGATGGTTGAGCAGTGCACTCACCCAGCCAGTAAGCTGGTGGAACCAGGACCGGGGACTTGAGCCCAGGCTTAGGGAGAGGCTTGGGAAGAGAATCTGAGCTGAGTGCCAAGTCTGACTTTTCTTCTTCAACACTCACTATCTCTGACACTGGGCAAGTTGCACAGCCTCTTTGTGACTTGAGTTGTAATAGTCATAAACATAGTTCTTGCTTCATAAGATGATTGTAAGAATTAAATGCATACAAAGTGCTTAGAGCAATAGATAAATGCTAGCAATTATGATCAACACCCCTCTGTGAATAAAGTCTGGGGACCGAGGCTGCAGTTGGGTTGGGTGGAGGAAGTGAGTGTAGACTGGCTCATCATGTTTTGCTTTACTGAGGCCTCCTGACCTCCAGGGAAGACAACTTGAAGTTCTCCACTGGACCGGCCATCTTACGAGATGGTGAGCTCTCAGTAGCTGTCTTACATTGTGGGGAGGAAGGTTGGACTGGAAAAAGTCAAAGTCTCATGTTTTAAGATTTGGGGCCTGGGGAGTCAGAGCTGATTTTTAAGAAATTTTACTACACCCAACTAATTTTTTTTTTTTTTGTATTTTTTAGTAGAGATGGGGTTTCACCATGTTGCCCAGGCTGGTCTTAAACTCCTGAGCTCAGGCAATCTTCCCACCTAGGCCTTCCAAAGTGCTAGGATTAGAGGTGTGAGTCACTGAGCCTGGCCTTTTTTTTTTTTTTTTTCCAGTAGATGTACATATTTTCATGGCTCACATGATAAGTTAATACAGTCATATAATTTGTAAAGATCAAATCAGTGTAATTGGGATATCCATCAACTTAAATGTTTATCTTTTCTTTGTGCTAGAAACACTAGAATTATTCTTATATAGCTATTTGGAAATATACATTAGAGCTGATTTGTTTCCTGCCTCCCCTGCTTATAGCTGAGTAGCCTTGGGCCATTTTCTGAAGTGCGCAGGTTCTCAGCTTCCTAGTCCATAAGCTGGGGTCATGAGTCCTGCCTGCAGTCTTGTGGTGAGGATTAGATGAGCTAGGTATGGAGAGTGCTTTTCTGCTTCCGGTGCATGATAGCCAGTGACCTGTGATAGCTGTGGTGTGGTGGCAGTGGCATGGTTATTGTCATTAGATGCAGTCTGGCTCTCTCCAGGTGATGACCCCGTGCCGGAGCACCTGTGCCAGTTCTCCCTGGGTCAGCTCTGTTTGTGGTACCCCCTGGGTGGTCTGCATTCTTCCTCCTCTGCCCTCTTAGTCTGAGCATCCCTTGTCTGATTCCTGGGGGTATCTTGGGACCTCTCAGGTTGAACTCCTCTCCCCTTCCAAGGACTTAATTCTTGAACTATCCTCCGACTTTCATCTGACCCTTATCTGTGCCTTTCTTAGGACCCAAGTTTTTGTTTTGTTACTTATATTTTGAGATGATTAAACTTACAGAAAATTTGCAAAAATAGTACAGAGAGTTTCCTTATATCCTTCACCCAACTCCCCCTAATGCTGACATCTTACATAACCATGCACGGTTATCAAAACCAGGACATTCACATTGATCTGACGTTAATCTGAGGATTGTAGTAGAATTTGGCCAGTGTTCCCACCACTGCCCTTTTTCTGATCTAGGATCCAATCTAGGATCCCACATTGCATGTGGTCATCGTGTCTCCTGAGTCTCCTCCTATCTGGGACGGTTCCTCTGTCTTTCTTTGTTGCTGCTGAGTTTGGCACTTTTGGAGAGTCCTGGTTAGTTATTTTGAAGAATGTCCCTCAATTTGGGTGTGTTTGATTTTCTCTTTCCATCATTCTTTCTACATTTACTAATTTGAATTCTACTATAAAGAATGGTGCCTTATCCCCAATTCACTTATTTATTCCATTATTTATTTGTCAGTATGGACACCTTGACATTTACTTTATGGATCATAAACTCATATGATCGTTTTTTTTTCTTGGATCCAATTGATCTAGCCATGACCAGTGGGAGCTCCTTGTGTTGGTAGGACCCATGGTTCTTGACTTTTTTTTTCTTTTCGAGATGGAGTTTCACTCTTGTTGCCTACGCTGGAGTGCAATGGCACGATCTCGGCTCACTGCAACCTCTGCCTCCTGGGTTCAAGCGATTCTCCTGCCTCAGCCTCCCAAGTAGGTGGGATTATAGGCATGTGCCACCACACCCAGCTAATTTTGTATTTTTAGTAGAGATGGGGTTTCTCCATGTTGGTCAGGCTGGTCTCGAACTCCCAACCTCCGGTGATCCACCCGCCTCGGCATCCCAAAGTGCTGGGACTACAGGCGTGAGCCACCGCACCCAGCCCCGTTCTTGACTTCTCTTATCTGCTCATTTTATTCATCAGGGTTCTCCAGAGAAACAGAACCCATATTAAGAAATTTATTGTAAGGAATTGGCTTACACAATTGTGGGGACTGGCAAGTGTGAAGTGTGTAGGCCAGAGACTCAGGTAGCAGTTGATGTTGCAGATTCTTGAGGCAGAATATCTTATTTTTCAGGAAATCTCAGTTTGTGCTGTTACGGGCTTCAATTGATTGGAGGAGGCCACCCACCTTTTCAAGATTAGCCTCCTTTACTTAAGGTCCCTGACGGTAGACATTAATCTGTAGACATTAATCTGACTGTAGGCTGTAGACTGGAGTAGTGTTTGGTTAAATCACTGGGTACTATAGCCTAGTCAAGTTGATACAGAGAACTCATCATCACACTCAGCGAAAGTTCTTTTCTCGGGAGTATGGAAATCATTTCCTATGTCAACATGGGTTGGGTGGATGAAGAATGGGGGGGTCCCACCAGGCTGATTTGGGATGAAAGTGTATAATTCAGGTCCTGGCATCTTTCGTTTTCAGCTGTGACCTTTGATTCCCACTCTCTGTGAGGGTTTGTGTAAATCCCTCCTTTCATTTGTAAGATGGGAGAAGCATTGTTCCTGGGTATGTAGGGGATCAGAGGATCTTAAAGGCCTGCCTTTAAGCCACAGTGGGAAAGCCAAGAGCTTGGCTTCAGCTACTTTCAGGACTTGGACCTGGAGTTTTCACTCCTCCTGGGGACACACCTGGGATGTTCTTTCCTTCAAGGAGAGGCTAAGGTGGTGCCAACCAAAGTGGTCCCTCTCTCTTATCGGATCAGTTTGGAAGAGGGTAACAGACAGACCAAAGTGGGTCAACCACAGAGCCCAGGCAGGAATTGCAGCTTCAGCCTGTGTGTGTGTGTGTGTGTGTGTGTGTGTGTGTGTGTGTGTGTGAGAGAGAGAGAGAGAGAGAGAGAGAGAGAGACCCTGAGATGGTGGTGGGAAACCCTCTGGGATTTGAATCGAAAGCCACTGAGCAAGGCTCCCTAGCTGAACAGAGCTCCCTGAAGTTCTATAGGCTGCTGGGGGAGGATGGGAGGAGAGGGAGTACTTGCTTTCCAGGATTTGGGAGGGAGACATGGAAGCTAGGGAGAGAGGAGCCTTCCTGCAATGGGAAAACCCTACATACATCCCAAAGACCTCCCTTACCGATGGGGCCTTGGCATCCTACTGCTTCCCTGGGTGCCAATTGTTTTCCTTTTTTCCATGAAAAGAAACTGAGGCTCAGAGTGGTTCGTGATTCATTAGAGGAGTGGCTACCAGACAGTCACTGAGGGTAACCAGGTGCTTTTCTTGGTCTTCCTGGAGGACAGCCTTGGGGGAAACAGATTGAACTGCAGCTGGAGGGAATTGGGATTGTCCTAAGGAGGGGTCGTCCTCTGGTGGTAGGGAGCCTGGAAGGGGGACAGGGGACTGAAGGAGCAGCTGGGACTCCCTTAATTGGAATCTCAAGGACTGAAATGGTTGTGTTGGGCAGGGAAAGGCTGAGCCTTCCCACACTGGTGGGGTGCGTGTCTGGAGGGGTAGATCAGAAGCTGGGCTGCTGGTACCTGGAGGCCGAGTGCTAGAGTCCATGCCTGCCTGGCATGGACGTGGGGAAAACAGCATGGGCCACCTGTGCCCTCTAAGACCACATCTGTTATCACATGCCCCCTGCCCTGCATCCACCCCTGGGAGCCAGCCTCCTAGCCCTGGCCATGTTCCCAAGAGGCTGAGGGTGAGTCCCCCACTGGCCCCCCTTGCCCTCCACCGTCAGAGGCATCCAGCTGCCTCTGTGTCCTGTGTGGAGACCAGGAGATGGGGCTAGTATCAGTGAGCATTCTTGGCAGCACACTTGACCGCCCCCAGCCTCAATTTCCTCAAAGGTAAGATAGGGATAATGAAAATAACACCTAGCTTGCAGGGTTGCTGTGAAGAGCTTTGTAAATGGTACATGTTGTGGGGTGGATGTCCTGTTCCTGGATGGGTCAATGAGTCGGGGACACTCCTTCTGCCCCCCACTCACTGGGTGAGTTAGTGGAGGGACTGATGGGGTCTCCTAGGACCCCAGTACAAGGGTAGGTGAGGGGCTGTGCAGCGGTGGCCCTACCGAGAGTCCCTCCTAGACCCTCTGCAGCTGCTGCTCCTCCTCCTCCTCCTCCTGCCGGCTTCCCTCTCCGCCCTCCTCCCTTCACACGTAAGGATGATGATAAACACTCTGCCAGCTCTGAATAGGGCCTGACCTCAGCGGCGAGGCATCTCCCCTCACTCCCACCCTCCCAGTCCCAGCCGCATTCCTGGAGAGGCTAGAGCTGAGGCCCCCACTTGCCCCTCTCTCCCTCCACCCACAGAGGCGTCCAGTTGCCTCTGTGTCCTCCGGCTGCTGCCCACCCAGCTGCTTCCCTCGGGCCAGTCTCATCAGAACCTTGAATACCAAAGGGCTTAAGTGTGGATATTGGGTGGGATAGTCCATAATAATAATAATAATAATGATAATAGTGGTTAGCATTTATTAAGCAATTAGACACCAGTCTTCATGCTAAGGCACCGGGTTCCATGCTAGGGTTCCATGCTAAGGTTCCATGCTAAGACACTAGGTTCCGTGCCAAGGCACCAGGTTCCATGCTAAGGTTCCATGCTAAGGCACCAGGTTCCATGATAAGATTACATGCTAAGGCACCAGGTTCCATGCTAAGATTCCATGCTAAGGCACCAGGTTCCATGCTAACGTTCCATGCTAAGGCACCAGCTTCCATGCTAAGGTTCCATGCTAAGGCACCAGCTTCCATCCTAAGTGCCTTATGTGAGTTGTGTCAATAAATTCTTCAAACAACCCATGAAGAAGTTGCTATTATTACCATTCCAGTTTTAGCAGGAACAGAGAGAGTAAGGTGGGGAGAAGGGGGAAACTGAGGCTCAGAGAGGTGAAGCTGCATGTCTTACATTACACAGCTAAGGAATGGGTGAAACCAGGACCCCTGGGCTGCTGATGTCCCAAAAGCCCCCTCCCCGCACAGTGCAGCGCTAGGTTCCCCTTCAGCCTGTCTCATCCCAGGACACAGGACCCCAGTCCTGAGAGAAGATGCGAGAATGGGAGGCAAGACTTGCTCAGTGGCCTGGGGCCCGGGCTGCTGTGAAAATTGGCTGGGGATCTCCGGGTGCTGAGAATCTTGTAGAAGGTTCGAGTTCCTCATTCTCCCATCCTCAGTTTCCTAGAGGTGTAGAGTTAGAAACCTGGGCAAGCAGGAAGCCTTCTTCAGGGCACTACCCTAACCCACCCTAACCCTAACCCACCCTCTGCTGGGCCTCAGGCTCCCACTGGACTGGTTGCTTACCTGCCTGCCTGCCTGTCTGGGAGGTTCAACAAGTGCAGTCTTGGGCGTCAAAGAAATGTGAGTTCAACATCCAGATCTGCCACCCACTGGTCTTGGGGCCTTGAGAAGGTAGCTTCTCCTCTCTCAGTCACACTTTACCTGTCTGTAAAATGGACGTGGTTAGGTCTACCCATGAGGGCTATGTGGGGGATTGGAGAAAATGGAAGTAAAGAACTAGTCCAGAGCCACCCTTGGTGAAAAGCCACTGTTGTCATCATTTACCATAGTCATTCTCCATCCCAGCCATCCACCCACCCACTGTCAGCGTGCTCTTCCTCTGTGACCGATGTCTCCCATGTAGCCATGAACCTGCATGCTCAGGATGCAGAGGACGGTTTGGGAAGAGGGTGTGTGAGTGCCGTGTGGGACTGCATGTCAGCTTCCCATGAAGGGGTACCTTGGGTGAGCTCACTGTTTCCAAACGGCATCCGGCATTTTCTCCTTTCCCATTTGACCATGTCAGTTATCACTATCCTGCATGACTGCTCACTTCATTTAAAAAAACCCAATTTGCTTTTTTTTTTTAACCGTTTATCTATTCTAAGTGATAGAAGGTATGGGCTTGATCTATGATATGTTTTTAATTTTTCTTGAAATACATAAATATTAAAATAAAATTGTTGTGCCATGTTTCCAACTAAGATCATCTTGAATCTCACACTTTAGGAAACTTGGAATCAGATGAGCTTCTCCTTGTGTGTGTGTGTGTGTGTGTGTGTGTGTGTGTGTGTGTGAATTCTTTATTATGGGAGATTTAAAACCTATACAGAAGTACCAAGAATGATGCAATGAACTCCTTTGTACCTACCGCCAGCTTCAACAACCATCCACTTTTTGCTGCTTTTGTTTCGTCTGTTCTCCCTCTTCTCCCCACCTTTTTTTTTTTTGCTGTAGTATTTTTCAAGCAAACCCCAGACATTGTATCACTTTACTTTAAATACTTCAGTATGCATCTTTAATAGATAAGGACTTTTTATTTTAACATTACCATAATACCATTATCACAGTTAACATCATTAATAATAATTTCTTATGATCAGCTACTACCCCATCTGTGTTCAATTTTCTCTAATTATCTCAAAAATGTCTTATTTGGGTTGGTTTCTTTGAATCAGGCAGAAGAATGTAGAAACTGTGCTCTCTCAGGCCTCTGTCTATTTCCACAGTAATCATGTATTGACATATATCATTGCCACCATCTTCACCGACCAATTGGTGATATATGCTGACTGTTTCTGATGGGTCCTTATTTCATGGTTTTTACTCCTCTCCTACCCTTCCCACTTCCTTTTAGGCTCCAAACCTAAAAGGCTTGGGATGGAGAATGACAGTGGTAATTATGACAATAGTGGCTGTTCACTGGACTCCTGGTGAAATCAGGAGTCCAGGGTCTGGCTCCCTCTCATATGCAGCCTTAGCCTGCCAGTCCCACTGCCCTGTCCCCAGGAAGGAGAGGGGGCTCTGGAAGGGGCTGGGTGTGTGTGCAGAGACACAGTGGGAGGAGCGCGGCACCTTGGAGTGAAGCTGGGCAGGGAGGGTGAGCTTGCGTGGCTGCTTCACTGGATGCCTCATCTCATAAATACCATGTCCCTGAGATGTCCATGTAAGGCTGCCTGGCTGGCTCAGAAGGGGCTGGCCACCATGGGGCCACTGGGCTCTGGGAAGCACAGCTGCCTTACCGGGGTGGGGGCAGGCCGCCCAGGGGTGGCCTCGTGGGAACACACCCCGTCTTTCAGCTGCGCTCCATACCATGGTCCTGCTCCTCGTGCCCCCAGCCTGTGCTTTCATTGCCAGCCAAGGTCCTGACCTCTCTGAGCTGCTGTCAAGCTTGGGTCACTGCTCTCACCCTCCCTGATCCCATCTCCTTGGGGCTGGGAAAGTCATGCCCCAGAGTCCCTGGGCTGCTTCCTTCGTCTCCTTCCTTTCCTTAGGAGGCCTCATGCCTCAGTTTGACTGGCTGGTCTTGTTGCTTTCCGGGAAACTGAGGCCATGGGGACACATAGGTCCTCCTCCCAGCGATCTCCGCAGGATCCAAGGCACCTCTGGGGAAGCCACAGCCCTTCTCTGGGCCGCAGTGTTCTCATTGGAGAAGTGCCTGGGACAGCTCTAGACCTCATTGACTGAGCTGCCCAGAGGGACACTTGAGACTTAGGGGTGCATGTGTGTGAGTTATGTGTGTGTGAGTGTGTGAGTGTCCACAGACTTTAGAACTGCAGCCCTAGAACATTTGTCAGGTTACAGGGGGAGAAAGAGATTGAAGCGAGGACTGTTCCCTGGGACCACCAGGATCCCACAGGACTTTCCAGCGCCTGCGTCTCCATCCTCTCCCTGCAGCCTTGCTCCTTCGGGTGTTTCAGATCCCGCTCCCTGTCTTTATTTTTTTGTTCTTTCTCTTTCCTGCCTGACTTTTCTGTGTCCCTGTTACTCCCCCTTCTGCTGTGCCCCTCAGGACTCTGTATCATTCATGTTCCCTCCAGGAGCCTCCCTTGTTCCCCAGGTGTCAGCCCTTCACCCTGATCCATAGCCCAAAGTTCAAAGAGCGGCCAGGTGCGGTGGCTCATGCCTGTAGTCCCAGCACTTTAGGAGGCTGAGGTGGGAGGATCCCTTTAGCCCAGGAGTTCGAGACCGGCCTGGGCAATGTAGATCCTGTTTCTATAAAAAAAATTTTTTTTTAACCAAGCCAAACAAACAAAAAAACAAAATTCAAAGACCCCATCCTCTTGACCCCTGGATGGGGGAGCCCCTTTCTCTGACTTCACAGCTCCCATTTCCTCCAGAGCCTTCTGTGACTCTGGGACTTGTGGGGGCGGTGCTCATGTCCTCCAATCTCCTGTTTTAAGGACACCCCTCCCACCTCAAGGCAGCTGCAGAGGCCCCAGAACAACCCCCAGATGTCTGACACTTTGTGGGAGCGTTGCCTGTTTGTGTGTGCTGAGAGTCCCCTGTCTCTGAGCCTGTAATGAACATGAGTTTTTTCCCTGAGAGGGACATTGTCCCTGACCTACCCAGTGTCACTGAAAATATTCAATTCCCAGAGTTGGCCAGGAGGGAGGATCGTTTGAGGCCATGGACAGTCCCCTGGCTTAGGACTTGAAAGACCTGGGTTCACATTCTGGATGCTGTCTCAGTGAGCTCCAGTCCCCTCACCTGTCAAATGGCCACAGTCATGATGAGATAAGGTGTTGACCGCCTCCCACTGCTTAGGAGGGGCTCTGTAACCTCCTGCTGCCCAGGCTCTGCCCAGGCACTGAGTACTTGGTGCCTGAGGCAGTACAGTGGGGTGTGTGTTGGCCTAGCTTGGAGGGACTGGTGGTGGACGGGCACTGTGCGGGAGGAAGGCTTGTGTTTGGGCCCACTTCTCAGGATGAATACAGACCTTCCCCTCCTTCCCTGTGTGGATGTCTCTGGGGGGAAACTGAGGCCCACATGGTCCTGGGGCCCCTGGAGAGGGGGAAGCTGGCTAGAAGGGAGAGTGGCCGGTTGCTGGCCAGGGCACCTGTGTTGGTGGTGCCACCTTCTGCAGTTCCTCCCAGTTGGCACTGTGGGCGTGGAACCCACAGGGGTGAGACACCGAGGCTGGAACGTGCTGAGAATGCCTGGAGCCGCTTATCTCGGCCCAGGAATGTGCTGCAGTGTTATTAGCCAGCAGCTTCTCATCTTTGGAGTAACCCCCTGGGGACTATGGTGGACACCTGTCCAGCTCTGGCTGCCCAGACAGCCCATGGGTACCTGCACCCAGCCGCTGTTGGGTGGAGCTCACGAGTGTGCCTGTGTGTGTGCATGTACGTTCACGGAAGTGTGTGCATGGATCTTTTGTGCGTCTGAAGACCCTTGTGTGCATGTGTATATGTGGGAATGTGCCTGTGTGGGGGCAAGTGTCTGCCAGTGTGGATCTTTGGGTCCTTTACTCATGAGAGTGTGTGAGCACCGTGTGTGAGCACCATGTGTGCAGGAAGCCCACAGGGGGCCTAGGGAAGCAAAGGCCCAAGGGGAGGCTGGGGAGGCTGGATGGTGGAAGGAGAGGCCAGCAGCACGATGTGCAGGCAGGGCAGGAAGGGCTGCTGGGGCTCTTGATGGTGGGGTCTGCGCCACTCTCCTTGACTGGACTCTAAGGCAGCATGGTAAAGAGCCCTGAGGCCAGATGGCCTGAGTCCAACTCCTGCCTTGATCACTCCCTAGCCTTGTGACACTGGGACAAGTGACAACCTCTTCAAAGCTCACTTTCCTGTTTATCATGGTGGTAATCACAGTACCTGCTTAGTTACCAGGAGGAATAACCAGATAGAGTACCCAGAGCACCCTCAGAGCTCCATAGATGATAGCTTATCATCATCATCAGCATCATCGCTATCACCATCATCATCAGGATTAGGGTCCACGCTGGCTGCGCTGCATCTCACCTTGGCAGTCCCTTGCTGGCTGACATTCCCACAAAGGATGGGGGGACCGCAGCTCATTCGCTTGCAGCATAGCAACAAGATGGAGACCCAGAGAGGGCATGAGACTGGGCAGGATCACCAGGGAGCCAGAGTAGAGCCATAGGAGCCCAGCCCCTGGCTCCTGCCTCCTTCCACGTGCGGCACTGCCTCTCTCTGCTTAGAAGTTTGGGGAGGCAGATCCTTGCCAGGCTGGAGAGACAAGGAGAGCCTGGTGGGCTTATTAGCCCAAGCCAGCTTCTGCAGATGGCCCAGGACCATTCTGTTTGAATCTTCTTACAGGACCAGTGTCTCCCCTTCTGGCCCTAAATGCTCTCCTGAGTCTTCTGGTTTTGGGTTCCCCGATCTGACCGCAAGTCTTGAATCCCACATGGAAAACAGCTGAAACCCAGGTACCCAAGGGGGACATCTGGCCACCTGGTGTCTCACTCAGCTCCTCACACCTGCTTTTGCCATGCCAGCTCTACCTTCTGCTCCTGACATAGGCCAGACGGGAGTGGAATTCCTAGGAAGCACTGGCCCCTTTAGAGCTGGGCTCCCTCTGCCTGCCAGCACATCCCACGTCCCCTCCCTCGGTCCTCCTGGGCCACCCTGTGGCTCCCCTAGGGTAGCTGACCCAGGGCATCACCAGGATTGTGGAGGTGGGAGCGGGCTCTTTGGCGCCTGGGCTCAGTGGGGTGAGTGGGAGTGGGCAAAGGCAAGTGGAACCTGCCAGGGTCCCCCAGCCAGGGCAGGCTGTGATTGGCCTGAATGCTGGCCAGAGACTTGGTTTTCACAACCACCACCAAGTACTTGGAAGAAAAAACCCAAAACCCAACAACAGAAATAACCACCAAATGTTTCTTTCTTTCTCTTTATTTTTTTTTAATTTGCAGTTAATGGCCGATTGGCTGTACATTATTAAACAGGCAGCTGGAGACTTGCCAGGGTAGATTGCTTGAGCCAAGGCTCACAGCCTGAACACAATGTTCCAAGAAAACAGTCACCCATGGGGTCCCTGGTGAGGAGCACCCAGAGGGCGGGGCTGTAGCTGTTGCCCCTCACTCTCCCACCTCTTCTGCCCCAGCCTCTGCTAGGATTATCTAGTGGAGGGCAGGACTGTGCTGCTCCTGGAGCCTGAGCATCCTTCATCTGGGCCCTGCAGATCCCTCACTGCCCCAGTGGCCCAAGCTGCTCTTTCCCTCCTCATGAACATTAGGAATGGACGTGAGGCTCCTGCTTCCATCCCCAGATGGGCAGGCCAGCACCTCCTCTCCTGGGGACCAGTGTGATGCAGAGGCCTGAGCACTGGGCTGGGAGCTGGAGCCCTGTCTAGGGTTGACGTCATTGAGCTCCTCCCTGTGGTGATTTTGGGACTCCATACTTGCCCTCGCTGGGCCTCGTTTCCATGTCGTTACAAGGAGAGGACTGGGTTGCTCAACTCTAAATCCTCAACATTTTGTGAGCCTTGATTGGGTGGCCTTGGGGAAGGCTTGGAGTGATTGTTTCCCTGATTTGGGGGCCCTTCTTGCCCCAACCCTCTTCGCCTCCATGAGACCAGGAACCATTCCTCAAGCAAGCCCTCCTGGGAAGGGGTCGTCATCAGCCCCATTCACGTTGTTTTAGCCAGTCCCTCCAGCCACCTTGAAGCCTACCAGGGTAAAGGTCAAGTGTCCGTGCCATCTGAGTGGGAGAACAAGCTGAAAGTCTGGAGGTTGGGGACTGCCATCTTGGTGAAGCCAGTGCTGCATTTGGGTACGTGGATAAAATCACAGTGTGGTGTCCAGGTCCCCACCAGGCTGGGCCTGCTGACTTCTGCACTGGGCAGGCTGCTGCTGGCTTTTGTGTGTGTGTTTGTGTTTGTGTGGCATGGGAGAGTCACCGGTTTGGGAAGTGGGCCTTAATGAACCCTCTCTGAGCCTCTTAGAGGCAATATGACATAGTGGTTAAGAGTATAAACTAGGGAATCAAGTCCTATCACCCCTGCTTATTTGCTGTCTCATTATCATTGACTTTGGACGAGTGGCTTCACCTCTTATGTCTGAGCTCTCTCAACTGTACAAATGGGGTTAGAATAACATCTACTCCCAGGTGTGGGGAGAGGAGGGAATGAGTGAATGCAAGCACTGGGGCTGTACCAGGGCTTGGCACATGTTAAGTGCCCATCAGCTGGCCTACAGCATCTCTCCATAAATGTTAGAGACAGACTAAATGTCTCTCCCTCCGGCCACCTGTTCTTTCCCTTCAGGTCACTCAGCACGATTTGTGTTGTGTGTTTGTGTTTGTTCCTTCAGCAGTTCCCTCTCCTAGATCAAGTGCTCCTTGAGGGCAGGGGCCCATCTGGCTGTGTTTATGTTCTGCCTGGAGGGCCTCACAGGGCCTGGGCCACTGCGGGCACTTAGAAAGTACTTGTGGAATGAAGGGGTGAGTGACAGATGGGACGGGGCCAACTGGAAAAGGATCAGAACCAGAGAAAGAACCACTGAACACCTGGCACGTGGAAGAGTACAGAAACTGAAAACCTGGGGATGTCCAGCCTGTGAAGCCACCACCATGGGAGACTTCCAGTGATTGCGTGACTGTGTCACGAAGGTGCTGCGCAGTAGAGTGCTTTGGGGAGATTTGTTCCCTGAAGCAAAACCAAGGGTTCCAGGAAGCAGGTTTCCCCCAGTGGCGGGAGCCGCCTTGAGGATGGGTAGTGAGCCCTGAGGGCCTGGGGTGTGCAGGCAGGGGTGGATGAGCCCCTGTCAGGTCAAGGAGAGCCGTGATATGCTGGAATGTGGTCCAGCCAGGCCCTGAGGCCCTGCCAGCTTGCTGCAGCTGCTGTAGTTAGGAGGGGAGAAGCAAACGTAGCTGATGTCTCTGAACTTCAGTTTCCTCCTCTGTAAAATGGGATTCATAAAGGTCAATACCCAATGGGGTGTTGGCAGGATTAGAATGAGTTAATCCCCACAAAGCTCTAGGAACAGTGTGTCAATTGGGAAACACTCACTAAATCTGAGCATTATTAAGCAGGGAGATACATGAGAGAGAGATGAATCGTAATTCTGCGATGGGGGTGGTGATGGCTTCTTTGAAGGAGGAGAATGTCTGGGGAGCTAACATTTATGGAGAGATGCTGTAGGCCAGATCTTGCACTCAGTACTCAGAGCAGTGAAATAACTTGCTCGAGGTTACACAGCTTCAGATGTGGTCAGTGCACTTCCAAAGCCCGGGATCTCTTCTCCACTCCTGGTAGGATGGGGCCAGGTTTCTGTGATTCCCTTCCCCCTGGAGGGATGGCTCCCCGTTTCAAAGTGCAGCAAGGTGATGATGATTTTCTATAGGGGGGGATCCGAAGTCCTCAGGAGGGAAGTTTCCAGCTCTCTCCAACCCTGAAAGTGCTACCTCACTAAAAACTCTAGGGAGTGGAGGAGGGTGCAGCAATGGGGAGATTTTCCCTCGGAGCCCGGGGCAGGGAGATTGGCCGTGAGCAGAGCCCTAGAGGATGGGCCTGGGGAGAAGGAATGTGAGCCAAGGGGTAAACTAAAGCAGGGGAGGGGAAGGAAGGTGCTGCGCAGAAGAGTGCAGAGGAGGAAGAGGGCCGTGCAGGTGACAGCAGAGGAGGGAGAGGAACAGAAGAAGGAAGAGAAGAAGAGAGAGAGGAACCTGACTTGGACCTGGACCAGTGGACAGCTCTGGGCTTTGGGTGACAATGCCTGGCTAGGATCGGTCTCCATAGGGCTACTAGATGATGGCAGGAAGGGAGGCCTAGGGAGTGGGAAGCCAGCTGGCCAGCACCAGGGCCTGCCTGGGACAGCACATGTGAGCCAAGTGTTCTGCCACCAGCCAGGCCTCCTCACCTTCCCCAGCCCAGGAGCCAGCTTGGCTAAAGGTCAGCTCTCGGGGTGTGGCCAGCACGCTCCCCACTGACCAGGGCCCACAGGCCTGGCCTTGTCAGGATGTTATCCTGTTCCCAGCAGCTGCCCCTGGTAGTTTCTGCCTCTTGGCCATTCAGAGATGAATGGGAAATGGCCCTAGGCTTCAAGGAGTTCACAGATGAAGGGGCAGAGAGACAGTGGAGGTGCACGTGGGCAGTGGCACTTGCCATGGTTCACTTTCCCAAGACAATTTTTTCAAGGAGCTGATGGTGCTTGCTGTGTTTTTTATTATCTGAAATAAAAATTGGGCTCGGTTTCTTTAACCTTTCCTTGTGGTTTTTATTCAACAAATATTTACGGAGTGTCCACTGCTGTCCTCCTCTGGATGCTCTTTGGCTTATAGGGTACAGAAAAGAAACTGACATTTCTGATGGTGTCTGGTGGAGTAGAGTAGAATTCTTATCTCCTTTGGTCTAGATGCTATACCTCCATTAATACAACCAAAAGTGCCTGTGCCTTTTGGGGGCAAGCATATCCTACTGTTAGCTAAATGAATTTCTGTTTTCAATAAATTTTAGACCTTTTGCTGTATGAACTATTATCGGTTCAGGTTTTTTATGACTTTGGAACCCTTGTTTTGGACATTACCCCAAGAAAAATGTTCCCTTGCTAATTCTGGCTCATTTATAAAGTCAGCTTTGCATTAAAGTTCACTTCAGCATCTTAGCTTTTCCTGGTGCTTTTTTCTTTTCTTTTTTTTTTTTTTGTTCCTTGGTGTGCTTGGTAAGCCTTCCTTCTAAGTTGTAACCTAAGTTACTGATAAGTATGTTGAACAAGCCAGGGCAGAGGATGGAGCCCTTTGGCAAGTCAGGAAGTTGACATTGATCTATTCATCAACACCCCTTTGCTTGCTGGCTAGGAATCTACTCAGCTTTCTCTCTTGTCTCCAGGAATTTCATCAGGGATCCTGCCAACACCTTCCTGAGATACAGATAGTCTAGGTCTGGGGATTCCCCAATTATCCGGTCTAGAAGCCTCAAAATAATGGGTTTGGGATGGTAGGTGTGATGCTATGGGAAGGAGGGCTCCCTGAAGGAATCCAGGCTGATACCAGTGGTCTTTGCAGGGATAGATCCAAGGGAAACCCTGCCCTGGAGGCAGCTAGAGCCCCAGGGTCCTTCCTGCTTTAAAATTGTGCTTCTCAGGGGAGACAGGGGTTTGTGTGCAGTACTTTCTGCCAAGGACCAATGTCTGCCTAGAAACATGTTTCTGGGCATCTCCAAGAGACCTTAAGGCCATCAGTTGAGGAGATTGAAGCCAAGAGGGACTGAGACTTTCCTCTGGTCACCAAGGGCATTGGAGGCTGAGTCGGGCTGGAACCTGAGGCCTTGACTTCCAGTCTGAGGCTCTTGGTGCTGGACCCAATTGCTCTTCTGGCTAGAAACAGGCAGAGTGAGAGGAGGGAGGGGCTGCCAGTGTGTGCCTTGGGGATAAGCTGTTGGTGGGCCATTTTCCCCTGACTCTCCTTCCCTTTCCATCCGCTGCCCTGAGACTATGGTACAAATCTGAGTAGGAAGCTGGAATGTGGAAAGCCCAGCACTTCTTCCTGAGGTGGGAGTGTGCAGCAAAGGGCCTGGTGCTGTGCACATTTCTGCACTTTGAGAGAGGATGCAAATGCAAATGCATGCCAATGAGATGTCATAGAGGACACAGTGGTGAGCAGGGGGTGCCCCTACTCCTGCCTCCTTCTGGCCTGAGTTTTAAGGATGATACATAGAAGAAGACCTGACATTAGGAAGGAAGGGCAAGGATGGGGGGCTTCAGGGCAGCAGCGTGAATGTGGCTTCTGGGGTCATCTCTGGAGTGAGCCCTAGTGAGGGGGGCCCACTAGGGGGTGATCCTGAGATGGAAGCACCCTGGAAGACAGCCCGTACTCATATCTAGCTGTAGAGGGGAGGGCATGGTCAGAAGAGGGAAGGTACAGCTCAAATGCATAGACATTGCATGCCTAGAGTGGCCCCCAGGGCCTGGCTCCCTATGGGGTGTGTTGGGCCTAGCAGGATTCAGAGGCCCAGAATAGCCTCTGCCCCAGGACATTTTGGGAAGGAAGCAGAGTGGTGCCCCAGTGGCCTCTGCCCTTGAGACCTGGGCATGTGGCCCTGCCTTCTCTGTGATGGAGGGGGAAGAAGAGAGTGAGGGCCCAGGGTGCTAGAGGAGGCGGCTCCAGTAATTGCCCTAGAGACTAACACTTCCCACCCATCACAGGAAGATTTGGGGAACTGACCCCTCCCTGCTGGGAATCTTGTCAGCTTTTAGCCCAGCTCAGAGGAACTTCTCCTTAGTGCTGTAAGAACCTGAGAGTCTGGCTCCTTGAGCGTGGGAGTCGGGTGATGTGGTGCCCTCCGGAGGTAGTGCTGGGACCTGGAATTCCTAGTTGTGTTACATGGTGACATGGGCTTGAGTTGGAAGAGCTGCATTCAAATTCTATCTCTTTCATTAGCCGCTTTGTGCTTTTGCTTAACTTCATTGCTTTGAGCCCATCTCTAAGACTGAGATGAGAATCATAGCCACTTCCACGTTTTCATGCGCCTCTGTGTGGAGTGCACATGGGAAAAGCTTGGCGCAGGGCAGGAGCTTAAATGTTGATTAAAGTGAAATGAAGGAACAAATGAAGGCATCTCTGGGTTGAACTCCCCTTCCTGTCCCGGCCACTGAGGGGCCCTGGGTGGGGCTGGGGCTGAGAGGCCAGGGAAAACTGGATTCATGAAGCTTGGACCTTGCCCCATCTTTCTCTTGACTTTCTCCTCGCCTTTCTTCTCTGCTTCTCTGTGTCCTTTGTCCCCTTTCTGTCACGTCCCTTCTCTTCCAGTGGAAGTGCCTAACTCAGCACCTGGCCCCGACACACACAATTCATTGCTCCCTGCTCTCCTCAATGGCCTCTCTGTTGCTCCAGACTCTGTCCTGCCACCCCCAGCTCCATCTCTTTCCTCCTTCTGGGTCTCCGTTTCTGACACCCTCTTTGTCCCATTCTCTCTGCTCCTGGCTCTCCTGCCATCTGTTTCTGCAGCCTCTGTCTGCAGCTCACAGGCATCCACTGGGCGCCTGCTCGATGCCAGGCACTGCCGTCTCCTTTCTCGGTTCTGTGTCTCCTCACCTCTTTTCTCCCTGTCTTCTTTTCTCGCTCCTCCACCCCTTCAGCCTCCTGCCCTCCCTCCCCCAAGTTCCATCGGGCTCCAAGGCTGGTATTCAGTTTTATGAGAAACCCCCAGGCCTACCCCTGAAGGGACCAACCACAACTGGAACCAGATGTGCAATCCTGCATTGGGGTGGGAGGGAGGGAGGTAGGGACAAGGAAAGGAGCATGGGTTGGCTTAAGGAGGTGGGGAGGAGGCTGGGGATGGGAGGTGGAGACCCTGGGAACCTTGGTCCTCAGGGGCTTGGAAGGAAGAGTTGGGAGGAGGGAGCCAGGGGGCTGAGCAGACTTGTTCAGAAAGCAGTTCTCACTGTGTGCATGTGTGTGAGAGACAGAGTATGTGCGGGTGTGTGTGTGTGTGTGTGTGAGAGAGAGACAGAGATGGTGGAAGTGACAATGGGGAGAGCTGAGGATAGATGATGGGCTGTGGGACAGCTCTTAGAATTAAGGAGGAAGGCTGCTCTTTTTCTGTGAAATCCTCTAGCTTGTTGACTTCCTTTCTTAAGGTTTCAAGGGACTTGCTGGGTTTATAATTCTATACCCAGGTGCTGGAGCAGGCAGGCTGGAAAGAGGGGTGATGATGGGGTAGGGGATGGATAGTGTAACCTCCAAAGTCTCCTGAGAGTGGCTGGAGGAGGGGTCTTCCAGGTCACCCCCACTCCCCGCTCAATCTGTCAGAGACCTTTGTGGGATGTGTCTAGGATGTCCTGGGTCCTAGCAAAGCCTGTGTTTCTGCCTGCAATTATATAGCTTCAAATATAAAAGTCTTCATATGAGTATCTTTGGTACAGCCTAGTGCTGTATTAAGCATTTTAAAATGCCCTTTGATTTAATCATGAACTGATTATCCATCCATCCATCTCTTCATCATTCATTTATTCATTCCACACTTATTGAGACTCTACTATGTGTCAACTTTGTGCTGGGCACTGAACAAACGAGGAAAGGGGAAGGGAAAGAATGAACAAATCCCTTATCGTTCCAAAAATGGGAGCCATAGAAGTGCACCTGACCCACTGCATGTCAGGGCGTTAGTGAGCCGCAGAAGCCCCAGGTGCTCAGAGGAGGGGACAGTGCCCACCAAGTGGTGAGTCTGGAGAAGGATCCAGGGAGGATGGCTTCTGAATTGAGCCCTGAATGCTGATAGGGAGGAGAGGGAATGGTGTATGAGAAAGGCCTGACCCTCAAAGTTGGAGGATGGAAGGAGAGAAGGTTGGAAAGGCCGGGATGTTCCACTGCAGAGCTTGGACTGGAAGTAGCAGGCAGTGGGGAGCTGGGACCCTTTGATGTCAGTTGGGATAATGTGGATGTGGGTTGGAAGGAAGAGAAGGAGAAGATGGAGCATTCTGCTGTTCTGGGTACCTGCTAGTGGGAGGGGTTCTAATTTTATAGCACAATCCCCACATCCACCTCTAGAGAGCTGAAACTGACCCAGGATCCTCTAACTTCCTTCATCTAAGCAGAGCTGACCCAAGCCCCAGAGGGGCCCTTAGTCTGCAGTGGGGGTGGTGGGTAGGGGTTAAGGAGGATAATGTTATTGGAGTCACCTTTGCCCTAGAGTTGGGGCCAGTGAGTGGGAGATTTGGTTTGAGGCTGGGCCGACGGCTAGGGAGGACTAGGCCAAGTGTCCCCATAGTCCGTCTGCTTTCACCGTCCTTGCCATTTGTGGACAGCATCCACACTCTCACAGATTGAGGCTGCTGTTGAGGCTGGTGGGTTCCAGATGCTGGAATTTGGGACTCAGAACCCAGACCCTCTTTCCAGCTAGGAGAGGATGAAATCTTGCTCTGGAGGCAGAGGATGAGTGGAGCGATGCTTCTATCTCTGCCCTCCCCATACAAGGTCCCGAGAAGCTGTCCTTCTCTCCCCCATCCCCAAGGGTTTCATTGTCTCTGACTGGGGGCGAGCCAGCCCTCCAAAGTACTGGCCATCTCCCTGTGGCTCTGGCCTCACATGCTCCAAAATCGTATCCCCTCTCAGGGACTCCCCTGTCATTGTACTTCTGGGGAAAACTGAAGCCTGGGGAAGGGTTTGGCTGAATTAATAAAATTAGTGTGTGTTAGGACTGGAAAAGTTCTTAAAGATCTTTGTGTCACAGGGGAAACTGAGACTCGGAGGTACAGGCCACTGGTCCAGATGCGGAAGAGAAGGAAGGGCCTTTCAACCTCTGGATGTCTGAGTGGTGTGGAGCTTGGCTCTGGAGCCAGCCAGGTTCAGGTGTGAGGTCCTCTGCACAGTCCTGCTTGGACTTCCACAAGTCATCTCTGTGCTCCAAGGTCACGATCTTCAGCTATAATAACCGGGTGATTAGAAGACTAAGTGAGAGTTAATAGTCTTTAGTGCCCAGCATCTGATAGGTGTGTAGCAAATAACTTTTCCCCTTCCTTTCTAAATAATCCTGTCTGCTTCTTCACTTTTATCATTCATATGGTGCTCTAAACTTTTCACCTCACTTCCCCCATTATTTTTATCATGGAAAACTTCATGCATGTACGAAAGTTGAAATGATTATATGGTAAACTCCTACAATGAATACTTTGATATATTTGCTTTATCACATTTCCACCAATCCATCTTATTTTTGATCAATTTCAAAGAGAGTTGAAGTATGTATTTCATTAACTGGAGCTCAGCTTAAATGACTTTTGAATGTACAGTCACAAATGTCCTAACTCAGCCCAGAGAAAACAGCAGAGATTACTATCTCACATTTGACAGCTAAGAAAAAAGCAGGTTCAGAAGTGAGATTCCTGGCCTCCAGTCACAAAATGAGTTGGAAACAGCATACAGCAGAGTGCTGTAGAAAAGCTGAGAGTTGCTATATTATTATTATTATCATCATCACCATCTCAGCAAACATTCTTCTCCACCCAGAAGCCCTTTGGCCATTTCTCTGCACCTGTGTCTTTTCTATGGAGTCTTGACCCCTCCCTGCCCGCTTCCCCACCCCTGTCCCCCAAGCCTTCTGGCCCTGCCCGTCCTGTCCCCAGGGAGGCTGCTGGGCCAGTGGCTGAAGGAGGAGCAGCCACATTCCCTGGTGATCTCCTGCCCCAGGTGTCTGTGCCCTGACATGGCCTGGCCAGAGCCTGCTAGAGTGCAGCCAGCAGAGCACTGCAGGGGTTAAAGGAGGCCATGGCTAGCGGAGGGGGCCCACTGCTGGCTGACTCCGGGAAGGAGGCGGTGCACTGTTGGCCCGCCCCCTGGGCTGGCCTGGGAGGGAACCCGACTAGCAGAGCCCTCTGCTCAGTTGCTCCCAGCAGTGGCCCTGGGACCAGCTCTGCTCCTTGCACCCCGCTCCCTGCCTGGACACAGGCTCACTCGCTGCCTTCTTCTGGGAAACCAGCTTCTTGCCAGCCACAGCCGCTGCCTCCGCCACTGGCCACCGCCCCTGTCCTGGGAGTCTCTTGGCCCAGACACCCACCTGACTTAGTGGCTCCTCTGCAGGAAAGGTGAGTGAATGAGTATGCGTGTGTGATGGTGTACGTGTGTGTGAGTGTGCGTGTATATTTGTGTGTAGAGGGAAATGGAACCGGCCAGGGCTGCTGGGCTGTTGATACTGATGCTGTCAAGACCACAGATCAGATTAGGAGAAGGTGAGGTCAGCCTGCCTGGTCCCATGTCTCTGGGTCAGGCAAGCTGTTCAGAGGCCAACCTTGTCAGTCCCCTGTCTTCAGATGTTTCTGTGGTTCTGGCAGGGATGTCTGGGGTGCGGCTTGTCCCTGCTCTGAGAGAGCAACCAGTCAGAAGGAGTTTTGTTTGCTGGGGAAGTTGATGGTGTCAGTGGCTGCTTGGGACTGAGGCCAGCTGGAGGAGTAGGGAGGGACACAGGGTCCAAGGGAGGGGAAAGCTTGGGGGTCTCTTCTGCTACTCGCCTGCCCATTGCAGGGGCATGAGTATTTTTTCTTCTTCATCTCTTTCCCTGCCACCCACTTGAGCTGCTGTGAGGGCACCTTTCTTCTCCTAGGGGCTCACTTAGCTCCCTGAGGTCTGACCTTGGCTGCAGGGAGGGGCTGGCAGGCCTGGCAAGGTTAGAGTTCAAAGAACTTTTCCCATCTCCACTCCTCAGTGTGGGCTCTGCTCCCTTGCCCATGGGCACAGACTGGCAGGAGTGCCCCCCTCTGCCTTCTCCAACCACTAGCCCTTACTCCTTCCTCACCCCTCTGGGCAGAAATGGCTAATCCAGGTGGTTAATGAACAGACAGGGGCAGCTGCCTTCCCCCTGCTCCTCCCTCTCCCCCCACCCCTCCTCTCCTCTGACTCTGATGCCCTGCCTGCCACCCGTTCCCAGGCTGCAGAATCCATATGGAGCTGACCTCAGTGTCTGTCCCCCAGCCCCCAATCCAGGGCTTGGGCCAGGACTGCCTGCCCAGATGTTTTAGGCTGGCCACTGTTCTAGAAGAGGAAACTGGGTGAGAGTGATGGGGGGGACCCGGAGAAGCCTGCTGTGCTCCCAGGCTGGGCTCCCTGCTGGGGAAGGGATGGGGTTAGGGGACAGGATGGGTGGTGGGTGGGGAGGAGCTGGAGGAGGAGGACAGGCAGGCAGGCGGTTGTGGGGGTGAGAATAGAAGGGGGACCTGAAAACTAGGGTGCCAGGGTCTTTGGAGACAGGGGCTTCTCTTCTGGAAGTCCCAGCTGCCCTTTCAGTGTGGCAGCAGTGGGGAAGGTGTCGAGGGAGCACCCTCGATTCCCCTCCTGAAGCTGCCTGGGGTGGGTGGAGACCATGGTGGCTCAGATGTGACCTCAAGTTGCACCTGCCCCTGCCAGCTGGTGGCCACTCCTGTATGCCTGACTCCAGCTCTCCCTGGACCTCAGTACTTGCTATAGCTGGAGCACCCCCTGCCTGACACCTCTGGCCCAGGGTTGTGGGAGGGAGCGAGGGAGGATGTGGATTGAGATGGAGAGGTTGGGGGGAGAGCCCCGAATGGGATCAGCGCTGGAGACCCAGCTTGGAGTTGGCTTGGACTCTGCTGCCCATGGAGGGCAGGGAGTTGGAGAGGAGTGGGCTGGACCAGGCTGGGGAGGGTCTCGGCCAGTCTGGCTGACCACCAGAGCTGGGAGCCAGCACTGTAACCAGGAGCTGAGGGTTCTTGGCGGTGGAGGAGGCAACCTGGGACCCTCTGCTTCCAGGCGCCTGGCCTTGAGCCCTTCTGGCTCTGCTTCCCCATCCCTCATCCCATGCTTCTTCACACTTCACTTCCCACAAAGCCCCAGTGAAGAATTTCCCAGGGAGGTGGCGGTGTCCAGGAAGTATAAGCACGGAGAACCTGGTGGCCAGGTGGAGCAGGGCTGGGGTGGGATGCTTATGGGTTCAGAGAAGATGTTATTGTTTTGTGGACCAACTTCTGGCCTCTGATGGGCTGCGGCTGAAGCCTTGGAGTTTGGGGACCCTCCAGCTCCTGTTTCTACCCAGACAGGAGCAGGAGTCAAGGGGGGCCAGAAAGGACTTTTGTTTGGTCTAAGGAAGAGGAGCCTCAGAGGTGGAATCTCGGCTCAAGTGAAGGAAGAGCTTCCTAAGGACCCTGGTGGGTCAGCAAGAGGATGGGCTGTCTTGTAAGGTGGAGAGCATCTTGTACTGGGGGGAGTTTAGACAGAGGCTGAACAAGGGCTTGGAAGGATTCCTGGGCTGGGATGTGGTTAGAGGCGATGACCTGGATGGTCTCTTGGGATGCTGAGGGCCTGGGATACTTGGAGTCAGGGAATTCTCTGACACCAGAATGGGGGATCAGGAAGCTGTGTCCTCTGGCCTAGGGCGTGGGCACAGACCACTCGCAGGGGCCCCCTCCTTCCTGCCAATGTGTAAGGAACCAAGAGCCTGACGCTCTGCCCTGGCACTATGCCCCTCCCTCACACCCGTGGCTCAACTGCCTACCAGGTCCGCCCCCAGCTGCTTCCTGCAAAGGTTCTGAGGTTCTTCCTATTCCTCCTGGCCCACTCTGCCCCTTGCCTGTGGTGGGCTGTGTGACAGTGTGGAGTTGAGGGCACAGCAAGCACCACAGGCTTCACCCCCAACCCCTGCAGTTAGAGCCCATGTTCCCTGTTGAGGGGCTCTGGGGCCAGTGTGCAAGGACCAGGGGTGGGTGCTGGGATGTTGGGCATCTTGAACCCCTGCCCAGTTTGACCTCCCCAAAACAGGCCTCCCTAGCCAGCCTGGAGATGGTAGACCGAGGGCAGTGCCAAGATCTGAGATGCAGAAAAACTCAGGCATGGGTCTCATATGAGCCTCAGTTTCCACATTTGTAAACAATGCAGGGTTGTCCGGGCAGTGTCAAGTGGCTTGCATAACTGGCATGGGGTGAGGGATGCAAGGCAAGGCAGTTCCTCTCAAGGGCCTCTCAGGAGGGTGAGTAGGGGAGGAGCAGTCACCTCTCACAGGCCTTTCCAAACCTGCTTTTCCTGAGGTGGGCAGTGAGAGGAGAACCAGAGGGGGCAGGGGCCAAAGCATTCTCCAAACCAAACAGGTTTGGGCTTCCCATGATGGAAGTGCCCGTGAGTGCTTCCGGGTGGGCTTGAAACCCACCCTGGACTCCATCCTTCCTACACCAGCCAGCCTCCTCCACAGCCCCTCTGTGAATGCCTGTGCCCCCTTTTCTCCTGACCAGAGAGGGTGACACAGTAGGAGATTGAGATCACCCAACTCAACCACCACCTCCCACCAGGGGAGCCCCCTCCCAGTCTTGGTTTCATCTGATAGGGAGGTCCTTTCCAACGTCTAACTCCAATCCTCTTCTCCAGTCAGGGACTACATGAAGTTGCTAAATGACGACACTCTTTCCTGGGGTTTGAAAGAGACTCAGTGATGGTGGGAGGGGCATGCAGGGGAGGATTGGGAGACCTGAGTGTGCCG
The DNA here is from genome assembly GCF_009828535.3 of Hylobates moloch. NCBI lineage: Eukaryota > Metazoa > Chordata > Mammalia > Primates > Hylobatidae > Hylobates > Hylobates moloch. The sequence goes on from NW_026652276.1 coordinate 23,921,954, forward strand.
TGAGCCTGGGGCACCAGGGCGGGAGTGAGGGTGACAGGCAAAGGCTCTCGGCTACCAGTGCTTCTGGTTTCTTGGCTTAGTTCTGGAGCCAAAAGCCTTTTTGACCCCAGGAAACTGAGGCCCAGTTGAGGGATATGTTTGGAGGTCAGGGGCAGAGGAGATAGGCAGGAAAGCCCTCTCAGTTACCAGCCTCCAAATAAAGCAAATCAGAAGTGGGTGGAGGGAGCGGGTGGTTTTTGGAGACTGGGGTTTGGGAGGACTGGCCTAGACTTTGTCCCCATTACTATCCACCAATGTCCCCTGACTCAATAGCTCCCTGGCCAGATGGCTCTTAGCTTTCTAGGGCTATTAGGCATGCAGAGGTGTGGGCATAAGTGAGCTGGGACAAGGAGGTGGGGGTGGCAGGGTGGCCAGCCTGGCAGGCTGTGCCCACATCCCCTGGTGACACTTCCATTATGCAAGGTCACACCGGCCCTTCTGTCTTTCCTTCCCTCCAATGGTCTGGAGCGCTTTCTCATCTGGGAGGTTGCTGGACGCTAGAGAGCTCCAGGGCAGCCTCTACCCAGGTTGGTGGCCTTGGCCATCTTCCTACTTGCCCCACCTCGCCTTCCCTCGAAGGGAGAGGCTTGTCTCTGTGGAGCTGGAGCTGGTGTGGGAGGGGTGGTGGGTGGGCCTGAGCCAGTCCTTGGCGCTACCTCCTCCAGGGCTAGTCTGGGCTCTGCAGTCCCTGCCTTTTTAGGCCTGGAAGCCTGTAACTCAGCCCTGGGTGTGGGAGACAGGAGGGACTGGACCAGCAGCGTAGGGGCCTGGGGAGCTGATGGGGGTGAGGGGTCACAGGAATGGCTGGGGGGAATTCTGGCCCTTTGGCCACTATGGGGCCCCAGACCTGGGTCCATTTCCCCCAGGGACCTTCCTAGACCTTCATCTTCTCCCGCAGAGAAGACAGGACCCCACAGGGTTCTGTGATCCTTGCAAGTTTCCCATTTGCTCACCTGTCTTCTGGATGGATTACAAGCTCCTTGAGGGCAGGCCTGCACCTCTGGCCTCTCTGGTGATTCTTGCTGTGCTTGGCAGAGTGCTGCTCCACACGGATGACTGACTAATGGAGGGCAGAAGGGTGAGGGTTTTGATGGGGCCTGGTGAGGATTTGTTAGACTTGGACTGAGAGGTCTGTCTTGAGGCAGAGAATGTGAGTCTGGTGCCAGACTTCTGAGGATCAACTCATGATGACCCGGTTTACCAGCTGTGTGGTCTCAGCAAGTGACTGAACCTCTGTGAGCCTCAGTTTCCTCACTATCAAGTGGGATAATATCTGCTTCAAGGTATGGTTGTGAGGATCAAACGAGTTAATTTATTTAAAGTACTTTGGGCAGTGTCTGGCACATAGCAGGTGCTCAATGAAGGTTAGTTATTATTATTATTATTATTATTGGTGGTGGTGGTGATGGAGTTCTCTCTCTCTTGTCTTGTTGTTCTATCTGTAAGATGAAGGGAATTATGGGACCAAAGAGTGGAGAAGATGCTGGTGTCATTTTCCCTTAAGAGGTCCTAGCATCAGATCCCAGGGAAGAATCTTCTCTTCCCCCACTCTGTCTCTCTCTGCAATTAGAGGGCAGGCAGGGAGCTGAGGGGCCCTCCGGAGGTCTTGTCTGTTCAGGGAGCCCATGCAGATCTGTGTTTACAGAGGACTCTGAGAAAGTTGCCATCACTGTAAACAAGATGCATTATTATAAACCAGCCTGAGCTCCCCTTCTTGGATCCCATCCCATGCCTTGATGAGAGTCACAGAATCGGACACTCCCAGGCTGAGCAAGGGCCTCGCCTGGCCTCCAGGAAGCCTGCCCTGGACCATGGGCTACACCCATAGAGGTGGCATCTGCATTTTAAAGTAGGATCCCCAAATAACTGCTTCAAATTATTGTGTCTTATGCCCTCTAGGTCCCCCCAAAATCTAACTGGCATTCCTCTTGTTGCAGCTTTAATTCAGTTCCTTGTTGGTAGCGGGTAGAGGAGAACCATGTCCACTCTTCCTGCATGCCATATAAGCTGAGAGCTTTGAGCCCGTGCAAGGGTAGGGCTCCTGGCCACAATCCCTCTCCATCCCAGGCCTCTGCCCTCTCTGGGGTCTCCTGCTTTCCGGTGCCCCTGACATTCCTCATTAGCAGGGGTCAGCCCTCAAGGCCTGCCAAGCTGTATTCTCCACCCAACCTGGTTCCCACCCAGGGAGGCTGGGGTTGTTCTGGGTCGGGGGTGAACTCCATTTCCGGACCCCTGGCTCGCCCAGTTGCAGCTGCAAAAGGCATTAAGCTTTTTTTTGGAGAAAGAATGGGCTTGGGTTGATGATGATGACAGCTGGGGAGCGTTCCTGAGCTCAGCCTGACCCTATCTTGCTTCTCTTCCTTGACCCCCTGCTCACCTCTGCCCAATTTGTAGGCCATTGCTCATGTAGAGATGGGCCTCACCTTTGCCCCTTGATCTTGACCAGACCTGGACTATCAGCTGGTCTCCAGCCACCCTGTATGGGAGCAGTTTTTGTGTTCAGTCCTGGGCTTGGTGCTGGGTTAGGGAGTAGGGGTGGGGAAGAGGGCTTCAGGGGAAGTGGAAGAGAGGGGCTCCACCCTGGGTCCATCTGGGTGGGAGAGCAGTGCTCCTCAAGCGAGCAGATCTGAGTCTAGGCCTGGCTCTGTCCCTAGCCTCAGGAGGAGTCCCACCTGAGTCCCTTCTCTCGCTGGGCCTCAGTGCCCTCAACTGTAAATGAAGGGCTGAAAGGTGCAGGGGTGGGGGGGTCTGTGAGTCCATCTTCCCGGGGCCTCCGCTGGGCGTCCCCCAGTCCCAATGCTGTGGAACTTCACCTTGGATTGACCTTGCTTCCCTCCCCGCCCCACCCCCACCTCTGGCAGTCGCTGGCAGGAAGTCCTGCTGATTAGGGCCCTAATCACCGGCTGAGACTCCCAGAAATGGCAGAGCTGGTTGAGCGAGAGGGGCCGCCAAGCCAGGAAGGGGGGTGGCATGGGGAGAAGCCTCCACCCAGGGACATGAGCTGGGGTTCGGTCTATGATTTGGGGGTGGCAGAGATGGGCCAGCCCCAGGGGTCGGCTCCTTGGTTCCGGGGCGGTTCCTGTGGACCCACTGTGGACGCTGTGCGGCAGCAGCTGAGTCCAGCTGGGCACACGGGGCCGCTGGATTGTTCACTTTAAAAGCCTTCGAGGGCATCCACCCTATGCCAGTCAAGGTGCTGGGTATGAGGCTGGAAAGACGGGGAGACACGATCTAGTGGGGGGGACTAGGGGAGTAGACAGAGTATTGCTGCAAAACGCAGCGAGAACGTCAAGCAGGAGGCAGCTCACGTAAGCTGAAAGAGCAGAGGAAGCTTTGGAGAAGAGGTACAATTTGAGATGCATTTTGAAGTTTGGGAAGGAGTTTTGCAGGGAGGAAAAGGGGCAAAGACTTCTTCAGGCACAGGGGAAGGCATGTGCAGAGGCCCAGTGGCACGCAGGTAAGGAGAAATAATAAGCGTGGGTCTCCCTCCCAGCTCTGCTACATGGGTCTGAGCCTTAGTGTCTGCATCTGTAAAATGGGGTTCATATTTCCAACCTTGCAGTGCTAGCGTGGATATGAAATGAGATGCTATTTGTAAAGTTCTCAGCCCAGTGCCTGGCATGGAGCAAACCCACAGTATATGGAGGCTTAAAATGGCATGTGTGGGAAAGGATGGCTTTGGGGAGAGCCTGAAAGAGTTGCCTGGGGCTCAAGACGGGGGGATATTCTGAGCCAGGTTAAAGAGGGGAGCGGCAGGGGGTTTTAATACAGGGAAGACATGATGAGACTGTAATTTAGGAAGGGCATTTGGGCCACTGTGATGGCTGTACTGGGCAGGGGAGTCCTAGGGACAGGCCTCAAGCCAGGGCCTGGGTTCCTGGAATCCTATGTTCAAATTCCTCAGCCCTGGGGCTGGAAAATCCTCTCCCAAGTCACTTCATCTCCCTGATCCCTCTGGGCTTCCTTCCAGCATACTGTCCTCCCCTCCTGGATTGGGAGGCCAAGGAGGCCCTGAAATCTCCTTCCTGGGAGATCTTTCAGGCCAGGAGAGAGCCATCCTTGGCAAGTCTTCACACGCAGCCCTGGGATGGATGAACTGCAGCAGGCAGGAGTGAGGGTAGACTGTAGGCAGCTTATATTTTTTAAGGCACCGAGAGGATCCTTTTAGGGGCCTCCTTTACCATCTGACCTGGAACACAGTAGCCCCTCACTGTTTGTTGAATGAATGAATGAACAGCAGTGTTCCCTGGTCAGGGTGGAGGAGCCTGTTCGCTCGGAGGCAGCCATGCCCAGCCTGGCTCTACGTGGCCTGGTGAGTGCAGAGAGCGGCTGCCTGTCCAGAGCTAGATGGAATGTTGAATGTCTCAAAGGCCAGGTGCCTGGCATGTCGCAGGTGGTCAGGGACTGTGTGTTGATGAAGAAGAGGGAATTTCAGCAGCATTTATTTCCTAGAGCAATGACCTCTCATGAGGCAGAGTGATGTGGGGGTCAACTTCACAGACTCTGCAGCCACACTGTGTGCATGTGAATCCTGACCCCGTCCACATGGTCTGCATGTGAATCCTGACCCCACCTCTTGCAGGCTATATGACTATGAACAACTTACCTGACCTGCCAGTGCTTCCTTTTGCTCACCTGTAAAATGCAGGAAATGAATAGAGCGGGTCTGGCACGCAGGCTGTTCTGCATAAACCTTGGTGATTGTTATTGCTGTTTTTGTTGTTGTTATTACTATTATTGGTACAGTGGGAGAGAGTGGGGCTGGCAGCAGGAGTTTCTTGGCTGGGATGAGTGCAACTGCCCAGAGTGGGAGGGGAGAGCACAAGAGATAGATGAGGCTCCTTTGGAGGCTTAGAAGGAATTCAGTGGCTCATGAACTGCCTCCACCACCACATATGTGGCTGCCTCTGCTGTGGCGGGCTGAGCTGGGCCAAGCGTGGGAGTGGAGGCAGTGGTCAGGCCTGGATTCCAGGCTGGAGCCCTGGGAGAGCAGAGGCGAGCCAGGGTGAGGGGTGGGGGCTGGGGGAGGAGAGGTGATTGGAGAGGAGGCCATGACTCTCCCAAGTTCCCAGCTGGGACCCTAAGAATTCCTCCCATCATCTCCTGCCAGAGGGCCTGGCCCTTGAGCTCCAGAGCCTCCGGAGGGCCTGCAGTCCATCTCCCTGCCTCCTGGGCAGACTGTTCTGAGTAGGTGGCCTGGAGTCCGGTGCCCCTTCACTGTTGGAAAGTGATTCCTCCCCAGTAACCACTGTCTGGCTGCAACTCCTTCCTCCCCCTCCTCACCTTGCCTTCAGATCTCCCGTCTTCAGCACTGCTTTGCAAAAGGAGGGTGAGAGAGTCAACTTCAGGGGCCTGCTCTGACTTGGGGCAGAGAGAGAAGTCCGTGTAGTGCCACGGAACGACCCGTGGCAGGGGTGTCAGGTGGCCGGCTAGTCCCTCTTGGCACTATGTGACTTTAGGCAAATTGCTTCCACTTTTTGGGCTTTGGTTTCCTCAATTGCGAAATGAGAAGTTCAAGTTAGGGGTGTTCTCTCTTTTCAGCAGTGCTGAAATTCTGCAAGTCCACGGATCTTTCTGAACAGAGAGGCTCCTAGTCTTGAGGCCTTTGGCAGAGCTGTCCAGCGTGGAGGTGGGATCCTGTTGGCTCTTCAGGCATCTGCTGGGATGCCATCTGAAATGCTGGGGAGGTCCTGCCAGCACTGGAATTGGAACGTTCTTTGCCCAGTGACCACTCCTCCAGGCAGCTTGGTTTCTTGGAACAGAGCAGAGGGCAACAGCTGTCGGGGTTGGGCTGGCCAGAATCTCCCGTCTCTGTCCCAGTGACTCAGGTGGGGATACACTTGGCAGGATTGAAGCCAATGAAGCAAGGGAGGGGACTGGGGAAGATCTGCTGCCCGCCTTGGCCACCCAAAGGGAACAGAGTGGGAGGAAGTGATGTGCTGGGGACGGGGGTGCAGAGGCAAAGTGAGTAACAGTTGTGAGTAATGGCTCAGTGTCTCCACTGGGTAGGTGGCTCCTAGACTGCACAGAGCTGTCTGGGGCTCCGGAAATTCTCCCCGGAGGCCCAGCCACTGAATCACAGCAGCCTGAGCTCCTCCCTCCCTGTCCTCCTTAGGAGCTGGGGGTCCCGGCCAGCAGGGTGCCACACTTCATCCCCTCTGCCTCTCTGTGCTTCTCCGGATCAGCCCCTCCCATCACCTATGCCTTCATACCCCCTCGGCTCCATCGCTGCTCTGTCTTGTCTTCTAAGCACCCAGGCGACTTGGCTTGCCTCAAGGAGTGTAGAATTTGCAGTCTGGCTGTCCGGGGTTTGAGTCCCAGCTCGACCACTCATCGCTGTGTGACCTTGGCCAACACATTTCTCCGCTGTAAGGTTCAGTAGCCTCATATGTGAAAAGAGGCTACTGCTTGTTGAATCTCTTGTTGGAAGGATTAAATGGGATAACCTTTATGAAGTACACGTTCTTTATATGTGTTCGAATAATATGGTTGTCCTGAGCCCTACACTCTGTTTTGCCCTTCCTCACCACCTCTGTCCCTAAAATTCCAGCTCCCTGTGCTTCCACCCAATAATGTTCAGGCTGCGTATCCTCCTATCTACTCCACCCTGTTGTTTGTGCACCTGCTCTTCCATTTCTGACACCTCCCACCCAGCTTCTGCCCGTGTGCCTTATCCCTTCACCTGCTCTTCCAGAAGGATGGGCGGGGCTCAGATGGGACAGGCAAGTGTGAGGGGAATTTGCTCCTTGCCCAGGCTGTAGTGGGCACTTTGAAAGGAGCTGGGAGGTCTGGGTGTGCTTCAGGGGCCCTGGGCTGCTCTTGTACCCCCCATCTCTGCTGGCTCATGCTCCCCCTGCCCCAGTCTGTACACATGGGCTCCTTTCCCCTTCTGGCTTCCTGGAATCGGCTGTGCTTGGGGCCATGCAGAGTGCCCCTGCCAGTGGATGTGTTGGCGGGGGTGCTGATGTGTTTCTGTTTGCGTGGCTCTGCTTGGGGCGGGGCCCAAGCACCACGGGGTGACTTTGCATCTGGGTCTGGCAGTGGTCAGGCATGTGTGCTGTGTGTGCCTTGGGCTGTTTTGAGCTGTGCGTATGCAAGGCTGCAGTGTCTGGGTCGCCGGGTCTTTAGCTGATGCCAGCTTTTTCTTCTGTCCGTTTGAAATCTCTCAGTGTTTTCCGAGTCAGAGAGCCAGGTCTTCTTCCGCCCCTCCATTTGCCCTCCTCCTTCCCCTCCCGACATGGTTTCAGATACATGCATCTCTGAGGTCTGCCTGGGAGCAAGGAAGCATTACGAAGGGTGGATATGCGTCAAATGGAGCCAAACAATGCTGGTGACAGCCAGGCCTACTCTGGCCTTCAGTGCTGGCTGCGCGTCAAGCCTCTGCTGCCTGATAATTGGAAGTGAGAGGGGGACTTTCTGCCACTTGGCCCCAGATGGATTTCAAGGAGCAACAGAGAGCTGGGCTGCCCTGCCCTCAGGACTTTCTGCTTCCAGGGGCTCCTGGTGCAGCCTCGTCCATCAGAGCAGATGGGGTTCCAGAACACCAGCCCCCGATACACGCTAATTGTGCACAACAATTGCACTGCCTCCTGTCACTGCCATCTAGGGGCCAGGAGTTTTCCACATGAGTGAATTTTCAGATAACTGAAGCTTATGCATGGAAGAATTCAGAGCTCAGGAAAAACGGTGGATTTTTTTGATGGAAAGTTCTCGCATTGTACAGTGTCCCACACTTTCTTTGACTTTGACAATAGATGGGATCTTAAAAAGCAGCTCCTTCCTCTCCCTCTATTGTTTCTCAGTTTCTTCTTCTGTAAAATGGGGATAGGAATAGGACCTGCTTCACAGGGGTGAGGTGAGGATTAAGTGCTTTGAGACGCATAAGATGCTTAGAACTGAGCCCAGTGCATAGAATTTACTAGTCTGTAAATGAGGATGCTGAGGTGCAGAGAATGCCATTAATCACCTCTAGGCTAACATAGAGGGAACTAACATCTCCTAAGCATATACTATATTCCACACAATTTTACTGATGGCACCTAAGTCAACTTTATTGAGTACTTCCAGCCACTCTGCAAAGGTGATCTCACCCCCATTTTACAGAGGGGCAAACTGAGACTCAGGGAAGTTAAATCAGGTCTCAATAGCTTGTTTGTAGCAAAACTGGCATTTGAGCCCATGCCTGACTCCCAGTCCAGGTTTTTTTCTATCCCTACTCCTACCCTGTAGTTGGAAACTCATGGCCTCTTAGTGTGTTCAGGAATCTGGAAATGAGGACCTGCAAACAGGAGTTACAATCTCATAGAGCTGAATCTGCTCCCAGGTACCAGGTTTGGGTTTAGTGCAAAGCTGTCTGGAGTCAGGCGATGAGAAAAAATGACCTCTGGGGACGTCCAGGGAACATAAGGCCATAGATCAGCTTTGAGGATGTGGGATTTTTTTCCTAAATAATATGTGGTTGGGTTGCTTTCCACTCTGTTCCGCCTTTTGGCCAGCCTTAAATTCTTAAAAGGAGACATAGGTAGACATCAGAAAGGATTTCCTGATTGTCCACCACATAGGACAGTGATACAGCAGCATAGGGAACCCGAAGAGTCAAAAATTTAAGGCACTTCTTCAAATCTGAGATGTCTTTTATTAAAAAACATTTTAACGTTTCCGAAAATGGAATGCACCTTAGGATTGATGTGTACAATTCAAGTAGCCTTTCCCCCTCCTCAAAAACTGTTATTCAGTTGATGATGCTACATACAATCAACAGCATCCTTGAAATTAGGAAACAGGGAGGTGAACACCTGCGGTTTGCAAGTAACTCTACAGGTGTTGAAAGCAGAGAGGTCTCTATGCCCTTGTCCTGGCTGGCAAACAGACGATGGCCTAGCTTCAGAAGACAGGGGCTAATGTCTTTGTGGGTCTCTGATGTCTGCGTGGATTTGAGTGTGGCCCTAGCCCCAGAATTCTCTATTTTGGGCCTGGCTTAGTCCCCCACAGCCTACCATCACATGTCCCCGAGGTGGTTGGCATGGTCCTCAGCGCTGCCTGAGACCTTTGGCTCTTTGGGTTTTCCCACTGCTCTTAGATTTTTTTCCCATGCACCCTTCCTGCCTTACTGTTCTAGCACAGCTAAGGTCAAAGACTTTTGTTCCTTCAAGTTTCCATCTAGCAACAGAAACCCTTGGTGGAAAGTGAGGGGGTGGGGTGGGCAGCCTCCCTCTGGGTGGAAAAAACAGATGGACTTGAATCCCAGTGAAATCCTAGCCCTCTCCATACCTCCATTATAGCATTACTGGGCCTATTTTATAATTCTCTGTTTACATGCCTGTCTCCCCCACCGGGCCACAAGTTTCCCTCCTGGGCGGGGCCATCCTCACTCATCTGTCTCCAGAGCTGGGAACCTGGCATGGAGGGGCACTCAGTGGGCATTGTTGAGTGAACACGTGGTCTCGCTCCCCATGCCTGTCACCTCGTCTCACACGAGTTCCACTAGAACCATGACCACAGACCACAGCCCTTTCCTTGAGCAGCTCTTCTAGGAACTTCCTAGAAGCTCTGTTCTCTGTGCTGCCGGCCCTGTCCCCCAGCCTCCCTGCTTCAGAATAGGCCGGGGAGAAGGGGTGGGGTTTTCCTGCTCTTTGGGTTGCTGGAGAAGGCAACTCTGAAGCCTGCATTCCATATTGCCTGTTCACACCTCCTCTTCTAGCATGGTGGCTGGCTTCCCCCTAGTCCTCTGGCCGCATGCCTCAGCAGCTCTGACTGCCCCACTTTCCTGCCACTCCATCTTCTTATGTTCCTGGGAGCCCCTCTTTAACCTCTCTCCTCTGCTCCCTGCCCAGCTCAGAGCCTCTTCCAGTCTGGACTCTCAGGCTCCAGCCCTGCACCTCACCCATGCCTTCTCACTGGCTCTGGGGGCATGAGCCCACTCCAGGGCCCTGGACATTGGCCACAGCCTGGCCCTCCAGGTCATGTGCACTGTGGCATGAGTTGCCTCTCTGACCGCCTTTCTCCATTTGGCCCTGTGTGCCCTGGGCACAGTCAACTGGTCTCCGTGTTCTCTGACCCCTGGCATCTCTCCTCCCTACCCACCTCAAAGGCCGTGTTCTCCATGAAACTTTCTGTGACACCCGACTGGGCAAGGTGGTGGGGTCCTGGGCAGAGCAGAGGCTTTGGACACAGCCATGGCAGAACTTGGTTCGATTTCCATTATTTACCGGTTGTGTGACCTTAGGCTGAGAATGCAACCTCTTAGTGCCTCATTTCCTCATCTGCAAAATGGGCTGATAGCCCCTAGCTCAGAGTGCGCTGTATTGAATGAAAGAGGACCTGAACGTAGTTTTCTCTGGCCAGAGCAAGGGCTTTGAGGTGGAGAGGTGAGAAATGGGAGTGGAGGGGGAGGCATAGCCAGGTCCCGAAGGGCCTGATGGCCATATTAGGACATTTGGACTTTCTCCCGTGAGCTGGGAGCTATGCAAGAACTTTAGGCAGAGAAGTGACACTGCTGGATGTGCATTTTAGAAATAGCTCCCTGGCTGCCAAGTGGAGAATGGGGTGGAGGGGACAAGGCTGAGGGCAGGGAGACCAGTGTTGTAGGCTGTTGCAATCATCTCTATGATTAATAGGACCTGAGAAGGGGTGTATGTGGCTCAGAGAGGAATTTAGGAGGAGGAATTGCCTAGGCTTGGTGGAAGGGAGGGGAAAGAATGAAGGAAGACACTTCTGGCTTGAACAACTTTGGTGGCCGGGGCGGGTTGGGGGTGGAGGGCTGAGGGAGTGGTGGTGGGTGGAGCTGGGGGTGGTGGCGGGGGTTGTCAGTGTCATGCAGGAAGGCCAGGAGGTGGCCGAGTGTGGACAGGATCATGACTCCAGGATGCTGATGGGTCATGCCCTGGGCCCCTCTGTGCCCTCTGACCCCTGCTGGAGCTTCCCTGTGGCCCTGCCTGTCCCGGCCTTTTGTCCTGGCTATTGTGGGGACCCTCTCACCCTGCCCTGGTAGGCTTGCTGTTTTGTGCTCCCTGGGCCTGGCACACAGTAGGTACTCAGTGAAGCTCTGCTGAACCCCACGTCTCTGACACCCCTGCTCATCAGCACATGCTCCTAAGAAGTCCGGCCTAGGGTGCAGCCTCACCTCTCCCAGCTTCCCTGATTCGGGGTGTGGGTGAGTGTGGCCCCTGAGCCAGGGCCCTTGAGATCCCTGCTTGGGTTGTCTGGAGGCAAATCTTCAGAGAAGACTCCCTGCCTTCACCTGGGGTGGGCCCATCTGGGTGCCATGGTGTCATGTCTTCTTCCAGGCTGGCTTGGGAGGGGCTGGCTTCAGTGGTTGGGAGGCCCATGGGTCCCACAGCTTGGCCTGCTGGTCCCCCCGAGTTCCCCTTGTTGTTGTCAGCTTCTGACTGAAGCTGCCCAGAACTGCACATTCCACAGGCTCCTGAAGGGCCAGGCACACCTGCTCTTCCCTGCCTTGCTCAGGTCTGGTTATTGAGTGGCCCTTATGTGGACCTGGCAGCTGCTCTGTGTGTGGGTGTGGTTAGAGGTGGGGAGGTTCTTGTCTGAAGAGGAACTCCCCTGTCTGGAGAGCCCATCTCGAGTGCCTTGCAGGACAGGGAGCCTAGCAGTGGGCTGGGGGGTCAGTGAGTGGGGCCGGGGAAGAGGATCCTGAGACAAGAAGAGGAAATGGAGGAGGAAGCAGTGGGCAGCTGGAGCTTTGGGGACAGGTTGATGGGGCCGTTGATCTAAGAGGAGCTCGGCTCAGGAGGATTTGGGGAGGGGTGGGGTCTGGGGCCTCGATGAGTCAGCCCTCTGGGACTCCCCTGTGTCCTGTCTGCTCCAGGTTCTGGGTCCCAGCCTGTGCTGGGTTTGGGGAAAGTGCCAGGCCTGCTCCCTGTCCCCACTGTCTTTGGAGGGACACTCAGGGTTTGGGCGTGTGTGCCCTGGCTTGGTGTTGCTGGGAACAGGCCCCTTCTTGCCTCCAGGAACTTGATGCGCTTCATTTCCTGGTCCAAACAGAACTCTATATAAGGGAAGGAAACAGCCTAGCAGATCGGGGAGCCTGGAGAGGCTGGAGCAAGCCCCGGTGAAGGCCAGCTGCCTGGCGGGGAGGGCACAGGCCTGGGGAGGAAATGGGCCGGGGTAGCGGCCACCTTCTCTCCAGGATCCCTCCTTCTGAGGGCTTGAGGCTCAGCCTGGGAGGCCAGTGTCTTTGAGCTGTGCTGGGACCCTTGAGACCTCTGGCCCTTCCAGGCAAGCCTCGTAATCTTGTCCCCACGCCCTCCCTCCATGGCCTTGGAATTCTTGTAGCTCCTTGTCTGCTGAGCATCCTCAGGTCCTGAAGGAGGCCTGCCTCCTTCCTGGCTGCCAGGCCAACAACTGGCCCTCTCCCCTGGGCCTCCCAGCTTGCCTTACCGGGTTGAAGGGGCTGTCTGGGGCCTTCCTGAGTTCCAGTAGACTCATGGTGTGAGGCCTGAAGTGCTGGACTGTCCACAGATAGGAGGATCACCTGTCTATTTCCTCATCATGGGCATGGAGACTGGGGCCTTCTGGGATCATTGTCTGGATTTTTCTGGACCCCTCTGGTATCATCTCAGAGACCAGCGCTCAGAAGCTGCCTGCCTTCTGGCCACAGGTTCCTGGGGCAGGGCCCAGAGGGTGAACAGCAGGCAGAGCTGTGGGCATGCCAGGTCTGCTCTAAGAGTGGGTAATGGCACCCTCCCATGCTCTGGGTGAGGAAGAGAAGCCAAGGGTGGGGATGGGGGTCACTGCAAATGTGTGTTTTGTTAGGGTGGAGAGGAGGGCCCCTAGGCTTCAGGGTGCCTGATGGCCTCTTGTCTCTGGGTTATAGGGTCCTCTTCTCCCCCACTTTCTCCTTCCCCTTATTGTTATTAGTAATGTGACTGTACATCCTTGCTTGCCTTAAACGTCCCATCCTTCACCTCCCCCAGACCCTACTCCTGGGCATCTTTATCTGGAGCATAGTTTCAGCCTGGTCCTTCTCCTACACAAGTGCCTTCAGTGGCTCCTCAGTGCCAATGGCTAAAATTTAACTCCTTCACTGGGCATTCAAGGTTGCCCATGGTCAAGCCTAGAAAGACAGTTATGCCATCCTTCTTCCCTTCATCCCTTCCAGTGCCTGCTTCAATGCTCCTCTTCCTTTCCTTCACCCATCCTGTGTCCCAGCCAAAGGGTGCTTCTAGTGGTTCTTTCAACACGCCAAGCATTCCCACCTCCGTGCCTTTTTAATGTGTTATTCCTACCCCCAAATGTCCTTTCCCCATCTCCACCTTTCAAAACCTTATCCAAGTGGGCATCAGGCTCTGAGCCAGGCATGGGGACTTCTCAGTGGAAATGACCCATGTGCTGCCTGCTCTCGGGGCTTTCAGGGGTAGTGGGTGAGACACACAGTGGATAAACAGAAGCAATGCATCCTCCATGCCAGGCTCAGGTGCCCCTGCTCCATGGAGCCTGTGTGGGGCCCCTGACTTCTCTCTGTGATCCCACAGCCCTGGCACCTCTGCCACAGCATGGGCCCTGTTCCACTCTAGAGGCAGCGTGACAGGTGGGGCAAGGCAAGTGTTTGAATCTGGCAGACCTAGGTGACAGCCCTGATACCGTCCTTTGGAAGCTGTGCCTTCTCTGGTCTGGTAGAATTGTTGAGAGGACTGCCTGAGACCCTGGAGGATGGGGATGCTAATGCCTGCCTCATGGGTGGTTGTGAGGAGTGAAGCGATGTATACACAAAAGCTTAGGACAGTGCTTGGCATGCAGAGAGCTTAGCAACGAACACTTCTTTTGCTGCCGCAATGACTACCACTAGTTATTCCACTTGGGGCAAATTGCTTAACTTCTCTGAGCCCATTTACCTGAAAAACTTGTCAAGAAGATCACAAAAAATAAGGTATGTAAAGCACCCAGCTCAGAGACACACAGTGGGTGCTCTACAAACCCCAGTTTCCTTCCCTCCCACGTAACTTTTGGGGCAGGGATGTAAGGTGGGTGTCAGCAAAGAACTTCTCTGGAAGCAACCCAAGTGTCCATGGATGGATGAATGGAAAAACAAGAGGTGGTGTAATCTGTACAGTGGAACAGTATTCAGCCTTAAAAAGAAGTTCTCATACATGCTACAACATGAATGACTGTTGAAAATATGATGCTAAGGGTATTAGTCTGCTTGGGCTGCCATAACAAAATACCATATGCCGGGTGACTTTAACAATAGAAATGAATTTTCTTATGGTTCTGGAGGCTGGAATCCAGAGGCTGAGATCAAGGTATGAGCAGGGTTGGTTTCTCCTGAGACCTCTGTTCTTGGCTTGGAGATGCCGCCTTCTCCCTCTGCCTTCACACGGTCTTCCCTGGTATATTTCCGTGCCCTCGTTTCCTCTACTTACGAGGACACCAGTTAGATTGGATTAGGGCCTCATTTTAACTTAGTTACCTCATTAAAGACCCTGTCTCCAAATACAGTCACATTCTGAGGCTACTGAGGGTTAGGACTTTGATATATGAAGGAGGACATAGAATTCAGCCTCTAACACTGAGTAAAATAAGCCAAGTATCAAAGGGCAAATATTATATGATTACTCTTATAGGAGGTACCTAGAATAGGCAAATTCATAAAGAAAGAGAGTAGATTAGAGGTAACCAGGGGTTTGGGGGAGGGGGAATGAGGGCTAGTGAGTGTGAGGATGTTTGGGATGATGAAAAGCTTCTAGAAATGGATAATGGTAATGGTTGTATATTACCGTGAATGTACTTAATGCCACCGAATACATTTAGAAATAGTTAAAATAGTAAAATGTTATGTGCCTTTTGCCACAGTAAAGAAAAAGGGACTAACAGGAGATGGTGGGGGGACCCCTTTTCCATTCAGTCTTATATGAAATGCTGAATTCCCAGATGCACGTGGGTCTCGTTTAAGCTGGGGGCAAAGCTGTCCTCTCCAGTCCCAGGGGCCAGGTGAGTGTGAGTGCGTGTGGGGAGCCCCTCTGGAGGGCTGGGCAAGCTTAGGAGTTTGGGATTTTACATAACCAAGTCTGAGAGGTTGGCTCTTTCTTGGTGGCCTGGGGACAGGAGTGTCACCCAGTTGGGGTCCTGGTCCTGCCACTTGCAGGTTTGGGAGGTGAGAGGGGCAGTGCTAGGCAGATGCCTGGGTTTTCTCTTGATCTGCAAAGAGCAGTACCTGGAGTCCACAGACCATAAAAATGCCTGTAGTCCACAAGCCACACACACACACAAGATATTTATTTACATTTTTAAAAGGGGTTGGTTTGAGAAACATGTAAAAACACAACAGAACATTTCATAGGCCATTTTACACAATAAGATAGGCAATAATAGCACTTATATTTTTGCAAGCATAAACACTCAGGTGTTTAATATAGTCACACTGGTATAACAGTTATGAGCAGATGAACCGTATTCATAAAGAAGTAAGCAAAAGGGAAATGTATAAACACATATTGCTGTGGTTGGTAATTGTGTACCCCCAGCTTTATAACTGCAGTCACCTGAAATACCATGATGAGACAACCTAAGTCTTGTGATGAGACTGATCAAAAACCTCAGTAGGTCACCACTGCATAACCACTGCACCAGACACCCAAAGGGCCAAGATCTCAAGGAATTTTGTCTTTCACAAATGCAGATGTAGTGGGATTATGATGTAAACTCCTTCCCAGCTGATTAACCTGGGCAAACATGACCTCGTGGAGCCTCTGTTTCTCCATATGTGAAACGGGAGAAATATTGCTGACTCTGCGGGCTTGCAGGGTCTCAGAGAGATCAAGTGTATGACGGAATTAGCCCCAGTGCCTGGCGCAAATGCTTAACAAATGGCAGCGATTCTTACCACAAGTGGCCACAGGTGCCTCCTGTCTTCAGGCCTCGAATCACTTTCATTCCTTCAACAGACATTTAGTGTGTACCTACTGTGTGGTGGCTCTGTGCTGGACTAGTTTGAGGGATAAGATGTGCTTCCTGCCCTCATGACACTTGTTTTCTAGAGGAGGAAACAGATGATAGACAGGAAAGCACACACACCTATAATTACAAATTGTAATAAGGTCTGTGAAGGAAGAGATATGAGTGTGGGAGAGAGAATATTGTGTGGGGCTGTGTGTGTGTGTGTGTGTGTGTGTGTGTGTGTATGAGAGAGAGAGAAACATAAGGGAATTAGGGAGGGTCTCTGGGGTGGTGACATTTAAGCCAAAGCCAGAAGGACAGGAAGGACACAGCTACGCAGACAGCTGGAGGAAGAGCATTCCAGGCAGAGGGAACTGCGTACGCACAGGCTCCGAGGAAGAACAGAACTAGGTGTTGGAGGGATTGAGGGGAACCCACCTCTGTGTGTGGCTTCAGGTCCCAGAAAAGGGGACTGAGCATAGAACGAAGAGGGAGAGGAGGGCAGAGCCTGGGTCATGCAGGGAGTTCCCTGCCTGGGCTGGCTGCTCTCTAGCGCTTTTAGGCCCTCGTGTCCTGGGGGAGTATCCGCGGGTGTGCCCTGTTGTTGGCATTGTGCTCAGGCACCTTTGAAGTTGAGAAAATACTAGTGGGTGTGGGGGCGGACGAGTGCCAGGCATCAGCCCTGGTCTGGGAGGCTACCATGCTCACCTTCCAGCTGCACCCCCGGGGCTCCACCTCGCAGCCTCCAGAGCCAGACTGCTCTGCTGCAGTGCTGGGCAAATTGTTAACCTTTCTGTGCCTTAGTTTCTTCATCTGTGAATTGGGAGTAATAGCATCCAATGAGAGCAATGGGCTTGGTACAGTAACTAAGCTTTGGTTAGTGTGAGCAAAGGGCTGAGTGTAGACATAGTGCACTCACTCCATGAGCATTGCTCCTGTGGCTGTGGATGGCTCTGTGGACGTGCGTGTTTCTAGCATAGAGGACAAGAGCAGGTCTCCAGACCCGGACCCTGACTTTGCATCGTGCCTCCTGTTGGCCAACTCATTAGCCTCTATGTGCCTCAGTCTTCGCAACCACAAAATGGGGATAATATTGATAACGCTCAGCGTTGTTACGAGAATTAAATGTGTTAATTAATACAAACTGCTGAGAACGGTGCCTGGCACAGAGCAAGGGTGATGGGAGTTTATTTGCTGCTGTGACTTTTATTGCTATGTTATTCAGAGTGAAAAGATTGAGCAGGACACCCTGTCAGTTCCCAATGTCTGAATGGTTTGCTTGAGGTCCACTGGGGGAAGGGGGCTTACCTGAGGCTGACTTTCTGGGTCTGAGCCCTGGAATCCTGCACTGACAGCTCTGGGAGGTGAGCCTATGGTAGGGCTGGCATCAAGACCCCCTATATCCACCCCTAGAGTCTGCCCCTCTGCAGAGGGAGGCTTCCTTACCTGGGCCCCCTGGGGACTCCAGGACTGTGGGGCCACAGGGCAGGGGCCACAGAGTGGCAGGGGGCCCTGGCTCTCCCTGGCACATTCCGGGCTCCTGAGAGGGTGGCCAGGGGCCAGGGTGCCGGAGGGAAGGCGAGAGCCTTTTAAGGAAACATTTCTCTGCTTAAAAAAAAGAGAGAGAGACAAGAAACACTGAAACACACAACAAAGTCAGTGGGCTGGCCAGCCAGCGGGCCTGGAATGCACGGCTGTGGGCAGAGGATGGAGGACGCCGTGGGGGGCGGCAGGCCACGAGGGGGCACCCAGGCATCAGGCCCTCGGGCTGGGGCTTGACAGCTCCCCCGCAGGGCCAGGTTCTTAGGGGGTGCCTCTGCCTCGGAAAGCCAGGGAAGGGACCTGCGGTCAGGATACCTGGGCCCCCTCCTGTCCACTGCCTGGGAGTAGGTCTGGGAGGGAGACCTTCCTTTTCGTCTCAGAGAACACCTGTCTCTTCTGCTGCTGGTTCAAAATGTAGCCATAACCCCCTCCCTCCCTTTTCCAATCCCCAGCTTCTAAATGGAGAGCAGAAACACACCTCCTGTGAGGGAGGGGACTGGTGGAGGCTGGGGCCCTGGCAGCGGCAGGCATCAGCCCGTCCTCTGGCAGCTTGGCCTGGCTTGTGGCCCCTGCCCAGCCCAAGCTCAGAAAAAGAACACAGCAAGGGTGCTGTCCTGGGAATTGTACTCCCTCCCCCAGGACTGAGGGACTCATGGTGACAGAGTGGGTTGGGAGAAGGCACCCTGGGGCCCTGGCCCCTGACCTTGAAACCTCCCAGTCCGCAGAGCAGGGTTTGGTGCTGTGCTTGGCAGGGACAGCAGTGTCCCCTGTAGCTGAGACCTGGTCTCGTGGGCAGGTAAGCAGAGAGCCCTGCAGGCCACAGCCAGCTCTGGGGACCTCCCCTTCCCTCCCAGTATGTAACCCTGGCACCCTCTCCCCCAGCCCTGGGCTCTGTCCCTCAGAGGCCTCTTCTAAAACAATCACTCATAGCCCCGTGCTGGTGTGGATTAAGGACCCTGGGCTTCTGGGGGCAGTTCTGTTCCCCCTGTGTCTCTTCATTCTTCCGAAATTGGGGCCATGAGTGATAAGCTTCCCTTCACATCTCATCTTGGGACTTAGACTGCCTGGCTTCAAATCTTGGCCACTTACCAGCTGTGTGACCTTGGTCAATTTAACCTATCCATGCCCCGTGCACTGCAACTGGGGGAATAACAATAGTAACCCACCTTACTGGGTTGTTGAAAGGATTAAAAATGTTAACAGAGGTAAAGCATTTATAATCATGCCTGTCATCTAGCACACACTCAATAGTATTGGGTATCATTGTTGTTGATTCTGTTCGGCCCCCTGTGATTCTTCCACCAGTCCTAGAATTCTGTGGAGCAAAGGGGAATAAATGCTAGGACTCCATTTGGGCCTCTTTGCTGGAGAATGAGTTGGGCAGGGAGTCTGTAGCCGGACTGTGTCAAGAACCCAGGAATGCCAATTCCCAGCCACCTCTGCCCCTTCCAGAGCTTGGAGCACACTGTCCCACAGGTGCTGGCCTTGTCTGGGCTGCTGTGTCAAGCCTGGGGAATCCCTGGGCTGGTGGGATGACAGCATGCGGTCAGCCGGAGGGAGGGCTCAGCTAGGTACCCAATGCCCTGTCAGCACCAGCTGGGGCTGGACTGAGGGCTCTTGCCGCCACCACTCCACCGGGCTGGTGGGTGGGGAGGGGTTGCCCACTGTCTGGGGGAGGCAGCTACCCCCTCTTTGGACATCCATGGCTTGTTCCCAGATAGCCTCATGCCCGAGGGAGAGTCTCCCACTCTGTGCCCACTGTGGGCCCCTTGCCTGGCGTTCAGGTTGGGAATCAGAGCCAAGGTTGAGGACTGAGCTCCAAGAAAAACGTGTCCTGGCTAGAAAAAAGGAGCACATTCAGTCTCTGATAAATGCCCCTGCTAATTGTCAGGGTAATGGCTCGCCTGCCAGGCCTGGCCAGGGGAATGTTATCTCAGGGAAGGGAGCAATGGAGCCTTCCCTCCCTCCGCTCTACACTCCTCCTCCCTCTCCCTCCCTCCCCTCCACTCTCCTCTTCCCTCTCCCTCCCTCCCCTCTACTCTCCCCCTCTCCGTTCTTCCCTCTGTCTGGAGGTTCAAGTTGCCATCTCCTTCTCTGGATCAGAGAGGAAGATGAGGATCATGAAACTGGTGAAGATCATAGCTCACTCGCAGAGAGTACTTCTGCCTCTCCAAGCCCTCCACATTGGGAGGGTATTAGCCGCACTCATGGCTTTCTTTGGAAGGGCTCGTGGGTCCCTTTACCAAGTCATTTCATGCATGCTCCGGGAAAGTGCCAGAGCCGGTCGGAGCCTTCTGCAGCTCTGACCTTTGGGTGAGATCCCTTAGCAATGGGGAGAACCAAGGAGGTGACTCTCCCTTTTCTAATGATGGTCCTAATCACAGTTTTTAAAAATGTAAAATGAATTTTACCATATTGTAGAAAATTCAGGACATAGAGTAAAAAAAAAAAAAAATCCTTCTTATCATTTCAAGCCTCTGTTATTGAAATGCCGGTGCAGTGACCTTCAGTCTCCCAGCATCTGCATATTTGTCACAGAATTTTAATTGTGACGCTCACTTCATTTTTGCCTTCTGCGGCCCCCGCTCCCCTTCCCAGGCGTTATTGCTGGAGTATTTTTTCTGTGTTGCTCCATAGTCTGCTGAAGAACTCTCAACCCGGAAGGTGTCAGCCCGTGTGAGAGAATGAAGCGGGGGGAGGTGTGGGGTGACCTCAGGAGGTGCTGGCTGTCTCTAGAGACAAGATATGCTCACCTGCTCTTTCTCTGTTCCTTCCACAGGTGGCTGCCCCCTGCGTTCCTCCATCCAACCATGAGCTGGTGGTGAGTGACAGCCCTTCCTTGCCCTGCAAGCCCCGCCTCCCCTCCCTCCGCAGCTCCCAGCTGCAGCTTTCTTTAGACCCAAATTGGGGTGTCCGACAATTAGGTGGAGGAGGAGGGTCGACCTCCCTGGGCCGAAGCGGGCCTGGGAGGAAATGAGTCATGAGGTCCCTTCTGATGAGATGCAGTGCCTGCTATTTCCAACCTTGAGACTTGCGTCCTTAGAAAAACCCATAAAAGGGCATCTTGTGTGTCTCCAGGCCTGGCCAGGTGCCTGTTGTCCCGGGACTCAGCGGACCAGGGGCTGCCATGGCATCTCCTTCTGCCTGCCTGGTCCCGGGTCAGGCACCCTGGGGCTGGAGGCGGGGGATGACCCTCAGAGTCCATTCACCTGGGCAGTTTCTCCCCACAGGCGACCTCTGTTCTGCCTCTAAGCCCCTTGGCTTGACTTTGCTTTTCTGCTCCCTTTCCATTTCCCGCACTCCTCTTCCCGTCACCCCCGAATCAGGCTTGCACCATAGCCTGGACTGGGGTGGGATCCCTGTGAGTTGTGGGCTGTAGAGAGGGCCCTGCTCCACCCTGATGCCAGCTGGGCTGATTTGGCACACTGGGCACTCTTCCTTCCTGCCTCTCACCACCTTCTCACCCTTCAGAGGTCTTCTTCCTTCCCACCATGGCCCTGGAGGCAGACAAGGCTCTGGGGGCTGCTGGGGAAGGAAGGGGGCTGCCCGCATGCACGTGTGTGCCTGTGTACAGGTGTGTGGGTGTGTCCCGGAAGGGCACCTTGCGGGCACAATCGGATCAGGCTGTGGAGGTGCCTGTGGCAGTATTGATGGAGGAACCTGGGGCAGGGCGAGCCTGTCCTGGGGGCCAGGCAGTTGTAGGTACCTCACACACCTCTGTGGGGACTTGCTCAGCCCAGACGCTGGGCGCTCAGTCAGGCCAGAGTCTCCTTCCTTTCATCAATATCCACTTGCTGTATGACAAGGGGCTGGTCCCATCCTGTTTCTTTCTGGACCTCAATTTTCATTTCTGTGGAGATGCTCCAAGGGGCCCCTCCATGTTGATGAGTGTTCCCTCTCCCTCCCTCCCTATTCAGAGTGGTGATGGAGTGAAATGAAGTGCACAGAAGTGCTTGGGACTCTGAGTGTCACTGCTCTGCACGCTCCGGCTCAGGCCCTGCTGGGGTTATTTACCTTCTTTGCAGTGGTCCCTCCTTCCCTGATCTCACTGGGGCCAGGTTCTTCTGGGCCTCAGTGCTGCCCAGCCCTGCTGCTGCAGCTGTGGAGTGTTATTCACACGGAGCCCAGTGGAGGGTCATCTGGCAACAGCGGGGGCTGGGGGTGGAGTGCAGTCGGGCTTTGAACTGCCAGCAAGAAAATCCGCGCTTGGATTGCAGAGGGACACCATGGGAGTCCGAGGAGGGCGGGCGGGGAGGGGTGAGTGTACATTTCTCCTTATTCCAGCTGAACTCTCACCTTGTGGCTAAGAACAGAATGTCCTTGGCTGCTTTATGAGGCTGGGGGTTCAGGGTTTAGGGACCACCAGGCAGAAGCTAGATGTCTGGCTGCCGGGAGTCTCATGAGCTTTGTTTACATGAAGAGCGGTCAGAGGTTGGGACAAAAGGGAATAGGTTGGCATTCCAGCTGGGGGGGTCTGCAGTTAGAATCCAGAAGAGACTCGTGCCTGAGCAAGGCCGTGTGTCTCTGTGATGTGCCCCACCTGTGCAGGGGGCTCTGCCCTTCGAGGAGGCTGGATCAGCCATCTGGTGGTGAAATGGCTGTGACACCAGACTGTGCTCCCAGAGGTTCCCCTGCCTGAGTCACAGCCCACCTCCCCAGCGGTAAAGAGCGAGGGAGTTAGACCACCTCCTTCTGCATCCCAGCTCCCCCGCTCCCTGGTATACGACCCTAACATTGCTAACCTCCCTGGACCTCCGTTTCTCTTCTTCATCATGGGAGTTAGTGACGGCACCTACGCTGTAAGGCTGCCAAAAGACCAAAGCGAGCATATGAATCCATTTAATTCATCTGTTTTCAAAGCCCTTCAATGCTGGCCCACCTCACTGGAGCAAAAGCTCAGCTTCTTCCATTGGCCCAAGCAGCCCTACATGACAGGTTTCCTCTTGCCTCAGTTCCTTCTCATTCACCTGTGTCTTGTCATTTTCTTTTTTTTTTTTTTTTTTTTTGAGACGGAGTCTCGCTCTGTCACCCAGGCTGGAGTGCAGTGGCGCGATCTCGGCTCACTGCAAGCTCCACCTCTTGGGTTCACGCCATTCTCCTGCCTCAGCCTCTCCGAGTAGCTGGGACTACAGGCGCCCGCCACCACGCCCGGCTAATTTTTTGTATTTTTAGTAGAGACGGGGTTTCACCGTGGTCTCGATCTCCTGACCTCGTGATCCGCCCGCCTCGGCCTCCCAAAGTGCTGGGATTACAAGCGTGAGCCACCGCGCCCAGCCCGTCTTGTCATTTTCCTCTCTTACCTCATCTCCTTCTCAGCACCTCACTCATTCTGTTTCAGCCACCTGGACTTCCTGCTGCTTCTTGAACATATATGATGCCTCCAGGCCTTTGCACTTGCTATTCCCCCTGCCTGGAATGCTCTTCCCACAGATACCCACAAGGTTTTTCCCCCAGTCTCAAGTCTTTTTTTTTTTTTTTTTTTTGAGACACAGTCTCGCTCTGTCGCCCAGGCTGGAGTGCAGTGGTGCGATGTTGGCTCACTGCAACCTCTGCCTCCCGGGTTCAAGCATTTCTTCTGCCTCAGCCTCCTCAGTAGCTGGGACTACAGACACACAGCACCACACCCTGCTAATTTTTGCATTTTTAGTAGAGATGGGGTTTCATTAGGTTGGCCAGGCTGGTCTTGAACTCCCGACCTCAAATGATCCACCCACCTCGGCCTCTCAAAGTGCTAGGATTACAAGCGTGAGCTACCGCGTGCCCGGCCGAACCTCAAATTTTTATTCAAGTGTCAGCATTTCCCTTTCCCCAGCACCCAGTCTCCCTTCCATGCTTCCACTGCCCCTCAGCATGCATCCCCCCGATACACTATGCATTTTACTTATTTATCTTGTTTAAGGGGCTTTGCCTACGCCAGCATGTAAACTCCATTAGGACAAGGGATTTTTTATTTATTTTGTTCGGTTCTGTGTCCCCACTGCCTTGCACACGGTAGGTGCTCTATGTATGTTTCTTGAATGGCTGGAAGGAAGGCATTCAGCCCGATGTCTGGCAGATTAGGTACTCAATAAACAGGACTGCTGTGGCTCCATGTTCCCTAGCTGGTGAATGGGTGGGGCTGTCGAGTCCTAAAGGTGGGGGGCCATGGGGGAGGGTGGCAGCTGCCTTCAGCTGGAAGCTCTGCTACTGTCCCTGGGGAGTGGGAAAGTGGCCCAGGGGAAACTGGGAGAAAGTGTGGCTTCCCCAGGAGCACTCAGCACCTGTTTCCTCACGGGCGGGCGAGGCAAGTGCTTTGAACAGGTTCACAAGAGGGAGGAAAGGGCGGGTTTGTATTTTTCCTTCCTTTTCCATTTGTTGCCTGCCCTTCAGCCTTGGTAGGCTGCTCTCCGGCCTCCCTGCCCATTCCCTGTCCCTCATGGTGTGTCTGTCCTTCTGTGTGTTGTGTTTTCTTCATGTCTCAGTTCAGCTCCAGCTCTCTGTCTGGTCTTCTCACTGATCTTGCTTAAATTCCAACCCCTGGGATTAGGACCCCTCATCCCAGACATAGAATTTCTGCCCAGCTTCAGGCCCTGCCAGCCAAATACATTTCCCAACCTGTGCCCGGGCCAGCCAGGGTAAAGTGGCTTAATCTTCAACCATGTTTTCATCTTACTCAACAGATGTTGCCCAAGGCCTTGGGTAGAAGGGACCTAGGGTCACCACCCTCCTATGGGGCACTGGTGGGGCAGGATGGAGAGGCAAGAGGGCTTATTTGCCACGGACACTCCTGATCCTTGCAAAGAGCTGAAGCAGCTTTTCTCAAGTTCTGAAAAATAAGAGTCAAAGGAAGTTTTCAAGGGTGATCGCCAAATGGGTTGGCCACCAAGGTCGGCGGATGTCAGGTCTTCTGTGTGCAGGAGAGCTGGACTGGGTGTAATGATGTGCACATTGCTTCTCCTCACCCAGGCAGGCCCAGCACACGGGCTTGGAACATCCCTGTAGAATGACTTGGAGGTCTGCAGGTCGGGGTGGGGGGTCTGGAGGGGAGGAGGTGACTGGGGGAATAGGAATTGCCCAGTAGGAAATCGTGCTTGGATTGCAGAGTCTCTCTCCCACCATGGGAGCCTGAGGAGGCTGGTTTCACTCATAATAGTAATAATAGCAACAGTGAGAGATTAACCCTTTGCTGGAACTTCATATCTGCCTAGCTTTGTTCAAAACACTTTACAAAAATAAACTGATTTAATCCTGATTACAGTGCAATGAGGGAGGTGCTGTGATGATCCCAATGTCACAGACGAAGAACTGAAGCTGAAGGCCACAGAGCTATTAAAAGGGGGAGCTGGGATTCTGACACAGTGGTCTGACACCACAGTTCACCCTCCTAAGCACGAATAATGACTGACGTTACTGTCACTTGCATAGCACTTGCCGTTTTCAAAGCCCTTTCCATGACGTGGGGCCATTGGGACCTCACAGTGACTTGTGTGGAAGCCTGGCAGGCCCGAGCCCATCCTGGGAAGACAGGAACAAACTGTTCATGGAACAAACTGGGTGCCTTGTTCACGGACACACAGCTCGCAGTGGCAGGGCTGGGTCAGGAGTGGATTCTTGGTCTGCGTTTCTCCCCAGGCTGCCCTCGGTGCTTGCTCCTGATGTAAGTACCCGATGTTGCCGGGCGATGGGCTTCTCCTGAGCCCCTCTTTCTAAACAGCTAGCTTCTCTGTTTGCCAGTAGGCTTGGGATTTGAGGGAGGGTCTGTCCATCCATGTAACCATCCAGCCATCTTACCAATACGTATCTCTTGAGCACCTACCCCCTGGGCTTAGTACCCCTCAGTGCCAGGCACTGTTCTACGTGCTAGGGCTTCAGGGTTCCTTTCTGCCACAGTTGTCGGTGCTTCTTGAAGACAGATGGGCATGGAGTAGACCTGGAGCCACAGGTTGGAGAGGACTTTAGACACCATCTAGTCCCATTCTGTTCTTTTGCAGATAAAGAAACAGGCCCTGATTTTCTTGAGTGACTTTCTGAAGGTCTCCCAGTGTCAGATCTGAGGCACTGTGCTGCCTCATGGAAGCAGAGAAGGGTGTGATGTTAACTGGAAGCAGAGAAAGGGAGTGGAGCACTCAGCTTCAGTGTGCGGGCTCGCGCCATCAAGGGTGATGTACAGTCACTTCAGTCAGCCTGAACTCTGACCTGATGCATTTCATCCCAAGGCACTGGGCAGGCCATGGGTGGCCATCCTTGGGAAATCCTGAAAAAATGGCTGATTTTCAAAGGGGAGGGGCAAACTCTGAGCATTGCATTCCCAAGAGGATGCTGAGCATGGGGAGGGAGGTTGAAAACCCCAACTTGTGCAACCCCTAGGGCTGCTTAGCCTAGAGAGAGAAGACATGGGATGGGCGCAGAATGGGAGTGAGAATATGTTGAAAGACAAATGGATTCATTTTCCATTGTTCTGCAAAGTAGAACTTGGTAGGTAGAGGTTGTCAGAAAGAGGAGGAAACTCAGTCTCCTCATTTGCCAAAAGGGGTTCAAAGTGCTCCTTAAAGAGCAGCATTTAGGCCAGGCGCGGTGGCTCACGCCTATAATCCCAGCACTTTGGGATGCTGAGGCGGGTGGATCACGAGGTCAAGAGATCAAGACCATCCTGGCTAACATGGTGAAACCCCCGTCTCTACTAAAAATACAAAAATTAGCTGGGCATGGTGGCTTGTGCCTGTAGTCCTAGCTACTTGGGAGGCTGAGGCAGAAGTTGCACTGAGCTGAGATCGCACCACTGCACTCCAGTCTGGCGACAGAGCGAGACTCTGTCTCAAAACAAAAACAAAAACAAAACAAAAAAACCCAAAACATTCTTACTGATACCTGTCAGGTATAAGGCACCATGCTGATGGAAGCACCAGCTCCACAGGGAGCTGCCTGGGTAGAAGTCCTCAGGCTCACTGAGGTCCTGCCATTTGGCTGGGTTACAAAGTGACAAGATCCACAGAGGTCAAGGCATCCCTGAATGTGCTGAATACCTCCCCTGTAACCCCCACTTTGAAAGGCCCAAGTAGGGTGAAGGGTCCTGACCTCGGGGAACCCTCTGTTCAGTGGGAGAGAGAGAACCACACTATGGAAATAGTGCCTGACTCTGGGGTTTTGACCAGAGGTGGTAGCCTTGGTGTTCAGGGGTGGAAGTGATTTGCTTGTGCTGTGGTGGTTGGGGAAACCTGCCTTCTGTTCAAGCCTAGTTTAAGTCTGGAACAAATAGAAGAGAGGAGGGAGGGCGTTTTGGAAGGTAACAGGGCTGAAACAGAAAGGGTGTAGGACCTTGGTACCAATTGCTGAGTCTGAAATAGGGCCAGGCAATCTAGTGTAAATGCTTTGGGCAAGTCTCTCTTGCTGGGGGGAAGAGAGAACCAGGCAATCTTATATCACCAGGGCCCAAACAACCCTTGGTGGCCCTGCCTGGGGCTGGTGGTGGGAGCAGTGTGGGTGCAGGAATGGGGGCAGGGACGAGCGTGACAGGCCTGGTGGGCCTGAGCAGCTGTGAACAGAGGCTGCAGCTGGAGAAGAGAGAGCAAGCAGTGGAGTGGCTGGAGGGAGAAGGGGCCAGATATTGGAGGAGTCCACAAACCACACTGGGGAACTTGAACTTGATGTGCTAAGCACTAAGGGCTATCCTGGGTCCCTGAGTGGGGAAGTAACCCAAAGCAGGGTGTTACAGCTGGAAGTCTGCTGCCAGTTTCGGGGTGGCTTGGCAGGGAGGGACTGCCAGGGGAGGGCAGGGCTGGTATAGATGCTCAATGTGGCTTCAAGGCTGTAGGCAAGGGTGGCTGGAGGGGTATGGAGGAAGGGCACAGCCTTGCAGTGCCCTGGCCAGGTCGGGGAGGGGAGCCATATCCAGTGAAGGACATGGCAAGAGGGAACACAAAATATTCCAACCTGTGCAAGTCGGCTGCATTGGGGGGTGTCCACAGTTGCACAACCTCAGCCAGGATTTGGGTGTTGGGCCCCTCGGGGTGAATTAGGAGAAGGGGCTGAGGACAGGTATGATCTGGCCAGATCCTTCCCCTGTGGAGAAATCAGACGCAACTTTCCCCTTAATCACATGGAGGCTATTCTTTTCCTCTGGTGGCCTGGGCCTGCTGGGAGAGGATGTGGCCCCTGGAGCAACTGAGCTGATATACTTCAGGGTCCCAGGCTCCGCTGCCAGCATCCTCTGCCAGCCCCATCTGCTCAGTGCTCTTTCTCCAGCCCTCACCCATTGGCTCCCACTTCCTCAAGACTGAGCGAGGGGAGAGCACAGGGCTCTGGGAGGTGCAGACCTCAAAAGTCTCAGACTCAGAGGCACAGACCTGATCTCACATCGAGCGGCCATCCTCCCTGGAAACTCTGTCTCCTCATTTGCAGAAAGGTATTCAAAGTGCTCCTTCTAGAGCCCTTGCTTGTGACAGTGAAGGGAGGTGATGCCTTGGGAGGCACGGGGCACGGAGGAAGCGCTCTCTCCCTTTGCTGCCTTCTGCCACTGCCTCGTTTTTGTGATTATGCCGTTGATAGAGGGCTCTCATAGGTCTGTATGTGGGGATGATTAAATGGGGCCACACCTCTAGCGTGCCATCTCACAGCCTGCTATTCTCCAAGTGCCCCATAAACGCTGTTTCCCTGCCCTTCCCTTCTGTTTTTAGCCCCCTCCCTGCATTTGCTTATGCTTCTATTTTGAAACAAGTGAGCCTGGAATAACTTTCTCTGGGTCCTGGGTCTGAGGCCATTCCAGCCCTCGCTAGCCCTCCCTGTCAGCTCCCAGTTCCTTCCCCTCTTGATAGGCAGTGCGACGGTGACCTCGCAGTTCATTGCCATGGCAGTAGATGTGGTCATGGGGTGGTCTTTTTGGCCCCTCAGCCCCCCAGATTCCAGGCCTCCCAGGGGGCAAGAGTCGGGAGAGTTGGAGGGTGGAAAGGGGCAGGGTGTAAGGAATTTCTGGACGGGATGTTCCTCCGGAGGCTGAGCCCGCATTTTGCGCACCCTCCTCCCCAATCCCCTTCCCCTCAGCCCTGGGCTCAGGCTTGGGAACCTCCCCCACCCTGTTGTTTCCTTCCTCCAAAACAGCAGCACAGAGACATTTTTCCCAGCCCACCCTCCTTGCAGGCCACTGACGTGTCCTCCTGCGTGAGCCTCCAGGCAGTCCTGGCAGCCACCCCCCAACCTTCCAGCAGAAAGGACCCTCCTGGCCCCTCCTCGGGCCCATGCAGTGGGGGAGGGTAAAGGCATGTGTGGAGAGGGCATATGTGTCTTTTTTTGGAAAAAAATTGAGGAAAGGATGTGGAGCTTCCCTTATCCACCCTGTGGTTCCCGACCCCTCGAATTCAGGAAGTTCTCTCTGTTGTCTGATCTCAGTCTTTCCTACTGCAGCCCAGTTCCTATTCTTTCTGTGGAAGTGTGGTTAAGAAGTGTCTTCCTACTGAGGACCTGGACAGAAGTCCTGCTACAACTGGCCTTCACTTCTCAGAAAGCTTGTTCCCCACAGGAAGGCAGTTATCAGAGGAACTGCCTAGAGATCATTGCCAGGGAGAGGGGAGATAGCATGATGGGGAGGTGAGGAGCAAGGTTCAAACAGCAGCTCTCCTACCGACTGGCTGTGGAACCTTGG
Organism: Hylobates moloch; assembly: GCF_009828535.3. Taxonomy (NCBI): domain Eukaryota; kingdom Metazoa; phylum Chordata; class Mammalia; order Primates; family Hylobatidae; genus Hylobates; species Hylobates moloch. The sequence continues at coordinate 23,951,040 of NW_026652276.1, forward strand.
GTGAGTCACTACATCTCCCGGGCCCTCAGTTTCCTAAACTGTACCCTGTGGTAATGCTCACCTCCCAGGGTGGTTTTGAGGACTGGTGATCAGGAAAGCAAAGGGCCCAGTACTGTGTTCCGGGCATTGCCAGCCCTAAATGAATAGTTGTAGTTCTTGCAATAAGTTTATGAAAAGGCATCTCAGGGCCAGGGCCAGGATGAGGGCTAGACAAGTGGGGCCTCTAGGGTGCAAGATCTGAGGAGTCATCACTCTCAGGATTACTCAAGTGCACTCGCAGGACCTCAGAGTGAGAGCTATGCCTTCTTAAATGTTGTGCCCCAAGGGCTTCGCCCAGTCCCCACCTTGCTTTGCTCTAACTGCTGGTTTTGGGACTCTAGAGCAGAGCGGCCCGCTAAGAGCAGGGCTTGGTTTTCAGGTAGTGATAGGTTCAAACCCTGCCACCTGCTTCTAAGCTGGATTCTGAGTTGTCCCTCCTAGGAGGTAAGGGGGGACTCTGGAAGACCCCTTGTGGGACAGTGAGTCAGCTGCTCTCACTTTGGAAAGCCTGGGGACCTTAAGCTCCAGGCTTTGTCCTGGGACTGGGCAGTGGGTGGAGACAGACATAGGGGTCTGTCTGTGTTTGGGCTCACACACTTCATCCCTCTGCAGCTGACTTGAGGAGGAAGGAGAAGAAGAGCCTGCAGGGAGGCACCAGCTCACCCTGCCAGCAGGATGGCTGGGGGCCAAGGGTGAGGGCAGTGAGAGGAGCCCGGCAGTGGGCTTTACAAATCTGGGAACCAGCTCCAGCCATGCCACGAACCTCACCATGAAAAGCTGGGCAGATCAGACCTCCCTGGACCTCAATTTCCCCATGTGTGAAACAGGGGGATGGAGAAGATGATGTCTTAAGTCCCTCTCAGAGCCGATGTCCCCAGGAGTGGCATGCAAGGATGGTGTGTGTGTGTGTGTGTGTGTGTGTGTGTGTGTATGTGGTAGCTGTAGAAACATCCTGGCCAGTAATGGAGCAAAGATGAAGGTCAGGGGCTTCGGTTCCAGAGGGTCCCGGGAGTGCCAGCTGGACTCACTAGGCAGTGTCAATGGTAGGGCTTCCCACTGGCCCCAGCCTCCCTGCAGGGCCTGGGGCAGTGGCAGCCTCAGGGGATCCTGCCCTCCTGTTACCAGTCCCATGCCTTTTTCCTTCCCAGTAGCCCCAAGGCTGGCAGTGGTTGGGAAACAGAGAAATAGGACTTGAATCCTGGGAGAGTTGGGTTGGAGGGCAGCGGAGGGGCGGGCAGCATGCATGCTGGCTGTGTTTGCAAACACCGCAGGACAACTGGGATGTTTAGATGGTGTGGGGGGTGGGGGCTTGGAAATTTGTAGCTCCTCAGAAAGCATCTCAACTAGTAAGCTGAAGGCATCTGAACTCTGGCAAGCATCGCCCTGTGGCCGGCCTCCAGCTGGCATGGGGAAGGGGTGGGGGCAAAGGGGATGGTGCTCAGATGATCACTGGCAGGAGAAGCAAGTTTCTCTTGCACTGCTGAGGCCTGTGGTTTCTAATATTGACTTCAGCTCCCTTGTCTGCACCATGCCAGACCCAGGAAGGGTGGGGTAAGAGGGTCACAGTGAGGCAGGGTGGGCTGGAGAGGGCCTGGGCCTCAGGGATATGAGGTGCTGCCCCGAGGCTGGAGATGATAAACAACAGTGATAGCTGATAAGTATTGAGAGCTTCCTAGTGTCTTGCACTCTTCTAAGTGCTTTATGTGCTTTATTGTATTTGATCCCCAAGAATAATCCTGTGCGGGCCTGTTGAGGGGCAGGAAGGACAAGGTGACCTGCTTAAGGTTGCATAGTTAGGTAGCAGCCGAGAGAATTAGCATGTGGACCCGGGCAGTCTGCTGCCAAGGCCTTTTAGGGAGCAGTAGGTCCAAATCCTGACACCTGCTCCCAAGCTGATTCCGAGTTGGCGTTGTCCTGCCTGGAGGCAAGGGAGCTGTTAGCTCAGGCTGGTTCTTCTCAGAGAGGCATCTGGGACCTGCGTTGCCTGGAAACCTAGTGGAAATGCACGTCCTTGGGTCCCACCATAGGTCTGTGTGTGTGTGTGTTGCGGGGGCGCCCAGGCACCTGTGTGTCAACAGCCCTCTAGGTGGTGCTATGCACGTTCAAGTTTGAGACCCCTGGGCTCATGCTCTGCTGAGGGTCGAGGCCTATTAGGAGGCTTTAACCAGAGGAGGAAGAGAGGCTTTTCTGGGCCCTGAACGGGACTGGGGCAGGTGTATCATCTCTAGCTTGTCCACCCCACTCCATGTCTGTCCATTCTAGGAGGCTGGGTAGCGGACAGGCCAGGAGTGAGGGCTTTGGAGTTGGGGGATTTGGGTTTGCGTCTCAGTTCTGCTGTGGTCTGCCTTCTGGGAGTTCCCTTCCTTCCCACAGGAGACCAGAGCAGCTCTGAGATGAGGCAGCTGGGCTGTTCTGCCCAACCTCAGGTCTCCACGTGGGAATGACAGAGCCCCTGGAAAAGAAGGGAAAGGCTGGAGGGTGGAGAGGGCCTGGGGTGGGTGACACTGCTCTAGCTGGGGGCGGGGGGGGGGTCCCTGGTAGAGGGGTGGGTGGGGCTGCGTTGTTGGTGCCTGAGGGGAGCACTTGGTCCTAATAAGCGGGCAGCTCCGAGAGCTCTGACTTACCCTGAGTGGGTTAGGGGATTAGTAGGTTAGGATTAGGGCTGAGCTGGGAGAGGGCAGAACGTGCCATCTTTACTCCTCCTCCAGAGCCATCCTCAGCCTCCAGGTGGAGAGAAGGTGGTGTACCTAGCAGCAGGGAGGATAGTGGAGGGGATGTGTGGGAGGGGTTGGCCCCTGTCCCCCCAACCCCTGTGCCTGGACCCCATTGTCCCTCTACCATCCCCAGCTGCCTTGGCCCTGAACTGCTCAGGAAGTTTCATCCCCTGGAGAGAAGTTTTGGCCTCAGCCGCCTGTCTTCCAGGCAGTAGGGGTAGACGAGTCTGGGCCATTTCCAGACAGAGCACTGTTACCTCCGCTCAGCCCAGTCTCTTCCTCCATACCCGTCTGTGCCCACTCCTCCTCCCTGACGCTGGAACCTTTTAGAGGGTCATTCTGTCCATTCCCCTGCCTTTGGACATGAGCAGCTCATCCCTCAGCTCTCACGGATGGGGTTGGAGCAGGCGCCTCTTGTGCCAAGACACATGGTCTTAAACCTGGGTCACACTTGCCCTCGTCAAGGTTTGCTTCAGAACCTTTCCAGTTGTGCTCAGGCCTTTCTGCCCAATTTGAGGGCCCCATAACCACTTCATGAATTGGAAACCGAGCCCTAGATTCTGGTCAGGAGGTGAACCTGGCATAAGAAGTTTCTCTTCTTGCTATGGGGAGAAACCAGACCATCTTTAGTAGGAAGCCCTTCTGTTGCCCTGAGTGAAGAAAGGAGGGTGCCAGAGGAAGGGATGGGATCAGCCGACAGGAGTTTATTGATGGCCCACTATGCATACATCCACCCTGGTAGGAGGGAGTTTCCAAATGAATTGGTCCAAATGTTGCTTAGAATCTGTTCTGGATGAAGGTGGAATAAGAATCACAAATAAAACAATAGTTGGGGAAACAAGTCATCTATCCCCATGATGAGATTATTCATACACTAAGGACCAGACAGGGAGATGATTGGAGTTCAGAGGTGGGAAAGAGATCCCACCTGCTGGGGTGGCCAGGGAGGGCTAACTGGAGGAAGAGAGCCCTTCTTGTAGGAAAAGAGGGGAAGGCATTCCACAAGTAAAGGCCTGGATGTGGGAACAGGCAAGAAGAGTTTAGGGGCCCGGGCTGATGGAGCAGAGCCTTTGTGCTTGGAAATGGAGGTGTGTGAGGCCCAGTGGTGGGTGGCCTGAAAGCCCACTGAAGTAATGAGACTGGCTGGCTGCACTATTTCAGGCCGCTGGGATTTCACTTAGAGCCCCAAGATGGGGTTCAAATCCTGCTGTGGCTATTAGAGTTGATGATGTTGGTTGGCTCAGTCATTTAACTTTCTTATCTGTAGAGTGGGGATAAACGGTAGTAATGGTACTCACCTCCCTAGATTCTTGGGAATAAATGAGATGCTGCAGGTCATTGACCCCTCCAGTTTGAGGGGTCAGCAACTGTATGAACCAGAGGCCTGGCGCCACACACCGAGCGTGGGTCTTTGGTGAAGGTTTGTAGAACCGGATGGTTCTAGCACTATTAGGATGGTTTTCCACATGTCAAACTCTTCCCCCTGTGCTTGGGGCCGGCCAGATTATGTGTGAGTCTTGGGTTGGCCTCATCATCCCTGTCTCGGGGGGCATTCTGCCCATCAGGGCCACTAGCCATGGGGAGAGAGCCCATCCCTGGGATGTCTGCCCTGAGGGTTCATGCTGTTTCTCCTTCTGTCCACAGCCCATCACCACTGAGAATGCACCAAAGAATGTAGTGGACAAGGTGAGTGATGGCAGGTGGTGGTGGAGGAGCCGGAACAGCCGGGGCAGGTGTGAGAAGGCCGAAAGTGGAGAGTGGATTTGGGGGAGAGTGGACGGATGTGGTTGGGGAAATGCTTCCGGAGTAGATTTGGGGAATTTGCAGGGAAGTAGTGGGGCGGCTGCTGACGCTGGGAAAAGGGCATCTGACCCTCCCTGTGTGTGTGGAAATGGGCTGCTAGGCAACTGGGCAGGCAGAGAGGGAGAGGCAGGGTGGGAGCTGAAAGGGAGCAGCCGGTGGTTAAATGTGGGCTTCCTTATGAAATATGCAGAATGCAAGAAAGCCAGGCAGATCTTTCCAAACAGGTCTTTCTGACCTAGCTGAGAGACGGACAGTTTCCTCAAGGCTATGCAGAAGATGAAGGGAGGAAAGTAGGTGGGTTCTGCCGTGGGGAAACTGAGGTTAGCTACCGAGAGAGATCTCCTGGCGATGGCCAGCAGGAAATCATGGGCTTGGAGATGAAGGACCGGTTCACATCTTGACTCTGCCAAGGTTCTAATTATGTGACTGTGGGCAAGGCGTGAGCCTGCCTGTGTCTCAGTTTTCTTATCTGCAAAATGAGAATAATAGTATCTCCCACAGGAGCGGTTGTGAGTTGTAAACGAGAGGATTTGGTTAGCTCTGAGGGGGCCTTGATATGGGCAAAGAAATGTGAGACAAACACCAAAGTTCTTTCTCAGGCCCCTCTGCCAACCTCCTCATCTGCCACTCCTGACAAACCCAGCAGGTGGAAGACCTGGGTGCGTTTTGATTATTTTTCTTGCCTCCCCTCTCTGACTGCCTTTTCTCTGTCTGCAGGGAGAAGGAGCCTCCCGGGGTGGAAACACACGGAAAAGCCTCGAGGACAACGTGAGTGTGGATGGGAAGAAGAAGGATGGGGCTGGGCCCTGGTGGCCAGGGGGAATGGGGGAGGTGGATAACGCCTTGTTTCGTGGGCTTCCTTTACCTCTCTCTAGAAGGAGAGGCTGGCATTGTGGGCAGGTGCATTTCCTTACAGGCTGGGCCTCAGCCTTTGCTGCCGCCTCCATCTAAGCAGGATCCAGAGCTCATTCATCCACAACTGCACCAGGCCTTGGTGCTCAGGGCGGGTGGGAGGAGAGAGGGTGTGTGATGAGCGGCCATGGGGAGCAAGGGGAAATGCGCAAAACCACAGCAAGGGAAACTGAGGGCTGAGGCACAGAAGGAGCCCTGACTCTTGGTGGGGGTCTTAGTCCTTGGGGAAGTGGTGGGACCTGCTTCCCTGGAGACAAGAGTCTCAGAAAATAACAAGCTCCACTGTGTGGCTTAGATGCTATTGGTTCAGGAGGAGGCTGGGTGATGGGTCCACGGGTCCCCCTGGGCTCCTCCTGCCTCCCATTCTGGGGAGAGGGGAAGGGGCGGATGCCCGAAATGGAAGGATCCCACAGAAGGGCTCAGGGTCTCTTCCAGGACGTGCTTTGAGCCCCGTTTGGGGTTGGTCTTGTCTCCATACCCCAGGGGCAGACTCCCAGCACGGTGGGGCTTTCTCCTTTCTTCCCTGCCCCTCTCTGACAGTGCCCCCTGTGCTGGCCCCTCCATCTTCACCCGCCCTGGGCTGCAGAGGAACAGGGAGTGGTTTTGGTGGTTGGCACAGGGGTAGATGTTGATGGCACGAGGCCCTATCATCTGACAGCTGCCTGACCCAGGGTGGGGAGGGCCCTGGAGGGAGTGCTGCGGGAGCAGGAGGGGCAGCTCCTATAGGCAGCCTGACTCCCGTGGTGAGCCCACTGCCACCGCCACATTGCCCTGGGGCAGCCCTGCACGTCCAGCCCTACAAAGCGGCAGCATCCCAAGGACCGCATGGGGCCTCTCCAGGTGGAGCAGGGAGCATGCCTCTTAAATTAGTGGGAAAGGCTCTGCTCAAGGTATGCGTGAGTTCCTCTGGGCGTGGGGCACTCATACTGGGGAGGGGCCCTTGTCCCGGTTTGTGATGTTTCTGGGGCTGGGGTGCAGGGGGAACCTAATTTTTTTTGTATACCTACTACCAAGGATGTACAGGCTTTATGTACTCAAAATATATCATACGTGCTCAATAAATGTGAGCCGTTCTTATTACTGTTATTTTGACTAAGGGCTGGGAGCTGTGTTGGGTGTTTTGAGATCCTCCTGACACCCCTGTATGGCAGAGGCTATGAATCCACTTTACAGATGAGGAAACAGAGGCTTGGTGTTGCTGAATGATTCGGTGAATGCCACTCCATCCCTTCCTGGGACTGCTGCTGGGGTCCGGTATTATCCTGAACTGCTAACCTTTGGCAAGGGGACAGGGTGATGGTGTGTGAACCAAGCCTTCTAGCCAATGGTCTGGGCACACTCAGGAGCCAAATCCTCGAGCTGCTGTCCCCACATCCCCAGCCTGGGCCAGATGAATCCCGTCAACTAGAGCTACAGCAAGATAGAGTGAAGTTAGATGTCACGAAGAACTTTTGATTGCAAGAGTGTGCACGACCTTGGTCCTAGGGAAGAAAGAGGTGGCCGTTTAGTTGTGACTGAGGCTCTTTGGCTTTTTTTAGAAGAAAGTATTGGTGATCTGGGATGGATGTGTCTGTGCCTGCGTGTCGGGGTGGGTAAGTCTGCTGTCTTGTCTGGATATGGGAGGTGGGATAAAATGAGCTTTGGAAAGGTAAGCAAGTTAGCAGCTACCAGAATGGCCTGTGTACTGTAAAAGAGGAGAGAAAACCTAATTTTTAAGGCTCCTGTCACCTGTCTCAGGTTGGGTTGGCCCCAGGGTCATTGAGCCAGTCTCCTGCCCAGCCACAGGACTCTCCAGCAGTCCACCCTAGGGGAGGAGGACCTGGACCTGCTGCTGTGATAATGTGGCTGTTTGTCAAGCTGCATTGCTGTCTCTGGCCCACGGCCCAGGACTCACAGGCAGAAATGGCTGTTTTCCTCCTGGCGAGTTGGTGTGTAGTGGAGTTTGTGGACAGCGTGCTGTGTCGCACTTTGTTTTGGAAAAATCCAGGCTAGTGGGCAGGAAGGAGAGGGGAAGGGGTGTGGCTGAAGGGGGTGCTATGTGGGGGTTGGCCACAGCCCCCAGAGGAGATGTAGGAATGGGGCTGGGCCCCTGACGTAGGTTGGTCACCAATCTCTGGCTGCCTGACAAGGCCCCTGGTGTTCGCTTACAGACCCTCCTCCCAACTGTGCCCCTCTGGGGACCTGGGCTCAGGAAATGGCTTTTCTTTTGGTCCTGAGCTGTTGTGTTTGGTCTGTGGACCTCAAAGGAAAGCAGGGCTCTTCCCACAGAGGCATTGCTTCAAACCGACCCCACCCAAGGCTGGGGGTTCCTGCTCCTTGCCTCACGGTGGGGAAGAAGGCACCAGATAACAGAACCTGGGGTCATAGACCTTGAGCCAACCAGTAGTGTCTGAGTGGTGATCCACTCTTGCCTGCAATGAGGACCAAGGCAAAAAGAGTTGGCTGAATCTGCAGCAGGAAGGATGAGGGTTAGATACCAGGAGGAACTTCCTGACAGTGAGAAAAGTAAAACACTCTGTCTGGGAGGCTGTTGAATCTCCTTTCATGGTGCGCTTTCAGCAAAGGAAGGACTGTGTTTTGGAGGTGAGGATAGGGGAGAGTTCTGTTTGGTGTTTAGAGAGTTGGATGAAAAGTTCTATAATCGACCTATGTCTTGAGAGGAGCCAGGAAGAAGTTCAAAGCCATGTGGGTAAGGCGCTTTGTGATCCCCGGAGAAGAAAAGAGTAGGATTACAGGCAGTCAGAGAGCTTATTTTTCTTTTTAAAATAAAATTTGTAAAGTCCTGTAGTCGTTTTCCCTAGGGGCTCTTCGCAGAGTAGGCAGAAGATTATATGAGCACTGTGCAGTGCCCATTTTACAGATGGGTAAATGAGACAGAACCTCTACTCCTCACACTGAGTCTGTTGATGAGTATCATGGTCCATAAAATATAAGCTCTCTGAGGTCAGGGACTTTACTTCCTTTGTCCCCTGGTGTCTAGAACACGGCCGGGCACACAGCTGGTGGCACTCGGTGGATGTTTGCTGAATGAGAGAATGATCATGAAGATTGGAGGCCCAGGGATGACCGGATGCCTTGACTTACTCCCACCGTGCTTGTAAAAAGCCTCCGTGATGAGGCATGCTTCCAAAGGCACCATCTCTAGCCTCGTGTGAGGTCACCTGTGTTTCTGGAGCAGTGGGGTGTGTTTGCTGACATGCCGTCCCCCCGCCCCAGCCCATTTGTTGTTCTGAGTTCTGTCTGTCTGTGTGTACCGACACTCAGACGTGTCACCGTGCATGTCTGCTTTCTGCCAGCAAGGGTCACGTGCCCCCAAACTTTGCAGAAAACAGGAAGCCCTGTCAGTGAGAGGGCAGCCCAGTGATTCATCAGGGGATGACAGTCCCAGCTGTTCGTCCCCCATCCTCCGCAGTGGAGTCACTGTCCAGGGTGGCTTCCTCCCCATGCCTCCCCTCCCCTCCCCGCCCGGTGGAGCAGAACGGGCTTGGACTTTGCCTTATCACCTCTGGAGGCGGCCTGGCCAGACTCTGTTTGGGCCAAGTTTTTATTTATCTTTGCAGGCTTTTTTTGGGGTGGGGAGGCTGAGGAATGTGGAGTGTTGTAACGTTTGGAAGAGGGGGGTGGGGAAACGGGAGCCAGGTCTCCTGCCCTGCTTGTCCTGCTTACCCCTGCACCTTTGCAGGCTCCCAGCTCCCCTTGGTTCGCCAGTTCCCCCTGCCAAGCCCATATCAATATGGCCCATTGTCTTTCTCCAGCTCCCTGGGTCTGGTCCCATGCTCCTGGCCACACCTTACGTCTTGGCTACTGTTGTGGCTTCCAGTTGTTCAAAGCAGCTGTGGTGGCTTCCTCCAAAAGTGGCTACGGATCAGCAACAGATGAAACCCAAGGGGCTATTTATAGCAGGGTGGCCCTGGGGCCTGGAGTAGGGCCTAGGGCCTGGGGAGATTCAGGAACTCCTCATTAGGGACCAGTGAAATGGAGATGGATGAAGTGTTGGGTTTCTGTGTTCCCCTTACGGGGGGCAGTTTTGGAACAGCCTGGTTTGGGTCTTGAAAACCAAACACAGTCACTCATTGACCCCCAGCTCCACCCCTGTCTAATCCCCCCACCCCCAAGCTTGACTCATGCAAACTGGAGTCCTCAGGGCCAGAAAAGCTGTGAGACTTAGAAACATCCCCCCAGTAGCCCCACTTGGCTCTTCCCTCCTTGACTGCTGAGGAGCTGCTCATTGGTCCGAGGCAGCTGGGACAGAGCGGACTCTGGGCAGAGCCTTCTTCCGGATGGCTGGATGGAGGGTCCACCTCTTAGCAGAGCTGCTCTAACTTGGGGCTCAGCTGGGAGCTGAGCCTCGGAGCCCATCTATCCTGCCTTGTAGGCACTGTGGAGCCAGGAGAGGGGTGCAGGGGCTCCTCTTCTTGGAGTCCCCGTGGTCAAGCCCCAGGTTGGAGTGTGAATCCTGCCTGGCCATCAACTTCCCAGGGACTTGAGGGTAAGTTATTCTGTGCCTCAGTTTCTTCCTTTCTTGGCAGATTGTGGTCCTGTCTCTTTAAAGAAGAGGCTGCAACTTGGTGGTAGGAAAAGACCATTTTCTGAGAGGCACAGGGGTTTTTGGAAGGTGTCAATGGACTCAGGAGGTCTGAGAATCTAGAAACTGGGTGTCCCGATTCTGCGTCCTGTGAGGTGGCTGGAAGGATGGGTAGAGGCGATGCAGGGTGTTGATTTTCTATAGAGGAGAATGTTTGGTTGTAACTACCCTTTTCATTTTTCCTGATACAAAACTAACAACAAAAACAACAGCTGTCATCTGGTGAATGCCAGGCATGATGTGAAGTGCCTTATATGCATAACTCCTTTGGATCCTCACTGCCAGCGTGAGGGTTGTCCCATTTTACATGTGACATTACAAAAGGCTCAGAGGGGTTAAGTAACTGGCAGGGCTGCCCAGAAGGATCCTGGAATCCAAATTCTATGCTCTGTGGGCCTCTGATCGTGTGCTTTCACACCCGCCATGCCATCCTGCTGCCCTGGGATGGATTGGGCCCATTTGCTTAAGCTTGTACCACTCGACAGCTGTGAAGAGGGGAGTGGGTGAGATGGCCACTGTCTGCCACAGACAGTGGGGAGTGGGCCCTCAGAAGCATGGCTCACTGCCCTAGGCCTCGTCTTGGTTCCTGCATGCTCCACCTGCCTGTTCTGGTTTCTAAACTCAGTTGAATTACTTGATGTTACAGCGTTCAAACAGAGAAGCGTGGGGTGATGGTGGCAAGACAGAGGGGCACCATTACTCTCGTCGCTCCTTTCATCGTGGCAGTCGTATTCTCCTCCTGGGGGTTCTCTTGTGTTGGCGAGTGAATCAAAGTGAAGTGTGTTTCCATTGATTCAGTAAGGGTTGAGCGTGCCCTCAATGTGGATGGCACCAGCTCAGTGGGGTGCACTCCTCAGCATTTGAGATTTCTTCCTTTCTTCCCTCTGAGGCTTGTACACAGGCAGGCACACTCACGTGGAATCAGTGTTGACGGCTTTGGCTTCGGGCAGGCTGTATTTTTGCAGGGGTTAGGGTGGCAGGGCCGGAATGTTGGCAGGGAAAGGAGAAGAGGATCATGTTTGCCCCCGTGGACAGCTCTCTGGTGTGCTCCTCCCACCATCCTGCCCACCCCTGCATAATGCTGCTTCTCTTCTCTCCTTCCCAGGGCTCCGCCAGGGTCACCCCGAGTGTCCAGCCCCACCTCCAGCCCATCAGGTATGCCTGGCCCACGGGGGCAGGGGGCGGGAGTGCAAGCAGGGGGGGCACTGTGGGTGTTCCTGTTAAGTCTTGCTTCTGGGTCTCCCAGACTGCAACCATAAAGCCATGGGTGGGGAGTGTGGGCAAACGTGAAAGGCACAGGAGAGGATGCGTGCACATGCCCTTGGCAACAGTTGTGTTTTGAGCTCTTAGCCAGCCCTTGAGCTGAGTCTTTATTTACCTGCATGAGCTCATCTAGTCCTTGCAACAACCCCGCAAGGTACGTATTTTATTCCCTTTGGTAGAGCAGCGTTTCAGAGAGATGAGGTGACTTGTAAAGGTCACACAGCCACCAAGAGGCAGCACTTGGATTTGCGTTTAGGGCTGGTGGGCATCGAGGCCTGTGCTGGATCTCTTCCTCTCTGCAGATGGGATTCTGACTGGGCAGAGTCATTTATGAAAGGAAAGTTCCCTATCTGGCTGGGCTGGCAGGGGCCGGGGGAAGGGGATGCACAAGGGACTTTGTGTCTTGGCGATCCAGAGAGTTTGTTTTGCCCTCTCTGCCTCACCTTCGCCCACTGAGGCTCCTGAGATGATCGGGGATGCCAGCCCTGGGGTAGAGTTGAAGCCCCTGGAAGTTTCTGGCCCAGCTGCCAGCTGTCCACAGACTGGAGGTGGCTCCTTAGAAGATCCCCTCCTGCCCTCAGACCTGGGCAGGTGGATGCAGAGTGTGATGCTGAGGCTGTCCGGCTGGTGGCACTGTTCTGCCTTTGCGTCCTTCCTGGGTTCCAGTCTGTAGACAGGGGTGGGTCAGCGCCCCGGATGGGCCACGTCTGACTCATGGTCCTCACCAGCACGGCCCCTCTTGCTCCCCTTTCTGTGCTGAGGGGGAGGCTGAAATCACAGGAGCTTGGCTTGCGAGTTTTTCTGACATTCTAGTTTCTTCCTTGGAGCCAGGACAGAGAGGGGTTTTGGAGAGTGGGGAGGAGGGGATGCTGCAAGTTAGCTGAGGCTCCCCGCCCTCACACCCACTTGCTTGCAGGTAGGTGTGCGTGTGGCTTCTTGTCCCAGGCTGGTCACCACCTACAAGAACTGTCCTTGGGTAGGCAGTTGGCTTGAGATAGAAACTTCTCCCCCACAACTGCAATGAGAAGCTTTCCAAAGGGACAAGAAGTGGCTGGGACTCAGAGTCAAACTCAAACCCGGCTCCTTACCTCTGCGTGCTGGTCCCCAGTCCCACTCAGGCCCCTGTCATCCCACCAGAGAGGTCCTGCCATGCCTCATCCTTGGCTGCCCCATCTCCACACCCCACCTGGACTGGGATTGAACCCTGGTGGAGGTCTGGATTCCTCATGTTCTCAGCATCTAGGGGCTTGTTCTGTCTAGTGCCAGAGAGCCCTCGTCACTTTTAAATACCCCAGCGGTATTCCTTTCGCTGCCCTCCACTCTCCACTTTACCCCGCTGTGGTGAAATGTTAGCAGAATGAAATGTGAGTGCTGCCTGCATTTGATAGAGGGGGAAGCGAGACACTAGGAGGTTGATGATTGGGGAAAAAGCTGGAGGGATGGGGGAGGTGCTTCTAGAAGCAAGAGGTGGGCTTCCCCAGTGGGCATCCTGGATCCTTCCTCTGAAAGAAAAGTTCGGAGGGATGTAAAGATGTGAGCTCCTCCCTTCCTCACCCAGTGCCCAGTGGAGAGGATGGCCAGCCCAGGGTCCTCCCCACCTCTCCAGGAAACGCATGGTGCTGGCGGCTGCCGGCCACTGCAGCAGCAAGGGCTCCGTGCCCTCTTGTTTTCTGGGCCCTTAGAAATCAGGGAGGCCGCTGCCAAGAAGCAACTCTGGCAGGCGGTGGGAGCTGCCAGAGGTGGGGAGAAGGCCAAGGAACAAAGGGCAGGAGTTGGCCTGCCTCCGGGAGGGCTGGAATGTGTGCTGTGGTCTGGCTTACCTCGAACCCAGGTGAACGTGTCACCTGAGGTGCCCCTTCCCCTGAGAGGTTTCCCGCCCACTCCACAGCTCGAGAGCTAGGGGCGGGCAGTGGAAGGCTCCGTTCCAGGGCTGGAAAGCACCCAGTGCAGGCTCTCCTTCCTCTTCCAGAGCAGTCTGGGGCCTTTCGGGAGACTTCTGCCTGGCCAGGCAGCCAGTGTTGGGAGCCAGAGCTCCTGGGTTCCTGGGCCAGTCTGGCCCTGGCTCTGAGCTCTGGAGTCACAGATTGAAGGCAGTGGCCAAAGGACTGATGGGAACCAAGAATTGGTGTCATCACAGTTTGGTTCTGAAATGGCCTGAGGTCCTTGCCAGCCCTACCCAGCTCGTTCTCACTGGTACTCCCAAGTCGGCCACAATGGCCTTGCCAGAGGGAGCCTGTGGCCTTGGCCTTGGGTTGAAGAGCAGCCAAGCGCCCTGGGCTGCATATGGGGGTCACACGGGGTGTGTATGGGGTGCAGCTATCTGGGGCCTTCCCTGTGGGCTGGATTCTGATGTGGACCCATCGCTGCTTGCTGTCTCCCTAGAAACATGAGTGTGAGCCGGACCATGGAGGACAGCTGTGAGCTGGACCTGGTGTACGTCACAGAAAGGATCATCGCTGTCTCCTTCCCCAGCACAGCCAATGAGGAGAACTTCCGGAGCAACCTCCGTGAGGTGGCCCAGATGCTCAAGTCCAAACATGGAGGCAACTACCTGGTGAGGATGGAGCCTCGCGCCCATCGTCCTGTGCCCTCTGTGCTTCCATCTGCTTACCACCTCTTCATGACTGGTATCCCTGCCACCAGCCCCTGTGCCAGCACTCCCTCTTCTCTTTATTTGTCTGCCTTTCCCCTCAGGCAGCTCTTGTGCCTGAATCTTCAATCACTCTCCAGCCCTGCTCTACTCTAAGGAGTGTGCTGCAGCTGGAATGTAGCATCTGGAACTCTGTGTGTGCATGTGTGTGCTGGCCAGGAGAAGAGAGTAACAATAAGAGTTCAGGTTATTGAGCGCTTGCTACTAGCCAGGCCCTATTTCAACTGCTTTCCACGCACTTAACCTTTGCAGCAGCCCTAGCAAGCAGGCACTTGCTAGAGCACAGAGAGGTGGGGTTATTTGCCTAAAGTTGCAGGGTCAGGAAGTGGCAGAGCTGGCACAGGGTCGGTGCCTCTGAGCAGTCTGAGGGCAGAGTCTTGGCAACATGTGTCTTAAGGGACCCTGGGTTGCTGGCACCGGGCTCGGCCTGGCCCAGAGGAGTCACCTCGGCACATGGGAGAGAGGTGCTGGCGGTGATCTCCACTAACGCAGAAAGGCCAATCTGTCCGTGGCCCCAGAGGAGGGCTCAGGTCCATGTTAGAGGGAGGTGCCTGTGGACTGGACCCACAGATCTGATCTGTACAACCTGAGGTGGCTGTCCCCAGGGTGTTTGAGATGGGAGCTAGGAGGCCGCATTAGTTTCCCAGGGCTGCTGTAACAAATGAGGCGGCCCTTTCTATCCACAGGTTTTACCTCTTTGGACTCAATCCATCATGATTTGAAAATATTCAGAAAAAACCCAACAGTAAATAACAATAAAAAACAATACAAATAAAAACAATACAGCAGAACAACTATTTGCAGAACGTTTATATTGTATTAAGTATTACAAGTAACCTAGAGATGATTTAAAGTCTACGGAAGTATATGCATAAGTTATATGCAAATAGTACATTTTTTATATGCAAGTTATATGCAAATAGTACATATTTTATGTAAGGGACCTGAGCATCCATGGATTTTGGTATCCACTATCCACGGCGGGGTGGAGGGGTCCTAGATCCAAATCCCCCATAGACACCAAGTGATGACTCTACCTCAAATCTGGTGGCTCAAAATAACAGAAATTTATTCTCTCACAGTTCTGAAGGCTGGAAATCTGAAATCAAGGTGGTGACAGGGCCATGCTCCCTCTGAATCCTATGGCAGAGAATCCCTTCTTGTCCTTTCCTAGCTTTTGGTGGGATTCCATGGTTTGTAGCACATCACTCCAATCTCTGCCTCCATCTCCACGTGGCCTTCTTCAGTGTCCCTCTGTGTGTCTTCTCTTCCTACAAGGACATCAATTATTGGACTTAGGGTCCACCCTAGATCCAGGTTGATCTCATATTGAGATCCTTAACTACTTACATTGGCAAAGGCACTATTTCCAAATAAGGTTGTATTCTGAGGTTCTGGGTGGACATGACATTTTGAGGATACTATTCAACCGCTATAGAGACCCACCTGTTGGCTGCATTGGGGCATTGTTAAGAGCCTGGCTTTAAACATCAGAAAGTCCTGGGTTCAAATTCTGGCTCTGCCTTTACTAACTACATGATCTTGGCTGTTTAGCCTCACTAAGCCCTAGCTTCTGCATCTGTAAAGTGGGTCTAAGGTCTACCTCTTATGGTTGTTAAGAGAATTAAGCCAGCTGTTACATGTAAAGTCCTTAACACAGGCTGGCAGGTGGCAGACATTCACTGAGTGATGGCTATTGTAGCATAATAAAGTGTATTCCTTTACAGAGTGCAAGAGTGGATGCAAATCCACCTATTTCTGATTTTAGGAGTCCAGGGTTCCATGGGACTTGGTGCCCTGCCACCCCTCTCTCTATCCTGCCTATTCCAGACTGGGCTGTCCCCTTTTCTCCCCAGGAGATGATACAGTGGCCTTTGAGTTTCCTAGGCAGTGGGGTGGATATGGGAAGTTCTGCATGCCCCCCTCGGAGGTAGAGGCAGGAATTCCAGAGACTGGAGAATTCCTTAGGATTCCAGTGGTCAGGAACCGGACAGTGGTCAGGCATTGAAAGGCATGTGCTGGGAGAGGTATGTCAAGGGTCTGACTGGGCCCACCCAGGAGAGTTTGCCCCTCTGATGGAGGAAGTCTGGTGACAGAGAGGTTGCAACCTCATGGGGTGAGGTTCTAGGGTCAAGGTGTGAAGTGGAAACCAGAGATTGCCAACTACTTATCGTCTCACACCGCTGGATTCCCGTTCAGTGTGGCGAGAGGCAAGCAGGACTGGAAACAAGTTCCATCCCCTTCTTGTCTTCCATTCGGGGCATCCGCTTACAGAGCGGGGTGGCTGAGTGTCTGCATCTCTCTCTCTCTCTCTCTCTCCCTTTTCATCCTGAGGACCTACAGTTGAGTTCCTCTTGGTGACGGTGTGTCTGCTGGGACTCACCTGCATGTTCACGTATGGATAGGATTCCTGTCAGGGGAGAGAGAGTGAGAGCAGGCACAGGAGATCCAGGGAGCTCATGGCTGTTTCATGGCCAGGCCCCTGGCTGTGGGAGGACATTGATGTTCTGCTGGATGCTGTCGTGGGCTCTTCAGAGGAAGTTGGCAATGATGCCACGGTCCTTTCTGGGACCAGCAGGCCATGGTTCTCTCTCTCCTCGCCACCTTCCTCACACTCACCTCCTCATGCTCTCTTCCTTTTTCTCCTTCTAGCTGTTCAACCTCTCTGAGCGGAGACCTGACATCACGAAGCTCCATGCCAAGGTGAGCCAGGGGCTGTTTTGGGGTAGGGGAGGAGAAAGAGAACAGATGGACTCCCTCTCTGGGGTTCCCACATAATAATCTTGGGGAAAATGCTGTGACAGTTTGAAAAGCCTATTCAAAGTCAGAGTGCCATCTTACATCTGGAAAATGGAAAATGATCTATTTATCATTTCCATAATGCCAATTACAGAAAGCAAAGCTTGGGGCAGTGACTTTCCACCCAGGTCTGCCTGCCGGGGAATACACCAGAATCTCTTGGGTGAGGCTGGAGTTGTGAGATGTTTAGTTTTGGGATTTAAAGCAGTTGGGAGTCTCTGCTTTCAACCTTCCAGCTGCTGTTTTTTTTTTTTTGTTGTTGTTGTTTTGTTTTGTTTTTTTGAGATGCAGTCCCCCTCTGTCGCCCAGGCTGGAGTGCAGTGGCGTGATCTCAGCTCACTGCAACCTCCGCCTCCCGGGTTCAAGCGATTCTCCTGTCTCAGCCTTCCGAGTAGCTGAGACTACAGGCACATGCTACCACACCTGGCTAATTTTTGTATTTTTAGTAGAGATGGGGTTTCGCCATGTTGGCTAGCCTGGTCTCAAACTCCTGGCCTCAATTGATCTGCCTACCTTGGCCTCCCAAAGTGCTGGGATTATAGGCATGAACCAGTGTGCCTGGACCTGCTGCCACTTTTTATTCTGTTTGCTCGGGGGGCTGTGTGTGGGCTTTGCCATGGACATCTGCTCCTAGCTCTGAGAGTTTGGTACATGCTGCTGTGTGACCCTGGGTGGGTGACAGACTTCTCTGGGCCTCAGTGTGCCCCTCTGAAAGTGGCCTGGCTGGATTATGTGTGCTCTGTGGGTCCTTGCAGAGTTCTCTTTTACTTTAAAGTTGGTGAGTCTAGAAAGGTTTTGAGAGGCCCGAAGCCTGCTATTCAGGTCTGCCCTTTGTGTCCTTAAGGCTGCTCTTGGCTGCCCTGGAAAGTGGATGGTTTGTGTGACCAGGGCCTAGAAAAGAGTCATGAACATCAGACAGCCTTCTGCTTTTTCCTCTCACAGCCTGAGCCAGGCCTCAGGGCTGTCCGTGGGAGAACAGCTTTAAGACAGTGCTTGGGGCCCCTCAGCATGCTGGAGGGTCAGTCCTATAGTAGGGACCTTGGGGTCATCAGCTCCAAGCCTTTCTTTTTGTTTGTTTGTTTGTTTTTAACACACATATGGGGAAATTGAGGCTGGAAGAGGACATGAGGCCTAAGGCCCCACAGTGAGTCAGTGCCAGGGCCAAGACCTGGGCCCAGGGTCCCCAGTACTGGGTCATGCATGGCCTTTGCCCTTCACTCCCCTGCCTCCTCGCTGGCCAGTGGGCAGGGAGGAACCAAGTCCTGGCAGGAACTAGCAGCTGCGGGCCACCACCCAGGTACTGGCAAGTGGCGTAGGCGGCTCCCACTGGCTTGGTTGGCCCTGCAGGGCTTCTGCCCTCTTCTCACTCATGGCTTGGGCCACAGGTACTGGAATTTGGCTGGCCCGACCTCCACACCCCAGCCCTGGAGAAGATCTGCAGCATCTGTAAGGCCATGGACACATGGCTCAATGCAGACCCCCACAATGTCGTTGTTCTACACAACAAGGTCAGAGCTGTGGGGGGCGGTGTGTGTGTGTGTGTGTGTGTGTGTGCGCGTGCGCGCACGTGTGTGTGTGCCTGAATGTGTCCTTGGATGATTGTGTGTGCCTGCCTATATCTTTGGATTTTGTGAGCATATAAGTCTGTGTGTATTTTTCTTTCTAGGGGATAATAGATTCTGTCTTGGGGGGGCACTTCTAAGAAGTGTAGGGGACATCAGCTTATGTCCACGGCAGTGGATGATCAGCTGTGTTTTTTCTGAGACTTAGTCCCCACCTCCTTCTCTCCCCTGAGGCCCCCTTCCTCCTTATGTTCTACCTTAAATCCACACCCCTCTCTCCGGCCCTGACTCCTTTCCACCAAGGCTTCTAGATAAGCTCTGGAGCAGCAAGGCTGGCCTTAGAAATAAATGCTTTTGTGTTTGGGGCTCTTTCAGGGAAACCGAGGCAGGATAGGAGTTGTCATCGCGGCTTACATGCACTACAGCAACATTTCTGCCAGGTAAGAGGGGCCTGGAGCCTCCCATCCTCTGAACATCGACAGTGTGACCCCCCTCCTCTCATCCACCCACAGCCTCTCTGTTCCCTGGAGTGAGGGGATATGCACAGAGGGAATGAGAAGCAATGAGGACAGGGGAAGGGGCCCCCAGCTCTGAGGCAGGAGCCTGTGGACAGAGGGTGGGAGGGAGGAGAGTCCACTTCTCTCTCAGGGGTTCTGGTGGGACAGCCTTGGGAGGCAGGCCCTGTCCTGAGCACCCCATGCGGCCAGCTCCTCGGAGCCACTTTTCCTTGCCAAACTGCCTTCTTTTTCTCTGGGCCAGCAGGAAGGGAGTCAGAAAGAAATGTCGGATCAGATCTGGGTCTGGCAAAACAATCTAGAAGTTGTCTCGTCCATTCCTCTGCCTCTGGACAACAGGACCCTCTTCCTACCTAGGTGTTTGGAACAAGAATAAAGAACATCCAGTCACTGACTCCCTTTCCAATCCCACTCTGCAGGGAGGCGGAGGGATTCACCCATTCGTTTTGTTATTCATTCAATAAGGAATATGGCTGGGTGCAGTGGCTCACGCCTGTAATCCCAGCACTTTGGGAGGTCAAGGCAGGTGGATCACTCGAGGTCAGAAGTTCAAGACCAGCCTGGCCAACATGGTGAAACCCCGTCTCTACTAAAAATACAAAAATTAGCTGGGCACGGTGGGGCAGGTGCCTGTAATCCCAGCTACTCAGGAGGCTGAGGCAGGAGAATCCCTTGAATCTGGGAGGTGGAGGTTGCAGTAAGCCAAGGTGGTGCCACTGCACTCCAGCCTGGGAGACAGGGAGACTCTGTCTCAAAAAGAAAAAACAACAAATATTGAACAGACAATGTGCCAGGCTCTGTTCTAGGTCCTGGGAATGCAGCAGAGGGCAATGCCAGGCCACTGCCCTCATGGGCATTAAACACGTAAACAAATACATTAGTAATAGCAGGTGATAATTATCGTGAAAGAGTAAAGGGACTCAAGAAGGGCAGTGGCGAGGCGGGTACCTGGTTAGAGAAGGCCTCTTGAGGAGGTGACACTGGAACAGAGACCTGAGTGACCAGGATGGGAAGGGCTGAGCCTTATCAAGCCTGTGGGATGAGCCCTGCACACTGAGAGAAGAGGAAGGACGGGAATGCGAGGGACTGGGGTGTTTGAAGCTGAGCAAGTGAGGGAAGAGGAAGAGGAGGGGAAGCTGGGAGGTGGCAGAGCCGTGGGGCCTCGTGGCCTCACTGAGGACTTTGGAGTTTGCTCTAAGAGTTATGGGAAGTCACTGGAGCTTTGTGATCTTTTCGTTTCAAAGTGATTTCTCTGAGTGCTCTGTGAGGATGGGTAGAATCTTCTGTGGAGGGCCTGCCAGGAGGCTGTAATTTTAGGACTTCAAGCAACCCAAGCCAGTCTCACCTTTGCTTAATGATAAGCAAAGATGAGGCTGCACCTTTACTGTACTCCTGTACCCCTACTGTGTGCCGTGAGTGCCAAGCTCTTTATGGATGTTCCCTGGCTTCATCTCCATAGTCACCTTTGAAGAAGGGGCAATTATCACCCTCATTTGAGGGGTGAGGAGAATGAAGTTCAGAGAGATGCAGGAACTTGTACCAGGACATGTGGCTCATAAGTAGTAGACCTGATCTGGGCTCCCAGGCTGCTGAGCTTTAAAGCCTGGGCTGAGTGCTGCCCTGCAGAGTTGGAGAGATGCTGAAGCACTCTTTTCCTGAAAACTTCTCAGCACAGGATGGCAGGGGGAGGAGGCTTGTCTTCCCTCCAGGACAAAGCCTGGCAGAGTGCTCTGCAGGTCTGAGGGAACAGGGGTGGGGAAAACAAGCGGCTCTTGGATGCAGGAGTTGCCTCTTTTGCCTACTTGTCTCTCCCTGCAGTGCGGACCAGGCTCTGGACCGGTTTGCAATGAAGCGGTTCTATGAGGATAAGATTGTGCCTGTTGGCCAGCCATCCCAAAGAAGGTGGGTCTCTGGGGCTCACAGCCCCTTGTATGTATGTGTGCACTCACTCTATGTGGGGACTAGACTTGTGTACTCACAGGGATGGGATAGCCGTGCCTAGGTGGGGTGTACCAGGCGCAGGTTTTCAGATGCCAGCCTGCAGTGGTGTGAGCTCAGGCACACAGGAGAGCCCGGGAGCCAGCCTGTGGTGTGTGCCCGCAGATTGGCACAGGACTTGACTCTGAGGCCTGTGCTAGAGAGCAGTGCAACCTTCGTAGAGAAGCATGAGTCTGGGGATAAGAAGGTGCTAGTATAGGAAGGCGTGTGCTGTTCTTGGCCCTGGAGGCAGGATTGCTTCAGTGCTTGGATGAGTCTACAGGAGACTGCATCACTGCCCCCTGCTGTGGGAGGTCAGAGACTCATGATAAGGGTCACCTTCTGTTGGGAGAGTTTAGGCAGTTTTACTGAGAGCTCTCAACCACATGGTCTCATTGGAGTCTCACAATAGCCCAAGCAGGAAACAGGGCAGGGATGGATTTATTCATTCAGCAAAATTTAAATCATCTACTATGGCTCCAAGCACTGAGATATCTAGGTGAATAGGAAAAAGTCCTTTCCCTTGGCGAGCTGATACCTAATGAGAGAGATGGACATAAAATGAATAACCATACAAACAAGACAATGTCAGACAGCAATGAGGCTAGGAAGGAAAGAGGGCACTGCAGACACGAGAACTGATAGGAGGGGAAAGGGGCTCTTTTAATGGGGATGGTCAGGGAACACCTCTTAGAGGGGGTGAATTTGAGCCTAAACTAGAATCATGGTGAGCTATCCTGTGACGATCTAGGCATCCCATTTTGCAGATTAGAAGCTGAGCCGAGGGAGGGGGCGTGGCCAGGGTCTATAGCAAGTAGTGGCAGAACTGGAAAGTACATGAAGGCCTAGTAATGCCTGGGCTAGGGCAGTGCCTCCTGGGTGTGTGACCCACTGTCCTGAGGGATCCTACTCCATGGGTGACATGTTGCTCAATGATATCTCATCCACAGGAAGGCACAGGCAGCATCAGGGGCAGGAGGTCTTTGGGGGAGGCTGCAGCCAGGATGGTGGGAAATCCAAGCCCAAGCTGCAGACCTGGACAGTGGGACGCAGGCCCAGCTCTGTTTGCTGCTGGGAGTCGTGGGCCTGCCACCTGCTGTGATGTCAGCACCGTTCTGCACACTGGTGACATGGTGCTGAATCTGCCAGGCAAGGGCTTATGGAGCTCAGCTTCTAGTGGATGATACACATATAAGGAAACAATACAGATAGTCATGAGAGCTGCAAAGAAAAAGCAAACTATGATGGCTAGAGAGTGATGGGGCTGGCAAGTAGGCTGATTCAGATGGAAGGGCCTTCTGAGAAGGTGACGTGTAACATGAGATCTGGGTGGGGAGAAGGAAGCCTCCAAGTAAATGCATGGGGTAAAGGATCCAGAATGAGGGAATAGCACTGACTACAAGGGCCTGGAGGCCAAAGCATCCCATTTGCCTTTTTAGCCCCTGAGCACACTGACTGGGCCAACAAGGGCCTGGAGCTGTGAGTCCTGGAGCTCTCCAGCCTCACCATGCTGAGGGTCCCAACACATGCCCCATCATCCCACCTTGCTTGGCTGGCTAGAACTGTGCTGTCCCAGCTGGGGGCTATTCTTGCCATCGTAATTGGAAGCCCAAGAAGTGAGTGAGTCCTCAGGTAACCCAGCACCTTATAGTTGGCACAAAACAGTTGATAGCCAGCCTCAGAGTCAGCAACCAGAAATGGGATGTCTTTATGTGCAGAAAATTCTGGTTAGGGCCCCAGAGACAGCAGCTGTGGATCAATGAGCATCTTCTCAGGGAAGAAAGAATGATTGGTCAAGCACTGCCTTCTCAGCCTCTGGCTTGCCATGTGTGTCTGCTGACTGTAATCACGGTGTGGCCTTTGACCTTGAAGGGTAAGGATACTGAGAGAGAAGCATGCTGTTCCAATGGCACAGTGTGCCTTGGAGAGAATGGGCAGAGAGTCACATCTCTGAGTCTGAGCAGTGAAGGCCTGAAGACCAGGGATCAGGAATAGGAATAGGATTATTTAGGGATTACCTGGTGTATTAGTCCATTTTCATACTGCTGATAAAGACATACCTAAGACTGGGCAATTTCCAAAAGAAAGAGGTTTAATGGTCTCACAGTTCCACGTGGCTGGGGAGGTCTCACAATCATGGCGGAAGGTGAAAGGCAAATCTCGCATGGCGGCAGACAAGAGAAGAGAGAGGGCCAAGGGAAAGGGGTTTCCCCTTATAAAACCATTAGATCTTGTGAGAATTATTCACTACCACGAGAATAGAATGGGGGCAACCACTCCTATGATTCAATTATCTCTCACTGGGTCCCTCCCACAACACGAGGGAATTATGGGAGCTACAACTCAAGATGAGATTTGGGTGAGGATGCAGCCAAACCATATCACCTCGTGTTCAACATATGCTTGCATAGCAGGCAGCTGGGGCGTGTCTGCCTGGCTCCTATCTGACACTGCCTCTGCTTGTGGGTGGGTCACCTCTCTGAGCCCACATGTGGAAGTGCAACTGTGGGTTTACTACGCATTTGTTGCCACCCTCCTGCCTTCTTGTCAGTGTCACTTGCAGGGAATGGAGCAGATGGAGGAGAGGAGGACAGGGAAAGAGAGAGGGAGGGGCTTTGCCTGTAGCTGTCTCATTCATTGTCACCCGCCCCCGGACTCATTGTCCCCTGAACACAGACACATCCTGTTGGCGTGATCCAGAGGTCTGATAGGAACTGCTATTCCAGGTTTCCGGCTTGAGTAATGGGGCAGGGGCCTGAATAGGAGTGGGTGCTGCCCATCAGATTATCTTACTTGAGTAGTCCGAGGAGGCCCCACCCAAGCCCAGGGACAGAGGTCCACAGGCCTGGAGGTGGGCCAAGGAGCCAAGAGACAGGAGGGGATCTTATCATGGTCATGTGGGCTCTAGTTCCACCCTCTTCAGAGAGCTACTATTGGCTCCTGCAGAGCCTCAAAATACATTCTGATTGGTCTAGCTGACTCAGCTTGGCATTCCATGGCCAATCAGAAAAGGGAAAATGCCAACCAATTGACACAGAAGGACTGATGTCTATTGGGCAGATGACTGATCTCTAGTTTATTGGGCAGATGCGTTGGAGCCCAGACTTCTTTCCTGCTCTCCCCATCCATTCCCAGCTTTGTGTGTTCTTGCTGTGTGTCTCTGGAGTCCAGTGACCCCTCCTGGACCTTATTTATCCTCTCTGTCTAGAAGGAGACGGTGTGGGTTAGTCCTTCCATTCTTCCAGCAGATCTTTGTTAAAGAACTGGGGGATGTTGGCTGGGTGTGATGGCTCACACCTGTAATCCCAGCACTTTGGGAGGCTGAGGTGGGCTGATCACCTGAGGCTGGGAGTTCGAGACCAGCCTGACCAACATGGAGAAACCCTGTCTCTACTAAAAATACAAAATTAGCCGGGCATGGTGGCGCATGCCTGTAATCCCAGCTACTCAGGAGGCTGAGGCAGGAGAATCACTTGAACCTGGGAGGCAGAGGTTGCGGTGAGCTGAGATTGCACCATTGCACTCTAACCTGGTCAACAAGAGTGAAACTCCATCTCAAAAACAAAACAAAACAAAAAATTGGGGGATGTTGACCCTAGAGATAGGAATACTTATTAGAAGCTAGTTACCTTGAATACCAAGTAAATTCAAGGATACAGAGAGACGGACTTCATGCACTTTAGTATGAGGTAGAGAAAGTTAAGAAATACATTCATTAAAGTCTTGCTCACTATTTGCTAGACTATCACTTGTGGCTACTGGATCTGTGGGCAGAACTGGGGCTGTGAGTATGAGCGCAAGCTTGATTTGAGCTTTGTGTGGGGGTGTGAGGGTATCAGAGCTGTTTGGTGGTTGGGCCTGCCTTGTGCAGCTAAATGATGCCTGTCAGGGATGTGGGGTGTAAATTTTGGTCCAGCAGGAGATTCTTGGGGCTGGCAGTGAAGCAGGAAAGAGATATTCATGTTGACCACCAGAGGGCGGTGGCGAACTCCAAGTGGGATGCTTGACTTGACCCAGCTCTAGGTCTGGTATACCTGCTCATTCTTCCTACCTGGGGCTCCCAGCAGCAGGCAGGCATGTCCGGGAGGGAGGCCTGGTTGGGGAGGGGGACCATGTTGGTTGGGGAGAGGGTAGAGTCGGTGAGCGGTGTAGGGCAATGTTCTTGGAAAAGAGAGAACAGGGATTACTGCACCAGCACAGACCTCTCTCCCTGAAGCTGCTTCTCCCACCACTACAGGTACGTGCATTACTTCAGCGGCCTGCTCTCCGGCTCCATCAAAATGAACAACAAGCCCTTGTTTCTGCACCACGTGATCATGCACGGCATCCCCAACTTTGAGTCTAAAGGAGGTACCTGCCTTGAGCCCTCTGACCTCCACCCTTGCCAACTCCTCCCTTTCATCTTCCGTCTTCTCTAAGAGGCAACCTGGGGTAGTAACAAACAGCCCGAGAGCTGCAGAGTCATAAGGCCTCCACTGGACTCTCAATTGCTTCCCAAACTTTTCTAAGCCCCAATCTATTCATTTGCAAAATGGGTTTGATATTTGCAGTGCCTGCTGGCCAATGATGTTCGATGGGCAATGTTTTTATTAATTTAATTTGCTTTACAAGTGAAAAGTTGGCATTTCTTCCCCTTTCTGCTTCCTCTTTTTCTCTTTCCTCTTTTCCTCCTTCCCCTTCCTACTTCATCTTCCCTCATTTCTTCCTTCCTTTCTCTCTTTCTCCCTTCACTGTCTCCTCTGCCCCTCCTGCCTGCCAGTTTCTGCTGTCTTACCTAACACCCATCCCACTTTTACAGGATGTCGGCCGTTTCTCCGCATCTACCAGGCCATGCAACCTGTGTACACGTCTGGCATCTAGTAAGTATTACATGGGCATGAGAGGCCAGAGATGCCCAAAGCCCAGAGCTAAGGACCAGGTCGGAAGTTTGGGGAGAGGAGAGAGTATTCTCAAGAGGGCTGAAAGGACAGAGTCAGAGAGGTTTCCCACTAACCCTGTGGCATAGGGGCAGCAGGGAGAAAATGCCCCTCCCTCATCTCCCCTCCAGCAGCCCTCTTTTTTTCTGCCCACCTCTCTCTCTTAGCAACATCCCAGGAGACAGCCAGACTAGTGTCTGCATCACCATCGAGCCAGGACTGCTCTTGAAGGGAGACATCTTGGTGAGTGCTGTCCCTCTGCCTCAAGCCCCATCCTTGTTTATTTTCTCTCCCTTCTTTTCTTACTCCTTTCCTGCCTCTTGGGACAAGACAGCTACTCCTCCTGGGCTACCAGGCTTGGAACCATAGGCTCTCAGGGCTCTTGGAACACCTTCCAGTCTCACACAGTCCGTGTCTCTCACCCTGGGCTTAGCTGTTGTTCTGGAGCATCTCCAGGGAAATATCACTCAGTGTGAGCTGTTACCTCCTGGCTTCTTATTGGTGACAAGGACTCTCTGAATTCCAGCTTCAGTCCTTCCTGCTGCCATTTAAATCCATCTTACTTTTTGCACTCTGACTTGTATGTAGAAACTTCTTGGGAGGACATTTTTGTCCCCAGAGGCCAAGACTGGCCTCCAATTCTCTGCTGTTCTAGAAGTTTCCCCACAGAACTCTGAGATCCTGTTTGGTGTTGATGAGCTCTGCCTCACCGGGTTTGGGTTGAGCCTTGGGGGCTGAGTCAGTAGAGCTGATAAGGAGGCTCCCTGGGACCTGACCTCCCAGCCTCAGGCCCCTGACTGGTTCTGCCCATCTTCTCTCCCAGCTGAAGTGCTACCACAAGAAGTTCCGAAGCCCAGCCCGAGACGTCATCTTCCGTGTGCAGTTCCACACCTGTGCCATCCATGACCTGGGGGTTGTCTTTGGGAAGGAGGACCTTGATGATGCTTTCAAAGGTGCGCTCCTTGAGTGGAGCTGGGGTGGGCACCCCTGTGGCAGGGAGAGGAGCTCAGTTTGAGACAATATGGTGGGTATGGGGACCATCTTTTCTGGGCCACGTGGTCTGTCTAGTCTCAGGGTGATGGTGGGAGAGAGTTGAGAGAGACTTGGGAGAGAGTTGAGATCGGATGGTCTGGGAATTCCAGTTGTTAGTAGAAGTGGAGGTAAATTCCTCCCAGTCCTTGGGCTGTTTTATATCTTGCAGCCTTCTATGACTTTCCCTGTCTCTCCTTCATCTTGTCCTCCCAGTTTGTCACATGTGTCCTATTGACAATCATTTTTTTTTGCAACATTCATTGGGCATCTGCTTTGGGCTAGGATCTGTACCAAGTGCTGGGGATACAAAGTAAAACATGGCATGGTCTCTGCCTTGGTGGAGCTCAAAAATCTTGTTGAGTTGGGAGGCAGACAAGCAGGGGATAATTACCCTGCAGGGCAGAAGAGCAATAGTAGAGGGGTGTGGCAGCAGCAAGGGGGAACCATTTTCTGAGAGAAGAAGAGGTAGTTGGGAAAGGTTTGGTGTTTGCTTTTGCTTCTTTCTTTTATCCATTGGAAGTTTTATCTATATCACATTCATGCCTGGGACATATAAATGCACATTTATTTACCCATCTCTCTCCATCCACCAATCCATCCTTACACACATCCATCCATCCAACCATCCATCCATCCATCCATCCATCCATCCATCCATCCGTCTGTCCGTCTGTCTATCCATCCATCCACCCACCCATCCATCCATCCATTAATCCATCCCTTCATTAATCTATCCATCCATACACATATTCATTCATTTGCCCACCCATCCATCTATCCATCCATCCATCCATCCATCCATCCATCCATCCATCCATCCACCCACCCACCCACCAAGGATCATTTGTGTGTCTGTATGTGTCAGGCATGTGCTAGACCCTATAGATATGAACAGAAAGAAGTCAGGCCCTACCCTCAGGGAGTTCACAGTTTCCTCAGTGAGAGACACACAAACATGATACTATGAAGTGATGCCTGCAGTGTTGGAGACACGAACAGGCGTGATAGGTGTCCCATGGAGCAGATGCCATCCTTGCTGTAACTTCTTTTCCTACATGCAGTGGGCAGTGATCTGTGTCCAGAGTGGGCTCAGGTGGAGAAAGACTGGACCTGGGGCTTGGAGGAGGGTCCAGATCTCCTTAGTGTGGTGTGGCTCATGTAGAAGGGTGTTTCTTTAACAAGCTCTCCTCGCACTGGAGCCAGAAGGTGCCATCATAATTACAGTACAGAATGTAAATGATAACAGTCTTAACAAGGAAAAATAAAGGCATAGCTGATAAAATAAATAAGGGGTTGGGCAGCAGTTGAGGGAAGGAGGGTCACAGATTTCCTCCTCTTACATAGTGGGAGTCAGGAGATACCATCGAAAATGGACAGATCAATAAATAGAGACACGGCCAGGCACGGTGGCTCATGCCTGTAATCCCAGCACTTTGGGAGGCCAAGGCAGGAGGATTGCTTGAGGCCAGGAGTTTAAGACTAGCCTGGTAAATATAGTGAGACCCCATCTCTACAAAAAATAAAAAAAATTAGCTGGGCATGGTGGCGTGTGCCTGTTATCACAGCTATTCCAGGGGCTGAGGTAGGAGGATCACTTGAGCCCAAGAGTTCAAGGCTGCAGTGAGCTATGATTGCACCGCTGCACTTTGGCCTGGGCAACAGAGTGAGACCTGGTCTCTAAAAAGGGAAAAAGAAATAGAGGCTTAACCATCTTATTTAAAGTTTTGAAGATAATCAATAGCATAAATAAAAACAATAATCTAATCAGATTTAAGAAGAGAGGAAGTGGGGGTAGTAGTATAAGTGAACCAAATTATTCATATTCATAGTGGTCAATCCATAGAGGTTATTTAAAATTCATGTCTGGCTGGGTATGGTGGCTCACGCCTGTAGACCCAGCACTTTGGGATGCTGAGGCCGGTGGATTGCTTGAGCCCAGGAGTTTGAGACCAGCCTCAGCAGCACAGCAAAACTCTGTCTCTACAGAAAATACAAAAATGAGCGGGGCATGGTGGCTTGCACCTGTAGTCCCAGTTACTCTGGAGGCAGAGGTAGGAGGACCACTTTGGCTTGGGAGATTGACGCTGCAGTGAGCTGTGATTGCACCACTGTACTCCATCTAGGGTGACAGAGCAAGATTCTGTCTCAAAAATATAAATATGCACTCCAGGCTGGGTGACAGAGCGAGACTCCATCTCAAAATAAATAAAATAAAATAAAATTGGTGTCTAGAAATAGTGGCATAAAAATAGTGGCTATTATTTAGAGTCTTAGAGGTAAATTGCTAGTAGAAAAGAAATAGAAATAGTTAGAATCAGTTACCTCATTACCTCAGGCAAGTAGGACAGGGGATAGAGTGGGCAGGAGATTTAATTTCATTGTATAGATATAATTTCATGTATATATGTATAAATATACATTGATTATTTTTATATTATTAACCATGTACATATATGGTATTTTAATTTTTTCTAGAAGAAAACTTTTTATGGAATCCTTTTTGGGACTTTTTGCCTATTTTTGTTTTTCCTTCTCTTTTTCCAGATGATCGATTTCCAGAGTATGGCAAAGTGGAGTTTGTATTTTCTTATGGGCCAGAGAAAATTCAAGGTATAAGCCAAGTTAAAATTCATTCTCTCACTCCTTCATTTTATTCTGACCCTATCCCTACCACCCTTCCACCCCTGGTCTGTTCCACAGTGATCAAGTTATCTTTGAGAGGCAGACCATCAGTAAAGGATCTGGGTTTCAGAGTGGACCCCTAGCTAAACATAAACCAGTGACTTAATCTCTGGATAATAAAAATAAAAAAGCAGACGGAGAGGCACTGGGTTGGATAAACTGTTCTGGTCCCATTAGATCATCAGCCTGTTATATTCAGAGACCGAGGGCCACACGGTAGATGGAGGGAGCGGCTGGCGGGCAGGGGGCACACAAAGGTGCTGGATAGACGATGCGTATTTATGAGAACTGAGGTGATTCAACCTGAAGGCCAGTTTAATAATAACCTTGAAGCCTCTAGACTGGTTATAAGTGGAGACCAGTTGTTCACCATCTTATTTGAGAATGGAATGAAAGGAGATGAAGTTAGGTTACGGGCAGAGGGACTCTGGATAGACTAAAGAAAGGACTGCCAAGCCAGGAAGGTAACTCACCCTGACAGACTTGACTAGGAGCTATGCTGCCTTTGAGCCGAGTTTTTAAAAATTCATTTATTTATTTTTATTTTACCTTAAGTTCTGGGATACATGTGCTGAATGTGCAGGTTTGTTACATAGGCATATATGTGCCACGGTGGTTTGCTGCACCTGTCAACCCATCATCTACTTTTAAGCTCTGCATGCATTAGGTATTTGTCACAATGCTGAGCTGGGGTTTCTGTGGGTGGCTAGGAGAGTCTGCCGTGCCCCCTAGGTTTCTGTCTGGAGTGGAGAGCATTTTAAGAGGGGGCAGGGCCATGCCTGGGATGACCCTTTGGAGGCTTTATGTCCTTTCAGTGTCAGGGCTGTGATTTCCCTGCTGTCCCTGACCCCATGCAGCTCATAACCAGCCTGCCCCCCATCCCCAGGGTCTGACTCTAGTGGCAGACTTTCTAGTCTCTTGGCATTGCCTCAGGAGCCCCAGGGACACAGAAGAGAAAGAGGCAGACACCCAGCCAGGGGTCCTCCCCGCTTTTTTCCAGGGGGTCTTCATTCTTCAGTGCCTGTCCTGATTTACCCCTATGACCCAGCATGAGCCTTTTCAAGAACGTAAGAAACTAGACTCCCAGTTCTTGGTCCAGCTTAAGCCACTGGTCCCGCCCGCCATGCTCAAGAAAACGAGAAGTCCCTCAGGGAGCATCTTTTGGGGAGCTTGTGGGCTTTCTCTGTTTTTCCAGCTGCTGATCTCTTTTCCCTCTCTGCACTGTCTCCCCGACTGCCCCTGCCTTTCCCATCCCACTTAGGCATGGAGCACCTGGAGAACGGGCCGAGCGTGTCTGTGGACTATAACACCTCCGACCCCCTCATCCGCTGGGACTCCTACGACAACTTCAGTGGGCATCGAGATGACGGCATGGAGGGTAGGTGGGACCCAGTGGCTCCCAGCCCCTATCCAAACTGCACAGCCTCTGCTCACATGACCTTGCTTCTCTTGGCCTGCTTTCAAGAGATCTGGGTTCCAGAGGAGGCAGAGGGGAAGTCTGAGGTACCTCTAAGAGCTCACAGTTCACTGGGGGAAGATGAGGCACATATATGAATGTATTAAATAAAAATGAGGACAGAGCCAAAGAAGGCAGCAAAATGGCCACAAGGGGGTTATCGTGGAAGTGTATTGCTGCAGCCAAGTAAGTTCCATGGACAGTGAGTTCTCTGGGATTGGCAGGGAGGGATTTTGAGAGCTGGAATGATCTGGGAAGGCTCCTTGGAGGATGTGGCCTGGAGTGGAGCTTGAGATACCCCCCATTGTGCTGCAAAAACAGCATTTGTCACATGTGTATTAAACCCACTGTTGGGTTTCTTCAGGCTTGCTGCCTGAGTTCTCTGGGGTCAGAGTACTAGGAACAGAGACACAGGATCTAGGGCCTACAAGCTTTCATCAACAGCCAACAAAAACGTTTGAGAGCTGGGAACAAACTGATAGGCTCTGAAATTTGAAAAGAAAGCAGCAGAATTGAAATTAATACATGTTTAATTTAGCTACAAACCTAACATTATTTCAAATGGTCCACTGCAACTCAGGTCGTCTGTTGAGAGTTCTACATGCATTCTATTCATTTATGTGGTTTATCTGCATATGTGTAAGGAGACGTGGGGCGGGCTCTGAAAGTGAGCATGCCCAGAGCCCAGGAACTCTTGAGATGCCCTGCCTGGGGTTTGGCCACAAGCTTCTTTTCTTGAGTTGGTCATAGGACCGCAGAATGTTGGAGCTGGGAGGGCCTTGGGGATGGTCCAGCCCATCCCCCATCTGTGTTCGGTTGGGGTAACTGAGACCCCTCCCAGAGGCAGAACCTCCTGATTTACCCCCATGACCCAGGATGGCCCTTTCAAGGATGCTAGCACCCAGAGTCTGGCTTCTCCTCCCAGCTAAAGCCAGTCCTGGGGGGGGCTGTGCCATCCTGGGGCCCATGGGTCCCATGGCAGAGCTAGGTTAGAGACAGGCAGGCCTGGGGGCCTCCCCGTGCTCTCTTTCCTCTACACAGCGCTGTCTTCTGTTTCCCTCCCCAGGGTTTTGGATTTGATGACTCCTCTCTGAAAATCTTTGGGCCTTTTCTTGAATAAAGATTTCTCCTCTGACCCTGGGGGCACCAGAATGAGCACAAGGTTTCAGAGAGAGATGGGACGAGGGAGGGTTGTTGGACTAGAATTTGGGGACTTACTGAGAGCACATTTTTTATGTGCAACATTGAAAAGTGGATGGCCTGTCCTCACACCTGCCTCAGTTCCCAACCCCTTTTCCTCCGCCAGGGGCCCAGCACCCTTGGATTGGCCAAGACACCCCACCAGGCCCCTCTGACCCCCCAGGCTGCTTGCGAAAAGCACTCCTCCATCCCCTGGCGCTGAGTGGCCAAGCAGAAAGCAGAGGCTGGAGCGAATTTGTTCTGAGGTCTCAGTGGCTGCCAGCCTAATTGGTCGTTGTGCTGGGGATGTTTGCATTTTTAACAAGAACATTTGGCAATTGGAAAGAATTTTTACTGTCTCTCCATCTCTCCTTGGTGCACAGTCAATGCGATGATAAATGTAAAAACATTTAGTAAACTATAAAGTGCCAGGCAAATAAAAGGTAAAATAATTAAGGGCGAAGAGGAGATGTGGGAAAGATGGAGCTTAGGATGTATTTGGCTGTGGGGGAAGGAAGAAGAGCAGACGGTCAGAGTGGGAGGCAGCCCAGGGACAGCAGAGCCAAGAGTGGCTCCCCTTCTCGGCAGAGGGCCAGCTTCTCAGCCTCCAGACAGGGCCCCTCTGTCCTTGCAGGACGAGCTGACCTTTAACTGACCAAAAGGTCCCGCTGGTTCCATCCCTCTGTCTGAGGGAATGGATTAGAAGGGAAAAAAGGAAGGGTAAGGGGGCAGAAGAGGTGGCCAGGGCCTTCCCTCACCAGCCCTCTGTCCCCTCTACCTGCCTGTAGCAGCCTTCATGAGAGGCAGTTTAGTATGTGGTTAAGAATGCAGCCCCTGCAGCCAAACTACCTGGCTTCAAATCCTTTCACAAGTTACCATCCCTTGGGGCCTCGGTTTGCCCTTCTGTAAAATGGGAATTCAGTCAACAAATCATTTTGAGCCCCTTGTGGGCAGCACGGCCTGAGGAAGGACTGCATGTGGTGTTTCCTTGGGGGTCCCTGACACATTTGTGTCAACTGTGGCCAGCATGTCAGGCGCCTGCAAGACATGGCTAAGGGAGAAGGCCTGGATTTACCACGCACCAGCCATGGCACCAAGAACTTGGTAGTTGCCATTTCATTTGATGCTCCCAGCCATTCTATGACTCTTATTATGTCCGAATGGGGAAACTGGAGCACAGAGGGGTTAAGTAACCTGCCCCAGCTTGCCAAGCCCGTCAAGAGCAGATCTGGGTTTCAAGCCACCGCACTGCCCACTGTGCCATTCTGGGTTGGCTGAAGTCCCTAGGGGCCTCCTCTGGGCATCTGGTTTTGTGGCAGTACCTGGGTCCCACTGAGCCTAGTACCTCTCTGGCTGCTACCTCTCACACATGGACAGAGAAGGTCACCCCATCCTGACTGTTAGGAAAAGGGAGGGTTAGGAGATGGGGGTGTGCTGGAGCGTGGCACCCCGGAGGCCGTTGGGCTTGCCCTGAGGCAGGCGTTCAGCAAGACTTCAGTGCAGGCAACAGCTGAGCCCCAGCCCCACCCACAGAGAAGAGTGTGGGCCGCTCACTCAGGAATGCTTCTGATGAGTGGCAGGCCTCTTGAAACAGGTAGAGGGAAGAGTGTCCAAGGTGACCTGGGGCCATTTCTGAAAGTGGCCCCCTGCCTACCTCTTCTATTTCAGGCCCACTGCGGGAGGGTGATAGTAGAGGCCAGACCATTCCCTCTGGAGACCACTGGGAGACTTGGAGGAGGGGGGCAGGGAGCACCCAGCCAGGCAGTCAGCAGCAGATGTCACTCTGGTCTGCATCCTCTTGTGTGGCCTGTGTCCCCACCTTGCCCTCTCCTGGCAGTGAGGCATGGCCAGCACCAGGCTCAGAGCTCCTGGTCCCCCAGGAGGCCCTCCTGCTGCCCCTGACTTAACCATCATCTCAGGAACTGCTCTGTGTTTAACCCTTTCCTCACTGCCTGCAGCCCCCCAACCCAGCTCCAAGTTCAAGTTTACAGCTTGCAGCACTGTGACACTTAGAGCCCTCTCCTGAATTCTGTTGAATTTCTGTTCTCTGAAGGCTGACTTCTCAGGCTTAGGTGGCTGGGCTAGTCATAAAACCCGAGAGGGAGGGGGCCTGCCAAAGGGGCAGGAAACTCCCAAGTATGGACCCTCCTTGGCATTAGCTCAGCTCAGCCTGTATCAACCCAATTTCCTGGATGAAGACCCCAGAAGTAGGCAGAGGTTAGTAATCTTGCCCAGGGTCATGAGGCAAGATGTGGAGTTGATATTGGAATCCAAATCCCTTTCTACCTCCCTTGGAGCTCAGCTTATCAGCACCCTGGAATCCACACCCATAATCCATTCAGGTGGCTCCTTCAGGATGGTTGTCCCACTTCTGAAGCCCTAATAATGACAGAGGCTCACTACCACACAGGGAAGCCCGTTTATGGTGGGACGGGTCCAGCTGTGTCTCTGTGTAGCAAACTGAGGCTGCGGTAGAGACTTTGGGCTCACCTGCTCCTGGGCCAGGAGGAGGGGGGCGTGATGAGGGTGAAGAGTCAAATGGAAGCTCAATAATAAGGACCCTCGGACTGGACGCAGTTCTCTGTTGTGGGACAGTGGCTGGGAGGAGAGTGCCTGCCATCTTGGCGACCCTTTACTCCCAGAGCAGTGCCTTCTGGTGAATCACATGCCTGACGTATTATTAATCTGCTCTGGCAGCCAAGCAAAGTGCCACAGACCCAGGGGCTTGTTCAACAGAAATGAATTTTCTCATAGTTCTGGAGGCTACAAGTCTGAGATCCAGATTTCAGCAGGGTTGGTTTCTCCTGAGACCGCTCTCCTTGGCTTGAAGATGCTGCCTTCTCCCTGTGTCTTCACATCATCTTCCCTCTGCATGTATTCTTATCCTCATCTCTTCTTATAAAGACACCAGAAGTATTGGAGTAGGGCTCACCCTAATGATCTCTTTTCACCTCAATTGCCTATTTAAGGCTGTATCTCCAAATACAGTGGCATTCTGAGCTGCTGGGGGTTAGGATTGCAACACAGGAATCTGAATGGGGGAACAGTTCAGCTCGTCACACCTGAGAAGGAGTTTTCTGGGTCACATGTATTTGGATGCCCCAGGCCTTTGATCCTGAGTTGAGAGGAAGGAAAGGTCAAGGACGGGTGGTGGGGAGAGGTCTGGTTCCCTCCTTGTGGGCACCTCTGCCTCTCTCCAGTTAGGTCTGGAGCCTGCCAGCTCAGTGCTCTGGCTAACACCAGTTTTGCAGCCTCCAGAAGCCCCATTAGCAACTTGGCATGAGTTCTGACGCCCCGTGCCCAGATTCCAGATCCCCATGGGTAGGGGTGGCGCTGTGTTTTTGCCTCTGCTGTATAAAGCAGGCTCCAAATTCCTCCATAGTGTTCCAGGGCAAGCCTTCTCAGAAGCAAGCCCTGAACCAAGGGATGTGGACTGCCCTCTGCCTCTGAGAAGCCTGCAGGCTGACCAGGCCTGGGTTCCTCCCTGCCTTCTTCTCATCCACCCCCCACCTTTCTGTGACTTCCTTGGGCATCAGTTGTTTAGAGTTTCTCTTGACTCAACAGAGAGGATGGGAACAGGGGTTGGGCAAGTGAGGGGTGCTTTCAGAAAGTAGATTTCTCAGGGACAAAGGACAGGGTGACTCAGGAGAATGACAAGCCTCCCAGCCTGGCTGACAAGGGCGAGGGGCTGGTGTCCACCCCACTTCTGGGTTTCTCCTGGTTGGTGCCCATCAGTCCTTCCCCTGTTTCCATGGATAATCCCACCAGAACCGGGGGCTGGTGACAGGGGGCCTTGGTTTTGTGCCCAAGCTTCTCAGCCCTCAGAGGAGATCTTCCAGTTCTGCAGGGTGCCTGTCCACTCCCCAGATGCTTTTGTCTGGGTTGGGGAAGAGCCTCTGCCTGGAGCCAGGAATCCCTGTTCTGTGATGACTTCTTCTGAGCTGGGCTTATCCAAGGACTCTGTGATATATTTGTTTATTTTGAAAGAGGAAAGAGGGAGGGAAAGAGATACAGCAAACAGGCAGAGACCAAGAAGGAGAAAGAAATAAATAGATGAGAGACATGGAGAGATAGGCAGGCATGTATAGATTGGCCCGGGAGGCAGAAGATTTGGGTTCTGGGTGTCTCTGGTAACTCCTTTTCCATAGGTCCTTTTTATTTCTTATGAAATGTGAGGACTGGAGTAGATAGTATGTCTTTCCATTTCTTTGAGCTCAAGCATTGTGTCTTTTCATGACTTGCGAAGACCTAAAAGGGGCCTGCCAGGCTTCCCTCTCAGACTTTCCCAACCCATGGGCTTAGAGCAGGAAGGAGCATGGCTTAGTGGTTCTATCAGTCAGGAGAGGCTCAATTACGCCACAGTGACAAGTGGTCCCACCTTCTCAGTGGCCTGACCCAACAAAAGCATATTTCTGCTCATGCTACATGTCCACTGGGGGTCAGCAAGGTCTCTGTTCATCACAGATACTCTAGGCTGAGGGCGGCTTCATCTTGTAGGTGCTTCCTTCACTGCTGCAGCTGTGGGAAGAGGATGCCATGGCTTGCACAGTGCTCCTGCCTGGAACTCACATGCTTTCCTTCTGCTCATGTTTCATTGGCCAAAACAAGCCACACGCCCATGCCTAGCTTCAAAGGGGGCAAGGAAGTTGTGCATAGAAGAAGAGAAGCTGGAAATAAGGTTGAAAAGACCAATCTCCAGGGATTATGGCTATGGGACCTGGAACCAGAAGATCTGGTTCTAAGCTCTATTGTTTATAGGTGTGGTCTTGGCCAAGTAACTTTGCCTTTCTGAGATCCAAATGTCTTAATTGTAAAATGGGTTCAATAACAGTACTTTCATTATAGCGTTAATGTCTGATATCCAATAAGGTAATATACATGAAATGTGAAAAGCAGAGTGGGGCATGCCATGCTGGCAGTTTGTGTCTGTTATTATTATTATTGAAGTGCTGGAGGAGAGAAGATACAGATGTGATTTTAGCCCTCTCTTGTTTAGAAAAAGCCCACGTTCCCCTCGCCCCTCTACTCTCTGGGAACCATCTATAGCTGGCTGTGTTCTGGGAGCCCCACTCTTGGGAGTCAGGAGACATGCCTCTGACATCAACTTGCTATGTGACCTTGGAAAAATTACTTCCCCTCTCTGGTTCTCAGTTTCATTATCAGCGAATTGAGGATAATGGATTTCAAAAAGGGCTTCCGGCTCCAAAACCCTAACAATGTTGAGGATGCTGATGTTGACAATGACCATGAGATGAGAGCACTGTGTACTTTCTGGGTGCCAGGCACCACTGACTGTATGTTCTCTTGGTTAATCCTCCCCAAACACCTATAGGTGGGTGCTGTTTTGTACTTATTGGGCTGAACAAGCGGAATTTGTAGGATGTGATTAAAAAGCTATTTGTTTTGTTTACTATTGCCCTTTAAGTCTACCCTGTTTCCCCTTCCCCCAAATGACACTGGGGCAAGTTCCATCCCTTTTCTAGCCACTCTCAGGTAATACAAGGTCCTTTGGTTGGTAATAAATAAATATGCCCAGTGCTGGTGAACTTGCTCCTCCCCCTTGTCAGCTCCTACCTGGCTGCTAGCTGTGTGTGTGTGTGTGTGTGTGTGTGTGTGTGTGTGTGTGTGTGTGTTGGTTGGGGGGCGGGGGTGGTGGTGGTGGGGAGGCTCAGTAAGTTTTCTTTCTGTTTTCCTGACTTACATATTTAGGGTTAGGAAGGGAAGAAAGGGGGAACATTCCAGAACATTCTTTCTTGCCTGATGGGGTTGCACAGGCATGCTCTGTATGGAGACAGAGACACAAATGATATCTCTTGGATTCTTTGCCAGTGGAAGATTCTGGAGGCATAGAATGCCCTCTGGCTTCTCTCCTGAGACACTTCTGCACGTATTTGGGAGACCCCATCCAACTGCCCAAAAGTCTTTCATTCGCTGTTCCCTTTGGGTGGTGAACGTGGTTCTGTTCAGATGCTCAGGACCCCCTTCCTCAGCCCAGTCATCCTTCACTCCCTCCAGCCTCCTTCTGCTGAAATCTCTCACCCCTGCAGGTGGCCCTCGCGGACAGCATTTGAGACAGTCCAGGGAATGGCACTCTCTCACTTTGGTCCAAAGTAAAAAGTCAGAACTCCTGGCCCCCGCAAAGACCCAGGTTGAGGTGGCCAGTGCGCCCCCACCCCTGTTCCCACAGCACAGTTAGGCCCCTGTCTTTCACATCCTTCATGCGCCCGCAGGTACCTGCTGAGCCTCTGAGCAGACTCACTGAGATGAGGGAGACGCCTCTAGCAAGGTGGGACCTGCTGCCAAACACCCTGCTCTCCACAATTCCTCTTACAATCTTCCACTTTCTAATCTTTTTACACCTTTGATATGTATGTGTGTGCGTGGTGTGTATGGCAGTATAGTTTGGAGCCACAAAGCAGTTTTCAGCCATCACTCTCTTTTTAAAAACGTAATAGCTGTATAGATATAATTTAATACCACAACTTCACCTCTTTAAAGTATACAATTCAATGGGTTTTAGTATATTTAGGCTTGTACAACCATCACCATAATCTCATTTTAGAACAGTTTTATCACCCCCACCCAAATAAACCTTATAACCAGCAGCAGCCACTCCTATTTCTGCCCCCAACTCCCAACCCTAATCTACTTTCTGTCTCTGTAGATTTGTCTATTCTGGACACTTTATGTAAATGGAGTGATACAATATGTGGTCTTTTGTGTCTGGTCTCTTTTACTTGACCCAGTGTTTTCAAGGTGCATTCACATTGTAACATGTATCAGTAGTTTACTCATTTTTGTTGCTGAATAATATTCTATTGTAGGCCATACCATATTTTGTTTATCCATACATTACCATCAATTGATGAACATTTGCATTGTTTCAACTTTTTGGCTTGTGTGAAGAATGCTGCTGTCAACATGTATGTGCAAGTTTTTGTGTGGACTTAGGTTGTCATTGCTCTTGGGTAGATAGCCAGGACTGGAATTGCTGGATCACCTGTGTCATGATTTGAGGAATGGCCAGACTGTTTCCCAAAGTGGCTACACCATTTGGCGTTCCTACCAGCAGTGTATGAGACTTCCTCCGCATCTTCACCAAGATTTATTTTCTGTCTTTGGGGTTCTAGCCATCCTAGTGGGTGTGAAAGGGTATTGCATTGTGGTTTCAATTTGCATTTTCCTAAGAATTAATGATGTTGAACATCTTTTCATATGTTAATTGGCCATTATGGATCTTCTTTAGAAAAGTGCCCATCCACATCCTCTGTTTACTTTTTAAATTTTTGTTTTGTCTTTTCATTATTGAGCTGTAAGCATTCATTTTATATTCTGGCAACAAGTCCCTTAGCAGGTATATAATTTGCAGATATGTTCTCCCATTCTGTGAGTGGTCTTTTCACTTCTTGACGTCAGTCATCTCTTCTGCAAGGCCTGCATGGTGGTCTCCTGCCTTAGTTTTGAAATGTGTCATTCATTGTCCTCAGGCCTCTTTTACAACTGAGACCCAAGTACTTTCACATTAACATCTGGTCACAAATAGTGTTCCCATTTGATAGATGAGGAAACTGAGGCAAGTAACAGAGAAGTTAAGGACCTTGTCCAAGGAAGTCTTCTGGATAAATGGTGAAGGCAGGATTCCATCATGGTGGGTCTGCAACCAGTCAGGGATCTGCACTGCTACCTAACATTTTATGATCTTCATCTGTAGCCCAAAATGCTTCAGGCTGTGTGGCCTGATCTCTTTCCAGGTTTAGAAGAGGTGCCTGGATTAGCCTGGAAAGGTTGCCCCATCACACAGAGAAGGAGGCCAAGTTTCAGATCCCTGGATGGCAGAACAGGAAAAAGCCCATGAATTCTGCCTTCCAGCCAGCCCCGGGCCTGTGTAGCCCTGTCTCCCTTCATCTCCTGGGGCCCAGGCTGGATGGGAGAGCGGTGAGAAGGTGTCCTCCAGGTTTGAGAGTGAGACATTTCAGTAGTGGGGAGCAGAGTCCCAGTGCTCACTCTGGGTGGGGCTGTGGGAGAGAACTCATGTGCACTACACTGTTTGCCCTTGATGTATTTTCTCAGGGTCTGACATTCTTGCCTTCTGAACTTTTGAGTAAGACGTGGGAGAAACCAGCAAGAGAGGGGAGTACAGGATTGCAGGTGGTCCCAGATAACTCAGGGAAATAGTCCAAGGTTCCTGGGGAGTGATACATGTTCCTCTTGTATCTAAGCAGATATGTGGGTGCTGAGAACCTGGGATTCGACCCTGAACTGATGTTGGGAAATGGTCACCTGGCCTCCAGAGGGGATAGCCCATCTGGCCTGTGACTTCAAGGTGGTGGGGGCAGTAGCAGGGGAGGGAGGAATTCAAAGCTGCTACTGAAAGCTTCTGTCCTTGATCTATCACATCATATAGGACAAAGGGCTGAGATACTAGGAGGAGAGGTTTGGGTTAGCCTCCTGGTAGAACTTCCCAACTGTGAGAAGGTGAATCAGCTGTGGCAGGGAGATTGGTCCTCTTGTCCTCTTGGCCCCCTTGGGCAGAGATGTTGAGGGACAAGAGGGGTAGATCTTAGTGTGTCCTGGTCTGCATAGAGACCAAGATAGAGGCTTGGATGAGACAGCTCCTTGAGGAGGATTCTTGGTTCTTTTGCCTCCCCCAAGAGGGGAGTTCTCTCCTGACTCACTGGCACAATTAGAGTCTTGAGAATTCAAATACAAGGCAAGCCTGACCTT
Source organism: Hylobates moloch (assembly GCF_009828535.3). NCBI lineage: Eukaryota > Metazoa > Chordata > Mammalia > Primates > Hylobatidae > Hylobates > Hylobates moloch. The sequence continues at coordinate 23,991,848 of NW_026652276.1, forward strand.
GTGGGTAAAAAGATGACACCACTGACCCAGTATCTGCCAGCCACCTGCTTGCACTGTTCGCTGTCGAGCAGCACTGGGTTTGTCTCAATGCCCTCGGACCCTTAGCTGGCCCTGCTCTGCGAGGCAGCTGGCATGCTTGGGCAGCAGCCTCTGCCCATGGAACACACGGCAAACCAATACCCTCCCGAGTGAATGTGCCTTTGGTGCTCTGTAATCTCTGCCATCAGGTGCAGGCTGGAAGGCCGGAGCCACGCTCAGAGCCAGCCGGAGCTCTGGGCACAGTCTGCTCTCTTGTGCTCAAATATCCAGATCGAGGCAGGGGTCAGGGGAGCGTGTACTCTTTCCTCCTCAGCCTCCCTCCCTGTTTCCTCTCCTGCCAGACCTGTAAACAAGTGCAAGCTATCCGGACCCGTCAAGACCCCAAGATACCGACTCTAATTATATCCAATAAAAGGAATTTAAGCTTCTATCAATCAAATACTTTTTCTTACTCACCTAAACTGCTTTGCACCCATCATTTCCTACCTCTCTTCTTCCTTTCCTTCCTTTCTTTCTTTTTCCAGATACTTAACTGATCCCCTGCTAGGTGGTGGGCACTGTGCAAGTCCTGGGGATATAGAAAGCTGTGCCCTGGGGTTGTCTGGAGATGGGGTGGGGTGTCAGCCCAGTGCTGTATCCACTCTGACCCGCAGCCCGTGGGTAAGGGGCTTGGGCAAGTGCCCTGTCTTCTGGGATGATTATGATCAGAGGGGCTGGCTTTGCAGAGGGTCTGCATTTGAAGGGCCCCTGGGAGGATAGATGGCATTGAAGGCAGACTTGTTTTTCAGGTTAAAAAGTGGCATAACAATGTTGTTCAAAGTCTGGAAAGTCAAAGGAAAGAGAAACAATCAAATCTGACTGGCTTCCTCACACAATTGCTCTGGTCACTGCGGTGGGGTGGGTGGGACCTTAGCGGGATGTTGGAGGTGGTGGAGGTGAGCTGAGGGCCAGGGCACCCTTGCAGGAGGCCAGGGAGGCGAGAACAGTTGCAGTGTGGGGCCAAGGGAGGGGCTGGTGTTCCTCGAGGGCCCCTGCTGCTCCCAGGAGCTGAGCTGAGCTGGCCCGGAAGCCCTCTCCAGAGTCCTGGGGCTCCATTCCCCCATCTGCTATTGAAGGGGTGCAGGGGCCTCTTTTCTCCTTTGTTTTGCTTTCAGTTTTTCAAAGCAACCTTTACAAAATAAAGAACACCAAACCCGCAGTAGATGCATCCACAGAGCCTGCATTTCTTGCCCTGGTGGACTTTGCTGGCTGAGGGCTGCCTTTCCTCACCTCATCCCCATGTGTCGCCTGGGGAGACTCCACCAGGCCACTCAGAGTCCCACGCAGGTGGGGGTGGGTTGATGCCACCTCTGGCTCTGATAGGTGTGTGGCTCCTACAGTGGGCCTTCTTGCCTTCAGGCTCCAGCCCTCCAGCCTCCCCATTCAGCTCACAGCAGCATCTAGCCCTCTGTGGTGAAGGTCCTCTTTCTGGATTATTCCAGATGATTCCTTGCTGGATCTATTGAGGCCTTGGGCGCTCCTCCCTGCCTTTTCAGAGGCTGATTTGCTGTGGCAAAGTTGAGCTTCTTCACTCATTGTCCTCGCCTGGCTTTGGGGCCAATCTCTCCATCAGCCTTGGAGAGCCGGGATCCTCCCTGGAGCCTGCCTGCATCTGCCCACTCCCTCCCCTGCCTGCTACCTGGCACCCTGTCTTCCTGCAGCAGAGCCCCTCCCTCTTGGTCCACTCTCTGAGTCCCTGCTTTCTGTCTGATGGACAGTTCTGAGGCCGTTTATGGGAAAAGGTTTCAAGGGATCTGGGGTCTGGCAAATGATCAGTCCTTTTTCCTTTGATAACCCTCCCTCTATTTCCTCAGCTGCTCATGGATGATTCATCCCCTATAAATCTCCTTCTTTCTTCTCTATGTCCCTCTCCCTGGCACAAGATCTTCTAAAATCCTACCCAAGTCTCTGAGCTCACATAGCTTCAGTAATATGCTGCCTCCATTAAAATTAAGGACAGTGTCTTAGAGTGGGCTGGGAAGGGGTGGAACCCATGTCCTTGGGAGGTGACAGTCTTTAGGTGGGAAGATCCTTGGGAGGCCCCGTAGTGATTGGGAGCATGGCCTTGGGACTCAAGCTGTCTGGGCTTGAGCCCTAGCTCTGCCTCTTGCTTTTGTTGACCTTGGGCAAATCATTTAGCCTTTCTGGGCCTCAGTGTTCTCACTTGTAAAGTGGGGAGAAGGCTAGTACCTGTCTTATAGCATTGAGAATTAAAAGTAATCATCTGTGGGCGCCTAGCTCAGCGACTGTTATACAGGAAGTCATTACGAAGCATTAGCTTTTGCTAATACCACTACCTGACCTTGGGTGGCACTTTATAAAATGCTTCCCCGAGTTCACCTTCAACCATCCCAGTTCTTGAGCTGGACTTTGAACTGAGGCCTCTGGCTGCAAGTCCAGTGTTCTTCCGACTATGTAGAACTAGGTGTCTGTGAAACTTTTCCCCATCATCATCTAAATGCCAGGCTCCATCCCCGGGTGTGACCAACTCCCTCTGCTCAGGGGTCCTGCCTCCTTGGCACTGGTTATCAGTGACCACCAGACTGCAGGTTATGGCCTCCTCCCTTTGAGAAAATACATCAGCAAGCAAGAGAGTGGGAATGACATAAGGATAGGCCTAACCTAAGTCCATGCAGTTGAAGACGATGAAGAGAAGGAAAAACCCCACATCATCTACATTCTTTAGTACATAAGCTGTCCTCAGCCACATTCCAATAGGTCTTTACGGAGTGCTTACTCTGTGCTGGCCACTCACTGTTCTAGATGCTGGGGACAGAACAATGAATGAAACAAAGGTCCCTGCCATGCAGCGGTTCCGTTCTAGTGGAGGCAGACAATAACACATTTAAAAACAACCATAAAAAATAACTGACAGAGCCTGTTAGAACTTGACAAATACCCTGGGAAAAATGGAGCAGAGTAAGGGTGATTGGGAATGGGGGCATTGAAGAGTTGACATTTTTAAAAAGGGGAGTTGGTCAGTCCAGGCCCTCTGAGGAGGGACACTGGAGCCAAGACTTGAAAGAGGCAAAGAAGCTGGCCAGACAAATATCTGGAGAAGAGCATTCCAGGCAGAGGTAACAGCAGGTGCAAAGGCCCTGAGGCAGGGGCCCACCTGAGATGTTTGGGAAGCCAGGAAGAGGACAGTGTGACCGAATGGAGGTTGTGATGGGAGATAAGGTAACAGGGAGCAGACCTGGGGTCTGGTAGCCATGGTAAAGATTTGGCCTTGGCCTCAGCCTCTTTATGGAATGATACATTGTAAAGCTCTTTCCATAATAGCAGGTAAAGAGTCTTCTCATTTTGTTCAGCTGCATACTATTCCACTGTATGTGTGCATTATGTTTTAATAAGTAGGTTTTTAAAAACTGCCTTTAAATCATAGAAACATTTAAGTTGTTTCCAATCTTTTGCTGTTTCCAAAAAAATGCTGCAGTGAATGGCATTACACATATACCATTTTCATTTGAGTAAGTCTATCTATAGGACAAATTTCTGGAAGTGGAATTGCTGGGTAGAAGAATATATGAAGAAATAATTTTTATAGACAGGGCCAGATTGGCCTTCATAAGGACTGTATTAATTGATGCTCCCAGCCAGTGATTTGGTTAGGGATGAGGAGGAGAATCTACCCGCCCACCTCCTTTAATATGCACCCCCCACATGTGAGATACTCTTAGGTACCCATAATTTCTTGTACTCCTCATGACTCTCCTGTGGCTTGAGTTCTCTTGTTCCTATTTTACCGATGAAGAAACAAGCACAGAGAGGTTAAGTAACTTACTGATGTTTACACAGCCAGGTAGGGATAGAGCTTGGATTCTGACACCCACCATTTCTCAGCATAACATTCCTCACCATTTCTTACAAGGGTAGGAGTCCTGAGGAGCCCTGCCCTGCTGCCCTATGCAGTCGGGGTTTGAGAACCTAAGGAATAGGAACTGAGTTAAAGTGGGAAGCTTGCCCGTCCAGCTCTGCCCAATGCTGTGTCTGTGTCCTGGAGACCCTTGCAGGCCAGTGATGGGGGAGGGGAGAGGCCAGCCCAAGTGATGTGGAGCCACAGTGGCTGAACTGGCCAGCCCCAGCCTTCTCCCTGTCCCCTCCCTCTGCCAGCCCCAGTGGAAAGGCCTGAGAGGCTGTGGACTAGCTAATTCTGCTCTGGGTGAGGAGCTGCCTGCTGCTGTCTGCCGGGTCAGCTTGCTCCAGGGATTAAGTTTCAGCATTTCACTGATGAAAATAAATCAGCCTCTTGATTGCCTTGCATGGCCCTGGGAACCTCTGCAGCCTGGCGTGTGTTTACAGACTTCCTGTAAGTCCCCTTTTCTGTCCTAGCCTCAGGGGCTCCATGGCTGCTGCAGAAATAGCCTCAGACAAATTTGGAGCCTGAAGCCACCCGGGCAGGACCAAGCAGGAGAGGAGAAACAGGCCCGCCAAGTCCAGGGGCTCTGGGATCCAAACAGTGCCTGGTAGAGCATCTTCTCTGAGTTGTATCCTTGAGGATCAAGATCCAAACAGGACTTTAGGGATCACCTATACTTGCCCTCTGCCATTGCACAGTGGAGTAAACTGAGACCTGTCCAAAATCACCCCTTAGAATTCTGGCCCTTTGGCTCCCAGTCTGCTGCTGCTGCAGCCAGACAGCATTTTCTTTAGGTCTGTTTGTTACACCGTGGCTGGTTAGAGATCTAGGGGCAGAGTTAGAGAGGTGAGTTTTTGCTGCTGGAAGGATGGAGGTCTGACATTCAGGAGAACCCTCTTGCCTTTGGGGGATCTGAGAAACAGGAACAGGTGCCAGGCCTAGATTTTCTAGATTTTCTGAAAGTTGAGGAGAACCTTTCCACTCCACACATCTGTCTAGGTAGGATGAGTGACCATGGCTTGTGGACATGGGAAAACAAGGCAACTTCTAGAGGGTTCCGACAAGGCCCTAGCTCATTCTTGTGCAAAGGGGACTCAGGAGTCTCACCCCAAAGTCCCTTTTCCCCTGCCCCTCTTTCTTTGCTCAAGCATTATTTACACTCACAAGACTATCCCTCAGGGACCTGGGGTGTCCTGCCTCAGACACTCCTGGCTCCAGAATACTGGACCTCGGTTGTTCAGCCCCTGGGCCATTTATCTCCCTGTGCCCTGGGAAGCAGCAACAGAGCTGTTGATGGGCGTGGGGAGCTTCAGACTGCCCAATCTTTACATCTTTAAAGCCAGTCGATGCCCTGGCTGCTTATCTGGGACTTATGCCTTTGATTGCTTAAAAAAATTGTTAGCTGCAAAGTGTTCTTTGATGTGTGTTCTTCTCCTTCTCCAGGGGCAGTGAGATCAGATTTTGATATGAAAGCTCAAAGCTTCTCAGCTCTCGCCTTCTTCCTTGCATTCCTCTCTCTGTCTGTACATTGCTTGAGAACCTTCGAGAAGCGGATGGGTGCTCCTTATGTAATGCAAATGCAGAAGGGCCCAAGGGTGGTGCCCTGGCTTCTGTCTCCCATGCAGGCCTGTGCTCCATGGTTTGGTGGCCTCTGCATAAGTGAGTCACTTTCAGCCTAGCCCTAGATGGGCTTATTTGGGGAAGGAAGCAGATACCCACCCAGATCCTTCACCCACCTCTGCACCTACTCATGCATGTAACCACAAGGACTCCTGTACTCATAGCCACCTCTCATGCATGGAGCCACATGGACCCCTTTACTCAGTCACCTCTCACACATGGAACCACATGGACCCCTCTGCTCACAACCACCTCTCATGCATGGAACCACATGGACCCCTCTAGTCATAGCCACCTCTCATGCATGGAGCCACATGGGCTCCTCTGCAATACCCACCTCTCTGCATGGAACCACATGGATCTCTGCCCCACTGTGTACCCCAACCCATCAATATTGGGAGCTGTAATTATAAAACTGCCCAGCCAGTTTGGTAACCCAACTTATATGTGGATGCTGAGAGAATGGGCCTGTTTGGGGTCAGGAATAGTGATTGACCTCACTTGCAGAGATGGTTTCATTCGTGTGAATTATAAACCATCCCTGAGGCAGTGTTCTACTTGTTTCCAGAAATGCTTTGAGCTCTGGTAGCATTGTGAGGTTAAATGCATAAAATTCCCAGGGAACCAGTTTGATGGGGACAGTGCTCATTTGCCTGCTGGAGTTTGTTATAAACCAGCATTGTGACTTTATTGTCACTCTCCACTCCTTTTTTCTTGTTGGATCTTCTAAGATCTAACCCTTTGCCTCCTCCATCTCCTTTCTTGTTTCTCCTTCCTTTCTGGGAAGCAGAAAGAGCATGAATGTCAGAGTCAGACTGGCAGTGTAATCCTGAGCAAGCCCCAACCCCTGAGCCTTAGTTTCTTTATAAGGAAGATGGCATAACAATATCCACTTTGAAAGGCAGTTGTGGAACCAAGCAAGGGAACGTCCATTAATGCGCAGGCACATACTCAATAATGTGCCTACCTCATTCCATTCTACCCTCTCCTTACCCCTTGCTCCCAAAGCCCCATATACCCTCTCCCCATTCAGTGAGGACTGCCACTGACATGGTGTCCATGTCCTGGGAGCAGTAAGGGTGGGGAGAAGCAGGAGGGCGGTGAGTGGATATGTCCCGACCCTCATCCAACACAAACATCTGCCTGGGAGTTGACAATTCCCTTCCTGAGTAATCCTCTGGCACTAGGGCTCCTGTCGTGTTCTCGGAACGTGCTCCTGGGCCTGGCCCTGCCCACTGCCTTCCTGGGATGGGAAGTGTGAAGACCCTGGAAGGCTGAGGCCCTGCCAGGGGTGCCTGAAACTTGTCCTGCTCCTATGGCCCTGCCTTCCCTGTCCACTGGGCTGGGAGGCAGGGAGGAGGTCCTGGGGAGGTCTAAAGACTTGTTTTCATCACATATGCAGCTGCTGTGCCCACCCCAGGCAGCGGGCCCTTCCTCGCTCTATCCCCAGATGTTTGAACCTTGATGCCATGCCTATCTTGGGAGACCCCTTCCTTCTCCTGTCCTGACTTCTCCCTCCAGCCACGCCTTTCTCTTCCCTGATGGCTGTCCATAGAACCAGAAGTTTTAGAGTTCAAAGCTTATCTCCTCCCACTCATTTTACCACATTGGAAACTGAGTCCTAGGAAAAGGAAATGACTTGCCCAAGTTTAAGCAGTGAAGTAGTGGCCCAGATGGGGTTGAAGCCCAAGATGCTTGAGTCTTAGTTCAGAGATCGGTCTATTACACCCCAGGCTCCTTCATCCCTCAGTCTAGCTCAGGGCCTCTCACCTGTGGTACTATTGGCATCTGGGACCAATATAATTGCTTGGGACCACCACAACAATTGCTTGTTGTGGGGGTCTGTCCTGTGTATTGTAGGATGTTTAGCAGCATCTTTGACCTGTACCCACTAGACACCAGTAGTATTTCCTCCAGGTGTGATAATCCCAAATATCTGCAGTATTGTCACACATTCCCTGGGGGGCCCTGGCTACCTTGGGGTGCTTCTCTTTCCTTTAGCCTATCATCTTTGTGATCTCACCTCTCCCACCTTCAGGGTGTGAAGTAGTCCTTCACTGGGGACACTCTGTTCTGTTTCCTCCTTCTGTTCTAGGACCGGGCTGCTTGGAAACCAAAGCACTCAGCCATTCTGTTCTTTAAGAAGAAGAACAAAGAGCCAGGCCAGGAATGTTGCTTTATACCTACGAATGAAAAGAAAGAACTTGACAGGAAGGGGCTAAGCCTCAGAGGGGGTGGCCAGGGAGGCTGGGCCCCCTTCCTCCCTGGACAGACCCCTCAGTGTGGGTGAGGGGCCCTGGCCACCTGGCTCCAGCTGTAGGTCTGCTGGCTAGAAGGATGGTGTGGAGGGAACGGGGGCATTTGCTTGACCTACGGTTGGGAAGTGTGTCTTCATTGTAGAATTGCCCACCAATATCCTACTTTCCTCACACAGCTAGACCTGCAGATATTTGTGGTTCTTCTGTAATGAGAGTTCACAGTCTCTGAGCACCCATCTCATGGCATCTGACTGAGATCTGGCAGTGGGGAGGACTCTCTCTGAGAGCCAGGGGCCCTGGTGGTGATCTCACTCCAGCACTGACCATGTGTGACGGCGGGAAACTCTTCCCTTCCCTGACTTGGACAGATGAAATCGGGTGGGTGGGTTGGGCCCGATGAACTCACAACATCCTCTGGCTTGACCATGCGGGGATTCTAGGAAATTGCCTGGGCTGGCTGCCCACAGTGCAGTGCCATGTGGCAAATCTGGGGTCTTGAAGAATCCTTGGCACCTGAGAAGTTTCCAGAAGGTATCCAGACCCACCCTTCTGCCTCTAGAACTTGTGTTTTATGAAACTGCCCTGCTCAGGGTCACCTCAGGGGGTTCAGGGGATACTCAGCTGCCACTGAAGACAGAGTAATACCGTCATCTTTCAAGCTTAGTTTAACCCACCCACTATTGGGAGAGACTTTTCTCCTGCTATTTCCTGTAGTCTGTTTTAAGAAAAAAAAATCGTCTTTTTTTTTTCCCAAATAGAAACATGGTAAGATGAAGTGTATTCTTTTTTGAACCAGATTTGCCATGCCCTGCCCTCTGCCCAAGCCCCCAGGAAGTCCTTTCCTATTTATGCAGGTAGCTGAGGTTGTGCCCGTCCTTCTCTACTTGTGGTCCTTGATGCTGAGTTCATCTCTGCAGGTGGAAGTGGCAATGCATTTTCAGGCACACCATTGGCAGTAATCAGTGTTGGGATAGGCTCAGTATTTGTTAATGGAATGGCATCACATCCTTGGAGTCTGCACCATTTTGGAAGCCTCTTCTCTGTGCTGGCCATTCCAGGCCATGATTTTCGAGCAGAGATAGGGTGGGCCAAATTGTATGTCCTGAAGCTTAAGCACTGGGTGTGATACATATGGGCTGGTGAGATAGGGTCACAGAGGTACTGCTCAGGGGGCACAGGGCTAGGGAAGGGAGATGGGGAAGCCCACACTGCACTGCTCATGGTCTGTCCTTTGGAGCACCTTCTGTGTTCTGTACACTGTGCTGAGAGCTTTTCATGTGTTGTATCAGTCTTTGCACTACTTACTGAGATACAACGACTAGTATACCCATTTTACAGATAAGGAAACTGAAGCTCAGCCAAGTAATTGGCTCAGGGTTGCCTTAAGCTAGTAATTGGTAGTATCTGTATTCAAACCAATGTCTGACTTGCAAGCCCGTGTTCTTAACCCGGCAGATGCTGAAGTGATGAGAATGAGAAGGGCCAGGCATAATCTTAGGCTGCATTAACAAAAGCATGGTTTCCAGAAAATAGCAGGTGACAGGCCTATTGTGCCTCTTTTAGGTCAGAGCGCCCACATGGGCTGTTTGTGGGTCCCTTGCTTCAAAGTGATAAAGAACGACTGGAAGCAAGTGCAGAGAAGCAACCAGAAAGTATGTCAGGCTCAGCGACTTGCAGGGAGAGGGGTTGCCTATCAAAGGGGAGATTCAGGAGGACAGGCGCGTCTCATACAATATCTGAAGGGCTCTCGCGAGGGGGCGATTGGCTTGTTCTGACCCGCTCCATCGGGCACCGTAAGGCCAGTTAGTGGAAAAGAGGGCTCCAGGGTGTTTTTTCCTATGTTGAGCTCAAATCCACTGTTCCAGCCCCTAAAGATGAGCTGGGCTTTTGGAGGAAGACAGTAAGATCCCTGTACCTGGAAGCATTTGAGTACAGCTAGGAACGGTTTTTGCCAAACCTGATTCTCTATTATTTGCAGCTGGGGAGCATTTTCAAATTCAAATTCCCAGGCCCCATTCCAGACAGTTTTGCCTCTGGGTGGAGCCAGGGGATCAGGGTTCTTATAAAACTTCCCGGGGGCTTTCTAGTATAGCTAGTCCCCCTGGATGATAGTGGAGAACCATCAGATGGGGTTGCCACTGGCAGGAACTATTGTGTGGTAGTGTTTTCCAAAGTATGGTTCAGGGGTCAGACTGCTAATTATATATGAACTGATATTAGGTATATTTATTTTGATGCGTATTGGAAAAAAAGGTATATATTTTGCACATTCAATCTGGGACATCATGGATGTTGTGCTTAGAACTAGTTTAAGTTAAATGAAGTTTATTTTTATAACTTACAAAATAATAATGTAGATGGTATTCAGATGGACAAATAAACATCAAGGTTGTGTGCAAACAAAATCTCTGCTAATACTGTTGTGGGTTGGGTGGGGTGGGGACAAGTGGGTGAACTGGGGTGCCTTAAACCTTTCAAGAGCCTGGGGTTTGTTGGTTAGTTCTAGAAGGCTCTATGGAGGTAGGAGGATAATTGCAATAGTTTGTCCAAACTGTGGTCTTCCCCAGGTGCAGCCTGAGGCATAGAACCCCTCTGCTTCCTCTCCCCTGGTCTCCTTATTTTTAATGGTCTCTTTGAAGTCTGTGACACCGAGCTGTCCCATTTTATCTCATCAGTGAAGATAGGTCAGTGGCCAGGGTACAGGGCACTGGGTACCATTTTTGTTCTTCCCCTTATTTTCTTTCTTTACCCTCAAAGAACAGCAGCCAGAGAGGGGTGCTGACAATGGGGAGGGGCTTACGGCTCAGGTGTCTGAGGGGAAACAGAGGGAGAAGTAGTTGGGCTGTGCCTGGCAGGGCTCTCCCACCCAATCTCGCAGTACCAAACTTAGCTGGGAAGGTCTGGGCACGAGGATGGGGTGGCCATAGCTCAGGGCAAGCCCGTGTCTGTGGAAGCATTTTGGGGTTGCAAACTAACTGGGGCCCTCTGCATGGAGACACCAGTCGCTGAAGCTCCCATTGGCCTGGCCGCAAAGCCCAGATCACCTCCTGTCCACTCTGAGAATTGGGTTGGGAGATTCAATTGATATGCAAATAAGTCACAAACAACATGCTAATAAGAGTGGGGATTTGGTGTCTTATTATCAGTTAGGGACTCCTGGCACTTTTTAGGCCACACCAGGATAATGGTGGGAACTTGAGGGCCCTTCACCTGCCTTTCGGCCTCATGGCTCTCGGATCTGGGTGGTTGGGAATGAGGGTGAGGCATTGCGAACTCTGAAAAGTGATACTCTGCTATTCATGATTTCCACAGATGGGAACAAGCAGAATACCAATAGCCAGTCAATTGGAAGCATCTCAGGTGGGCTGGAGGATCAATATACCTGGCCAGACACACACTGGCCTTCGCAAAGTTAGGCCCCCCAAAATGTCAGGTTGCCAAGCCAGAATCCAAAGCTTTGCACTGAGAACTTCATGTTGGGGCTCCTGTCCCCTCCTGGAGCTCTGCCTGGGTGACACCCCAGTCCTTCTATTCAGGTCCTGTGTTCACCTCTGGGAAGTGCAGGGCCCTGTGGGGTTTTTTTCTTTTTCCTTTTCCAAGCCAGGGAAGTGTCCTGGCTCCTAGACTCTGCCCTGTGGAGGGGAAAGGGGGAGAGAGAGGGAAAAAAAGATTTCCACCTTATTGTTCAGCAGCTGGAAAATTGTTGTCATCTGTTCTGCCTTCCATTTGCTGAGAATGGAAAAAAAATGCGGAAAATTTGGGGAAATAAATCTCAATACCCTCATAGGACCTCTCTCCCCTCCCTCTCTGGCCCTTGCATCCCTGCCTCTCTGCTCGGGGCTCAGTTTCACTTTGCTCCCAGATTCTCTCCCTGCTTCTCTTCAGGGCACTGGGGCTGCGGTGGGTTTGGGACTGGGGCTGGGCTGGGCTACGCCGGGACTGGGCTGGGCTAGACTGTGCTGGGTGAGAGTTGAGCAGGGGCTGGGGCTGGGGCTGGAGCTGGACTGGGCTGGCCACTTTTCCTGACTCCCGGTCGGTGGGAGTGGAGGGCTTGGGAAGCCACCGTGATGTCATTCAAGAACTGCATAGCTGCAGGATGATAAGTGAAGCCCTGGGGACCCAGCTGGCTGAAATTACAGACAGTTTTATCCCACTGGCTTCCTACAAGCCAGAGTGAGGCAGAGCAAGCCGAGCTGGGGAGAGAGCGCGCAGGAGAGCGGAGGGAGGGAGGGAGTGGGGTGTGTGTGTGTGTGTGTGTGTGTGTGTGTGTGTGTACATGGGCAGGCAGGCGGCACTGGCTCCTCCCACCCCTGACAGTCGGAGGGAGCTTGAGTAGGACACAGAGAGCACTTGGAGCTGCAGCCATGTAGGAATTATTGGGAATTTGGGGCACCAGGATCAAATCAGAGCAGGCTTCCCTCCGCTTCCTCCCTCTCCCTCCAGAGGGTAAGTGTCTGCTGAGCAGTTGTTTTGCCTGTGAGTGTTCTTGTGTGGCTTTCTGCTGGACCTGGGCTGGGGTGCTCGTGCTTCTGTTCTGGGAGGGTGTGGAGGGGCAGGCTCTGTCATGACCCCACCTGGGAAGGGCTTGTGGCTGAGTGGGGCTGTGGCCCGCTGTGCTGCTGTCTGATGTGGATGTGACCGGCCTGGTGGTCCCCCTCCTGGACTTGCTTCTGGGACACGTAAGAGCCACAGCTTTCAGGGCGAGGGTGCCTGGGTTGGTGGGGGGCCGTGTGTCTGAGTTGCCCTAAGTCTTGCGGGGTAATTGTTCGTCTTGTGCGCGAATGGGGTGGGCAGAGGGAATGAGGTGGAAGTGTGGATAGCTCTGGTGAGATGTTATTCAGGACGCCCCCTCCCTGCATCTGTGGCCTGAGCTTTGGGGCACCTCCAGCGTTCACCATTCCCCACCGGCCTCCTGTGGGCTCCCATTCACGGCTTTCTCCTGCCTTTGGCAGAGATCTTGGCAGCTTGACTCTCCTCTAGCCAGGGATCTCTGAGTGCCCAGGCTGGCACCCTGGCCTGGCAGAGAAGGACTTCAGCTTGTTGTGGGCTCTAGAGCTATTTTTACCATCCTGAGTGTGCCTGTGATATCTGCTGCCCGTATAGGCCGAGGGTAGGGGTGGGAGTGCCAGGCTCGGGTTATAGCTCCAGGCCGGGGGGGACACAGACCAGGCCAGAGTCAGGAGGCTGGGTCTGAGAATTCACTTTTGCCCTGCAGGCGTGGGCCATCCAGGGCAGGGCAGAGCACTTGCCCTCCAGACCCCTGGTCTCTCGGGACTGAAGTCAAGGTCACAATCAGGTAGGTGTTCTGCTCCTACTCCCTTTTCATGGAGGGCATGGTATGAATTCAAGTAAGATGATATCTGGGACAATTGCCATGGGTCCTTCCTAAGGAGGGTCCGGGGACACATTTATCATCATCGCTTGACAGAAGCACCATATATTATGTTGTCCTGTGGTTCTGGGTCCACAGACATAGTTGGAGAGTCTGTCTTCCAATGCTCTCAGCCCCAGCCATCTTCACCTTGAAGCAGCATTAGGGACTAGAGCACTGAACGGGGAGCCAGGAGTCGGTTTTGTACTTCCTTGCTGGGTGACCTTGGGTGGTCCTGAGCCTGCTGAGCTTCATTGCCAGCCTATAAAGTGAAGGGTGGGCAGGGGGATTAACTACTCCCCTAAAGCCCTTCAGCTCTAAAAGCCCCAGGGCTTTTAAAAAGCTCTCTTGGCTGAGCCCACCTCCCGGGCCCTGGAGATCCCAGTTCTGCTGTCCCCCAGAGGGCCTGGAGCAGCGGAGGCAGCCGTGGGTGGGAGGGGCTCTATTCTTTATTTCAGTCTGAAGCTGACTTTCTCCATCTTCAAGGCCACAGGCTGACATTGAGATTTGGGCTCCATGTGGGTCTCGGACCTTGAGCCTCCCTCTTTTTTTCTTGGACTCAGCAGAATGGGGAGGTGGCCAGGAGAAGCCCAGCTGGTCCACCCTCCCTAGGTCCAGAGGCAAGCTTGTAGGTGACACTGGTGAGGTCACTTGCTTAGAGGACAAAGCCACCTGTGACAAGATTGACAGCACAGCCCTGAGAAAAATCTTGTTCCTCTCCTGTTCACTTTCTAAAGGTGTGTGCTATTAAATGGAAAGAAAAACAGGTGTCTATTTGTCACTCATGGACTGGTCTGTCCCTGCTGACAGGGTCCCAAGGCCCTGTGCTTGTTGTGGGCTCTGGAGCTATTTTTACCAAAAAATCTTTGGTAATTTTTTTACCAAAAAATCTTTTTACGTGTTCCCAACGTGCATCTAAGTCTCCTGGGCTGCACTTGGCACCTGCCCTCCTTGCTGTTTCAGAGGCCGTGTCTCCTCTGTGTGGCTCTCTCTCAGAGGTTCAGGGATTTCTCTTCAACCTCTAATTCTGCAGATCTTCAGAGCCCCTGTGGAAGCCCATTCCCCTTGAGAAAGTTCCAGAGCTCGCTGCAGACTGTGGGGAACAAAGGGCTGCCTCAATCCCCAGCTGTCTGTGGGAAGGGAAGCTGGCATGGGTGGAGGCCAAGACTGTCACAGACTGAGCCCCAGGCAGTCCCTGCCACAAATGCCAGGATGTTTCAGGAGGTCAGGGTCTTCCTGGAGCCAAACGCTGGGGTTCTCCACGGGGCCCTCTCTACCCTCATGCCTTCCTCACATCACTTTTCCCGGCAGGTTAAAAGCCAGTGGGGCACTCTGAGCCACTTCTTAGGCTCCCGCAGCTGCAAAGCGTCCACTCAGTGTGCCGCCCCGTTTCCCCTGGATGGAGCCTGGCATTCTCCACACAAGTCATGGGTGACAGAGAGGATATCCAGAGACAGCACCCTAACTTTTTGATGCATATGCTGTATCTTGGGATCCACAGATGGGCTTTGGGGTGTTCATCAACTCCCTTATTTCACCAGATCTCCCAGGGGTCCTTGGTCTAGGGAAGTTAACGTCCACTGGGCTGGAGTGTGGCTGGAGAGGTCTGTAGGGGATGCCATGGGGTAGGCTCTGGCTCAGGGACCTCCACCATGCTCAGCCTTTGCTGCAGAATATGAGGAATACCCGTCTTCATGTTTTGGCTGCACTGACTCTCTTCCCTCACCTTTGGGAGAAACTTGGGGTCCACCTAGAACCCCTGATTTTTCACTGGGTGGTGGTGAAAGAAGAGTGTCTCAATGGCTGACAGAACTACATAAAACTTTCTTGGCTACTCGGTGTAATGCAAGAAGCATTTATGGAACAAGCACTGTTCTCTAGGGCCATTCTGTACAGCCATGCAGGTTACATATTGAACTTCAAGAGGCATCATTCACACAGACCACGTTGTGGATGGCACCATCTGGGAACTGGCCCTAGGGAGAGGGAGAGAGAGAGAGAGAAATAAAGGCTCTTCCTCAACAAGCTCTCAGCAAAGTGGGAAGACAGACATGGACATCAGTAATGACCATTCTGTGGGTGACTGTTGTCACAGTAGAGATGTCTACAAGGGACAACAGGAGCACGGTAGAGGTTTACCTGAGTCTGGAGGACAGTAGGGAAGAAGTTAGATTAAGGGAAACTTCCCAGGGAAGTTCGAACTGAGTCTGAAAGCGTTTGCCCAGGAGGTTGGGAGTTTCACGGGCAGGATGAGGAAGGGCATTGCAGAGAAGGAACAGCATGTACAGAGGGGAAAGAGCGTATGAAGAGTTGACTAGGAATAGAGTAGGGGGTGTTCAGGGTATGGAGGACAAGGAAGTGAGGTTTCAGAAGGTAGGCAGAGGCCTGATGGGAAAAGGTCTGACATTTCCAGCGTGGGGGTTGGGCTTTACCCTGTGGGCGATGAGAGCTGTTGAAATGTAAAGCAGGGGATGGAGAGAGGAAAAGTAGAGCGTGCTTGGATATGCCAGGTCTAGTTTAAGAGCCTTAGCTCCTGAGTGCTATCACTCAGCAAAGCTGCACACACACACTCGAATCCTCACCTGACAGGCCTGGAGGCTGGGCTCTGAGTGGGTAAGTGGTCAATGCAAGCTGATATGGCCATTAAGATGGGAGCTATGTTTCTGAGTGCTGGTGTGTCTGGCTGCC
Source organism: Hylobates moloch (assembly GCF_009828535.3). Taxonomy (NCBI): domain Eukaryota; kingdom Metazoa; phylum Chordata; class Mammalia; order Primates; family Hylobatidae; genus Hylobates; species Hylobates moloch. Next base: position 24,007,722 of record NW_026652276.1, read on the forward strand.
GAGGTGGGGTGGGAGGGCGCACTTCCCTATCTCCTCTCCAGAGCCATGCCTTGTGGCCTTCCTGGACGCAGTGCTCCCTCCTGCCCTGGTGCCTGCCCCAGCCATAGCCTCTCCTGCCTCTTCCCATGGCTGGGGCAGAGTGTGTGGATAAGGGAAAATGCAACCAGAACTTGCTCTCCGGGCAGGCTCTTGGCCAAGCTTCACTTCTCATCAAAGCTCACCTACCTCTCAGATGCACATGGCCTTGGATTCCCCACTCCTCCTTTTAAGGAGTTTTGCCCAGTCTGCCTGCAAACTGCCTATGTCTGGGGTAGGCACGGTGCTTCTTCCTATTGGCATGGCACTGATTTTCCCCCACGTTGGGTGGTCATCATGGCTCTGGGTAATGCATTTTAATGAATTGTTATTTGCTGGACTTGGACCCAAAGGACTTTTTTTATCATGAAGGGACTCATCCTGAAAACCTTAATAACTCATTCACTATCCAAAACCTACCTGCTGGTCCGACAAGGAAGGGTCTGTCCTCACTGAGTCATCGCCAACGAAGGTGACTCCTTTCTTGCAGTCAATATGGCTGGCACCTTTTATTCTTCATGGTTGGGCCGTCTGTCCTAACATCTAAATAAGCAAAACCTCCCTACTTCTCATGAGGAAGAGAAGTGGGGTTCCTTGATCTCAGAGCCCAAAGTGCTGATCAGCTGGAGCGGGTTTCTCTAGATGTCCTCTAGCCATGTGTGTGCCAGGACTCTGGAGAGCTAGCAAAAATGCAGATTCTTGGCCCCACCCCAGGCCTCTGAGTGGAAGTCTTTGGGGATAGGGTCCTGAAATCTAGATTTTTAACAATCTCCAGAGGACGTTCTTATGAACATCAAAATTAGAAAACAGCTGCCCTGAAACCGTGTGACTTTAACATCCCCTATTTGTTTCTTTTGTTCTTTTTTAAGTGTGTGAGATGGCTACATCCTTACTTTCCTGCATCCCAGCCTCAGCTGCACAGCTAGTGCCGCACACATCTCTGCACCCTTTTCTGGGAGGGAGCCCCGGGGAGTGGGTGCACACCCTAGTCAGCTGGGGATTTTCCTCAGAGTTTTCCAAAAGCATGACTCGCTCATCTGGATTATGGCTGCCCTGGAATAAAGGCCCCGTGGTGCAATCAAGCTCAGCGTCAAGGGTGGGGTCTGGAACTCTCTGCAGCTGCTGAGAAGAGCAGGGAGACATCCTCAGACAAAGACAGTGGGGCCATGGAGAGATTTTGGGTTTTGCAGCCACCAAGAGGAATGGACAGGACACCGGACCTTTCAGCCCACAAGGGCAGATGTCCAGGCTGGCTGGGCTTGGGGCCTGGAGCTCTCCACTTGGGGCCACCTGCAGCTTGTGTTTCTGCTTCAGTTTATCCCACTCCATTGTCACCCATGACAATGCCCACAGCCCTCAAACATGCAGACCCCTCCCTCTAGCCCATGCCCCATTGTTCTGGATGTCCAGCCTCCTCTCATCTGAGATGCATTCCCCTGACCTGATCATTCCCTTTGCGGCTGCCGGGACTTCAAGAAGATGGCTCTGGAGACCCCTCAGATTAAGAGCCATAAAGCCACCTCCCCAGCCTCCCTTAAGTCCCTCTCTCATCCTCCTCTACCTTATTTCACTCCTGTCCTCTCTGCCCCCGTCTCTCTTTTGCCCTTCCTGCCTTGACGGATTGAAACCAACATTGTGTTCCGGCTTCTTGTGGTCCCGGTAAAAAGCTCTAATGTGGCCGTGGTGGACGGGGAGAAGGGAATGATGAGAGTGTGTGTGCCGAAGTGGGGGCTGGGGGACTTTTATCTTGTCTCTGGTGGGAGGAGGAGGGGCATGTGCTCCACAGATCCTGCCGCTATGCTGGGGTTTCAGCAGAGCCCACATGGGGGCTGGACAGGCCTGGGACCAGCCTGGGTATTCTCGAAACCTCCCTTGGATAGGAAGAGGAGCACAGCTCAGCAAAGGTGCCGAGTGGCCTGGAGGGTGCAATCTGGGGCCAAGAGACATTTCCATTTGTAGTTAGCAAACAGGAGTTAATTAAACAATTTACATCTGTTCGATTTTCTTACTATGCCTTAGTGGCTTAGCTATGATTGTTCCTGATGGTGTTGCTGCAAACAGGAACCCACTTGGGGATAGATTACATGACAGAACAAGTTTAACATTGACATTTTCCAAATCGATGCAGACTGGGGCTTGGCCACAGGGGCAAGGAAGGGCTGAGGTATCAGGTAGTCAATTCTCTCTCCTGCCTGGGGGATGCCTTCATAGCTCTTGTGCTGAAAGCTTTTCTGTTAATCATGACTGAGATGCTGCAGGGGCCTATGTGCGTTCTGATTTGAATTTGCCCCCAGTGGCTCTTACTATGGAACACGTCTAAGTGGGGAAGCCACTGGACACACTAGCCTTTGCTTTGCAGCTCCCCACTTCTCGGACCACATGAGCATGAACTTGGGGGATGAGGGGGCGCAAAGGATGGAGGGGATCACTGGCCCAGGAGGGAAATTCTGGCACCTCACAGTGTAGGTGGCAGAGGGGGTGCCCTGGCCCAGGAGGGGGCCTGCAGATTTCTAGGGACAATGAGAAGGAAAGCCAGCTCTTCAGATTTCAGCCAACTTGTCCAAGGGGCCCCATCCTCAAGAGAAACACCCCAGAGATGTGAGTGCATGAGAGGCTCCTGTCTTCAGTGCTTCGCCCCTCTAGAAACAGGCAGCTGGGGTCTCTTCTTTTTTTTTTTTGAGACAGAGTCTTGTTCTGTCACCCAGGCTGGAGTGCAATGGTGCGGTCTCGGCTCACTGCAACCTCCGCCTCCCAGGTTCAAGTGATTCTCCTGCCTCAGCCTCCCAAGTAGCTGGGATTACAGACACGTGCCACCACACCTGGCTAACTTTTTGTATTTTTAGTAGAGGTGGGGTTTCACCATTTTGGCCAGGCTGGTCTTCAACTCCTGACCTCAGGTGATCCGCCTGCCTCGGCCTCCCAGAGTGCTGGGATTACAGGCGTGAGTCACCACGCCTGGCTGAGGTCTTTTCTTTTTGTGTAGCAAGGAGCTCAGTTCTTTGGAGAGAGTGGGCATGAAGGTCAGTCTCCCTCATCCTACAGGGAGAGGACCCCTTTACGATGATAATAGGGGGTTGGAAGAGGCAGCTGTGCCTGGTCCTGCATCTTAGCAGCCTTTAGGGGTCTAGGCACAGGGCCAGGTTGGTGGAGATTCAGAATGTATTTTAGCCAAAACTCCTTTTCAGTTCAGACCAGCCCCCAGCCCTGGGCCCTGGGTCGCTGCAATACTCTGGTCCTGTGTTGTCTGGGGCTGGTGTTGGCTGAGGTCCCAAAGCCTTGGGGAAAACTGGGGGCAGAGAGGTGGATCTGGAGAGGTCAGTAAATGAGGAGGGCATCCAGTCCCCAGGGTGTGTGTGTGTGTGTGTGTGTGTGTGTGTGTGTGTGTGTGTGTGTGTAGGGGGATGCAAGTGCCTGGTGGGGCATCTTTGTGCTAGTTCTCCGTGTTGTAACATGGCTGGCCTGTGGTCTGTGTGTGTGTGTGTGTTGATTGGGATGTTCCTGTTTTGTGGTCGTCTGATCACTTGTTTTTGGCCATGGGCTTCTATCAGAGTGTTTATTTTTAGAGGCTGCCACTTCTGGCCTAAGGGCTGATCCTTGGGCATGATAGGAACATTTGTATTTTCCGAAATATTTGTGGCTTTAAGTATTTATTCGGGGGTATTCCTGCCTGTTATGTGTTTATTCTAATTTGTGTGTATGTGTGTGTGAGTGTTTGTGATATGAGGGAGGTGTAGCATAATAAAAATTACATACTCTTTGAAGGAAGTTAGCTCTGATTTTAAATCTTGGCTTTATCAGGTAGCATTGTTGGCACATAAACGGTTTCCCATCTCAGAGGCTCAGTTTCTCCCTTGCTGTGATGGGTGTAATACTGTCTGGCTCAGAGATGATGGCTAGAGAGGATGCGCGTGTAGAGTGCCCAGCGAAGTGTTGGCGTTTGCGCTGTGCTCACTGCACGGTGGTCACTGTTGTTGGTATTTGTGTGTACATGTTCATGCCGGTGCTGTCTGACTTTGGTTCTTGGCATTGTGTGGCACCTAGTGCGTGCTCATGCCTGGGTGTTTCTCATTTGGGTGATCTCTGACTGTCTTTTTGTCTGGCTTGGTGTGTGACTGCTGGTGTCTGGCTGGAACTGGTGCAGTCTTTGGGAAGGGGCTTTTTTCCTTGCTAACGGAGAGCCTGGATTAGAGTAAGGGGAGGTGCGTGTGTGTGTGTGTCTGTGTGTGTGTCTGTCGGGGCTGGCGGCTGGGCTGCTGACTGTACAGGGTGTGAAATCACCGAGTTCCTCTGGGCGGGGAAGTTCTTCATTCCTGAGTCAGCCCTTTGGCCCCGAGCCACCCAGCACTCACTTTTTCCTTCCAGAGAAAGTGTTGCTCAGGGGGGTCCTCAGAGCTGCCTGCAGACAAGAGGACCCTCTCCCCTGTGAAGACATCTTGTTTTTGTGTTCACGATCCCTAAGATGCTTCCCCTCCTGCCCTGGTCCCTGAACCCCCTGCATTAGCCCCTATATGCCCCCCATCCTTCAGCACAGGAAAAGCGTGTCCCCTCTGGCACAGGAACTGTTGGCTTGGCTGAGCCCCACCTTGGCCCATTCTTCAGGGGCCCCTGGGTTGGCGCAGAGCAGTGGGATCAGGACGCTCGTCTTTGCAGACCTGCTGCGATCCTGTCTGGCATACCTTCCCTGGACCCGTGTCCCTTTCCTGGAGTCTTGAGTGGTATGGGCTGAGCTTGCTGGTGGAGGGATAGGGGTCCATCAGGAGTGGGCAGTGCTGGGGAGGAGCTGGGAGGAGGCTCTGGAAATGTGGCAGTAGGCAGCATGAATGACATTGTATCTCTGAATGGTTCTAGCACGTCCTTTGCATTGAGCTGGAGACAAATCTAGCTGAGGGCAAGCTTGTCTTAGAGAGTCCCAGCTCTGCCTTCAGCCTCCCTGCCACCACCACCTTGGGTATGGTGAGGCCCTTTGCTGCACCCTACTGCCCTCCTGGGTTCTCCCCCTGCTTCCCTGGGCAAAGGCTATCCTCAGGGGTGACTGGCCATCCGTGCTGATACCTCTATGGACATTAAAGGCAATGGCTACTTTCCTGGCATTCTGCCTCTAATCCAGAGTGGGAACTCCAGAAATCGAAGCAGGGGTGAGACTTGCTGAGATGGGGTGGCGGAGGGGACTGCGGATGCTTTGGAAATGGTCATTCAGGAATTAATGATACTCATAATGGCGATGGTTAGGGCTCCCAGCTGTTGACCTCCCATCACGTGCCAGGAACTGGTCTCGGCATGTCATGTGTCAACTCATTTAAACTCGAAGCACTGTGTGTTTAATGAATATTGGCAATTTCAGATGGTTCAACCAGATTCTATTATTATCTCCATTTTATGGACTAGGAGACTGGCTCAGAGAGTTATTCATAACTTGGTCAGGAAGCTGGTGAAATGCCAGAGCTAGGCTTGGGACTGGAGCGATTTGCCCCCAGCACTTCCTGCTCAGTGTTGGGCTCCACTGCCCGGCCCTGAAGCCGAGTGTTGGTGAGGCTCTGCCCAAAGCCTAGGGTAGAGGTCTTTCTGTCATCTCCCCTTTTCCCCACCTCAGGGTGGTGAGAGGAGGTTTTAGGATGCAGGGCATGGGAGCTCTTAGCTTCTTTCTCTGGGAGAGTGGATGATACCCCTGCCTCCCAATAATGTCTGCTGTCTGTTGTCTCCCCTCCGGCTCTGTCCCTTGCAGAGGTGGTGGGACACACGCAGGGGCCACTAGATGGGAGCCTGTATGCCAAGGTGAAGAAGAAAGACTCCCTGCATGGCAGCACCGGGGCTGTTAATGCCACACGTCCTACACTCTCGGCCACCCCCAACCACGTGGAACACACGCTTTCTGTGAGCAGCGACTCGGGCAACTCCACAGCCTCCACCAAGACAGACAAGACTGATGAGCCTGTCCCCGGGGCCTCCAGTGCCACTGCTACCTTGAGTCCCCAGGAGAAGCGGGAGCTGGACCGCCTGCTGAGTGGCTTTGGCTTAGAGCGAGAGAAGCAAGGCGCCATGTACCACACCCAGCACCTCAGGTCCCGCCCAGCAGGAGGCTTGGCTGTGCCCTCCTCTGGACGCCACGTTGTCCCAGCCCAGGTTCATGTCAATGGTGGGGCGTTAGCATCTGAGCGGGAGACAGACATCCTGGATGATGAGTTGCCAAACCAGGATGGTCACAGTGCGGGCAGCGTGGGCACACTGTCTTCTCTGGACGGGGTCACCAACACCAGTGAGGGGGGCTACCCAGAGGCCCTGTCCCCACTGACCAATGGTCTGGACAAGCCCTACCCCATGGAGCCTATGGTCAATGGAGGAGGCTACCCCTACGAGTCTGCCAGCCGGGCAGGGCCTGCCCATGCTGGCCACACGGCCCCCATGCGGCCCTCCTACTCTGCACAGGAGGGTTTAGCTGGCTACCAGAGGGAGGGGCCCCACCCAGCATGGCCACAGCCAGTGACCACCGCCCACTATGCCCATGACCCCAGCGGTATGTTCCGCTCTCAATCCTTTTCGGAAACCGAACCCCAGCTGCCCCCAGCTCCAGTCCGAGGGGGAAGCAGCCGGGAGGCTGTGCAAAGGGGGCTGAATTCATGGCAGCAGCAGCAGCAGCAGCAGCCTCGCCCACCTCCACGCCGGCAGGAAAGAGCCCACTTGGAGAGTCTTGTAGCCAGCAGGCCCAGCCCTCAGCCATTGGCAGAGACCCCCATCCCCAGTCTCCCTGAGTTCCCGCGGGCAGCCTCCCAGCAGGAGATTGAACAGTCCATCGAAACACTCAACATGCTGATGCTGGACCTGGAGCCAGCCTCCACTGCTGCCCCACTACACAAGTCCCAGAGTGTCCCCGGGGCCTGGCCAGGGGCTTCTCCACTCTCCTCCCAGCCCCTCTCTGGATCCTCCCGTCAGTCCCATCCACTGACCCAGTCCAGATCTGGCTACATCCCCAGTGGGCATTCATTGGGAACCCCTGAGCCAGCCCCACGGGCCTCTCTGGAGTCTGTCCCTCCTGGCAGGTCTTACTCACCTTATGACTATCAGCCATGTTTGGCTGGGCCTAACCAGGATTTCCATTCAAAGAGCCCAGCCTCTTCCTCCTTGCCTGCCTTCCTTCCGACCACCCACAGCCCTCCAGGGCCTCAGCAACCCCCAGCCTCTCTCCCTGGCCTCACTGCTCAGCCTCTGCTCTCACCAAAGGAAGCAACTTCAGACCCCTCCCGGACTCCAGAGGAGGAGCCATTGAATTTGGAAGGGCTGGTGGCCCACAGGGTAGCAGGTAAGAGATATTCCGTCCTGACTCCTTCTACCCCTTCCTTATTTGGTCTTGCTGGGGGGAGGTGCAGGTCCAGCCATGACCCCTAAGCAGATGTTGCTTTCACTGGTGAGAGGAGGCTCTCAGGAGCCTACATGCTAGCCAGTTATCCCTTCCTGCATTCATTGTCTGATAGGCACCAAGCCAGACACCAAGTTTCAAAGTTCAATGTCAAGCAATTCCTGCCCTCAAGGAGTTTACAGTCTAGTGAGCGGTAATGTGTACTGTGACAGAGGCGGGACCAAGATCCCAGAGCCTGGGAAAGCAAAGCTTACCATCTAGGGCAGTCATAGAAAGCTTCCAGGAGGTGGTGACTTTGGGGTTGGAGTGCAGACTTTCTAGACAGAGAGGAGACTCTGCAATTGCCTGTCGTGCTGTCTGTCCTCAGACTTTAGTTCCTTGGGGGAGGCGTAGAGAAGGCTGGAGGGAGGCCTTTGTAGACTCAAATTCCCTCTTAGGCCCCGCTCCCAGAGGCCATGAAAGAGCCTGAGAGGGTATCCTCAAGTCCTTAGGCTCTATCTGCTGGGGCGGGGAGGCCAAGGTTCCCCTTCCGAGTCAGTTTTCCTGTTAGTCTTTGCTGAGGACCAGCCCCATACGGGAAGCAGGCGCTGAGAGACAAAGCTCCTTTTCCTATCAGAGAGTGGGCTTCTCTTTTGGGAGAGAGGAAAGTGGGACACTCAGAAGAGCTTTTGGGGAGACAAAGGCAAGAAATGGCAGCAAGTCTGGGGCCATGTTGGGAGGGACAGCTGTGACGTTCCCTTCCCACTGGTCTAAGCCTATGCTCATTCCACAAGGGTGGCTGAACTTGGCAGGAAAACCTGTTGGGTGACTTTATTCTGGAGGTGAAGCCCAGACAGGGGTGGACCAGAGACTGTGGATTTGGGTGGACCTTGTGCCAGCCCCTCAGCTGACAGGGTGGTGGGAGCCCAGCGAGGAGGAGACGAGCCTGGGCAGCTGTGTCCTCCACCCCTTTTCCTAAATTTAGGGGAAGCTGAGTCACCATGCCAGCTGCAGGGAGGGAAGGAGACACCCTCCCTGGAGATGGACCGTGGGTTTAGGGAAGCAGCTTGGGGCAGGCCAGCTGGCTCAGGACCTGGTGTGGGGACATAGGCTCCCTGTTCCTGTACTTCAGAGTACAGCAGAGTCCCCAGCTCCACTATTGGTATAATAGCTTGAAATTGGCCACTGCAGGAGTATTTGCACCATGGAAATTGGCAATCAGCCTCACCTCCCATAGAGAGCTGGCCTAGCAGTAACCATTCCTTTTACCTGAGCATTGGAACACAGGATGGGCAGCTCTTAACCTCAGATGAAACGCTCCGTGGGTGGTCCAGATGGGCTTTGACTTCTGCCTTCTCCCACATCTGGGCCCCTGAGTTAAAGACACCCCCCTGGCTTTGTCAGCAGAGATCCTTTTCTTCTTGGTTTTATTGAGGGGAGATGGATGGGGCTCTCTGAATTCCCTGGGAATTTAATTCCTCTCTCAATATTTTGCAAGGTTGGAGTGGTGGCCTAAAGATTAGTGACATGCTAGTCTAATGAGGGGCAGGATCCAGGAGCCTTCTCTCTGGGGGAGCAGAATACATTTCCTCCCCTACAAGAACCCTTCCATGTAGCTCTCCTGGAGCTTGCTCAAAAGGAGGCCATAACCCTAATGGCCCTGGGAGGATGCCCATCTTGTAGTGGACTGCCTTTTAGCCCTTTCTTTCCTACCAGCTTTCAATGGCTTGACTGTCAACTTCCATATTCTGTAGCCTCTCAGGCTTTGGCTGCCATGAAATCATAGAGAGGGAAGGATACTGTTGGCACAATGTTCCCATTCCCTAGCCCTGTTACCATTTCCTCCATCAACTGGGAATGACCAGGAGAAGGGATGAAATGTATAGAGGGGACATTTATATTTGGCTCCCAGGGCTATGAAGTTGCCTCTTTGGTTCAAGCCCTGTCACGACAGAATTTATGTCAGCAGGTCCTGCATGAGTAACTTCCTTAGTAGCCTTTCAGGGTATCTGCAGTGCCTGTGTAGATAAAGGCAGACAGACAAGATCAATGTGTGGAACAGTCTGGGAGCCAGGGAAGATACATTTCAGCACTACTTCTTTCTGCTCTTTCTACATCTCTGCTGTAAGAAGCTGGAACATACACTTTGACATGAGTAACCTAGGAAGCTCAGATATGTGGGAGAACCTCTTCATGGCCATGAACTTGATCTGGTTTCTCCTGGCTTTCCTCCCCCAGGTCTGCCTTTTCCCCATTGGCTGTCCTCCATACCTCAGTCTCAAGTCCCTGGTTTATTCCACTTTGATCCAATCACCCTTATGCCTTATTCCAGCTTAAGTCATAGAGGAGAATGTAGGGGCAGTTTTCTAATTTGATAAAGGGTAGGGGCCAGAAATTTATAGCATACATCACACTTTCCTGTGGAGCACTGGAAGCTTTCCTATTAGAGCTAGGGACAAAATAAGGATGTCTGTTATCACCACTTGCATCTAACATTGTATTGGATGTCCTAGCCAGTGCAATAAGACAAGAAAAAGAAATAAGAGTCAGAGTTGGAGAGTCCAACTGAGTTATCTTATGTCCCTGATTCTGTGACTGGACTGATCTCAGATGTCTCCAGAGGTGGAGATTTCAATACATGTGGGAAATCAGATATGGATCTTATCCTTAAGGAGTCTAGAGTTTAATAGGGGGAAAAAAGAACTGGAACTTTAAAATAGTCTTTTGTAATAAGAGAGGTAAGGAGAAAGCTCTGCAGGAGAGAGGTGAAGCGATCACAATCAGCTAGAGATGGGGGAGGCAGTGTTAAGTGTGGTTTTAAACTGAGCCTTGGAAGATGGATAGGACTTTGAAAGTAAACGGGATCACTGGGCAGAGAGGGTTCACAGTGAAGACAGGAGAGCATAGAAAATGTTTGGAGAATGGCAAGTAGATTGACAGCATATAGTCTGTGAGTGACAGTCGGGATAGGTAGCCTGGGGTCTGTCTCTGGATGGTCTTAAATAACAGACTAAGGAGCTTGCATCTTACCTGGCAGCAATGTAGGAAGCCATTCCTGTGGTTTCATAGGGGAATGACCGGAGCTGAGGTTCAGGATGATGTGTCTGGTGGGTCTGGGCAGGAAGGACACTAAATGGGAGAGACTTTGAGCCAGGAGATGCTAGGAACTTGTTAGATAGCCTAAGTGATGTGGGGCTGGATTAGGGTGCTGACCATAGGAATGCAAATGAAGAGATGAGGCAATGGATACTGTGGGGGTAGAACCAATGCACTTATGTGTTGATTGGCTGGAGCGGATGAGGGAGAGGGATTATCAAAAATGATTCTGAGCTCCATGAATAGAAATAGAATGATGGTTCTGTTAACAAGCAGGAAGGCAGGAGGAGGACGTTGGGTGGAAGATGAAGCCCTGGTGTTAGACATGTCGAGTTTGAGGAGGCAGTGGAGCCTCCAGGGAGAGACATATGGAAGGCAACTGAACTTTGGAATTGAGTGTGAAAGAGTGGGAAGAGCTGCAGGTTTTGGAATCATTGTCACAAAGGTGATGGTTAAAGCTTTGGGTGTATGTAAGATCTCAATGTCAGAGGGCTTGGAGAGAAAAGAACTTAGGATGGAATGGCCATGAAGGGAGGTAGAGGCTGCAAGGGAAGTAGAGGGGCTGAGAGTGAGTGTTCAGGTGGTGGCAAGAGACCAGGACAGCATGTCATCATAGAAGTCAAGACGGTAAAGGGTTTCAAGGAGGAAGGGCAGGAGGTTAGCAGTGTCAGCCTGAAGAGATCATGAGGAGGACTGAGAAAAATCCACTGGGCTTGCAAATTAGGCAGCCCTGTGTAAAACATCAAAGGCATATTTTTAGTGCATGTTGGTGACAGAAACCAGACTGTGGGGGATTGAGGATGAGTGAAGAAGGAGTGAAGACAGCAAGCCAAGTACTCTTTTGAGTGGTTTTGTGATAAGAGAGGAGAGAGTGGTAGCTAAAGAGGATAGTGAGAGATTGGGAACTTTTTTTGTAAATATAAGAGTCATGAGAATGTTTGTATGCAGAAGAGGAGGGGAGTAGGTTGGACATGGGGGGAGGAAGGATGAGAAGAAGAAGAGAAAGAAAGAAGTTGATAGAATAAGGTCTCTAAGGAGGTAAGAGGGGATAGGCCTAGGAGCCCACGTAGGTAAATTAGGCTCAACCAGGAGGTGAGATACCTCTTCATGAAATTAGAATAAAGAATAGATAGAGATAGAGGGAAATATTGATGTGAAGCTTTGGGAGCTTGAATTGAAAACTCTTGTTTTTTTTTTTTTTTTTCACATTTTGTTCTGAAAATAGGAATGAATTCAAGGCTCATTCAATCATTCATTCGACATGAACTTCTAATGGGTGCTACTTGCCAGTCTAGGCTTTGTGAAAATGGTGGCAAATAAAGATCCTTGCCCTTACGACAGAGATGGATACTGAGCAAATAAGCACATATACATAGGATATGTCAGATATGTGATACGTGCCATTGAGATAAAGCAGTGAGAGGTAGCGGGTGGTTGGCTGCACTTTACATGGGATGATCAGGGCTGGGCAGTGAGAGATGAGCCCCATGGAGCAACAAGTGCAGAGGCCCTGAGGCAGGAGTGTGCCTGGCACTGCTGGAGTAGAGTGATCAAGGGAGCCATAGCAGGACACAAGTTCAGAGAGGAAATGGGAGTGGGGACAGCTTGCAGAGGGTCTTTGAGGTGAATGTAAGAGTGGTGGCTTTTACTCCATGTGGCATGAGAAGCCTTAGGAAGGATTTGGGCCCAAGAGTGACATCATCCGACTTGTTCTGAATTGACCAGGGTGGGCAGGATGGAAGGAGGGAGAGCAGTTAGGTGGCTGCTGCTATTGATCTGGGCAGTGGCCATGGAAATGGGAGAAGTGCTTGGATTTTAGACATATTTTGGAGGTAGAAACAAGATTACTGATAGATTACACATGGAATGAGAGAGAAGGAGAAAAGTCAGAGACAATGCTTAGGTTTGGGGCCTGAGCAACTAAAGAATGGAGTTGCTCTTTATTGAGATGGGTAACAATTTACGAAGAGCAGGTTTCAGGGGAACACTAGAAACATGGTTTTTGGACACATTAAGTTTGAGATGACCATGAAACATCTGAAATGATTGGATAAATGAGTCAGGAGTTTAAGGAGAAGAGGCTGGAACTTAGAGATGTGGGAATTGTCAACGTATACATGCCAGATTAAGCATAGCACTGGGCAATGTCACCGAGGGGTTGAGGACAGGTAAGGAGAGGTCTCAAGGATGGAGTCCTGGAGCCTCCCACATTCTGAGGCTACAGACAGGAGGGAACCAGCATAGGAACTGGCATGGAGCAGCTTGTGAAGGAGACGAAAGGTAACATAGCTTGAGCTCTGGGGGCCAGGGCAGGGGCAATATTGGCCACTCATGTGGACCCTGTCGTGTGAAGGTGGGTTAGAAGTCAACAAGGGGCAAGGAAAGGATAACATAACAGGTCCTTCTAGTGCATCTGAGAAGGTTCATCTTAAGGACTTTTCTGGTGATGACCAGAAGCTGGGGGCCAGAGCAGAAAAACACAAGGGGTTCCCCAGGAAAGAGGATCACTCAGATGGCTGTGGTAAGGAGCCAGGGTGTGAGACAGGGTGACCCTTGGGCTCAGGCTGGGTGCGTTACCAGGGTCCAGGGAGAGGCAGGACCCAGGAAAAGATGGTGGCCCAGGGACAGGCCTGCTGCCTATGAGAGCAGGTGAGGGATGCGTGAAGTCTCCTGGTCCCACGTTGGCACCTCTGCTTCCACCCTGGGGTTAGAAGAGAGGGAAAAGCTGTGGTGCTGGCCAGCAGGAGGTCCATCTGCCTTTTGGAGAAGCAGGACCTTGGATCCCCCTCTCTTCCTGTCTGACACCTTCCCCACCTCCCTCCAGTGTGTGCCCAGATAACAGTGTCAGAACACCAACTAATCTTGATTTTCTCTTTGTTTTTGTTTTGTTTTGTCCTGTTTAATGCCCCGTCCCCTGCATTCTCTGTGTTTCCCATGTCCATCTGTTCCCTGTGCTGTTGGTGGGGTGCCTGCCTTGCCCCATATCCTCCCTTCCTGCCTGCCTCCCACTCCCTGCTGGCTCCCCTGGGGTGGGGGGTGGGCAGCGTACAATGCCAGGCTGCAGGGCATCGGACACAGTGGCAGCTTCCCGCTCCCTCCTCTCCACCAGCTCCGACCTTCCTCCCTCTCTGGTGGGTGGCTCTCCTTCCCCCTTCTCCCTTTCCAGCTCTTTGGCCCACTTTTGAGCATCAGTTTATCTCTTTTTCACTCCTTCTTCATGTGCTATTCCTTCCAAATCTTTCCCACCTTCTTCCTTCTCTCCTCTGTCTTTTCCTCTCCCTCTTCTGTTGTTCTCTGGTTTCCATCTGTTTCTCCTTCTCCTCCCCCATTTCTCACTACCCTCTCTTCTGTCTCCTCACTTACTCCTCCATCCCTCCTCTCTCCAGCCCTCTCTCCCTCCTCTCTGCCTGAGCCAGAGCTCACTTCTGCATGAACATGGGCCTCACGCTAGCCTTGGCCTTGCCTGCTGGGAACAATGTCTGGAATAACTAGACTAATATTCAGGGTCTCCTGTGGAGATGCAGGCCTTTGCAATGAGGGTGCTCAGTGAGGGCTCTGGACAGTCCGGCGCTCTGGCCACCCTGGCCAGACTGCCTGGGCTGCAGGGCTAGGTCTTGGCAGGATCCAGGCTGAGCTTTCCATGGGGCCACCAGACACAACACAGAGTGGTGCCCTAGCCCTTGATGCTCTGTCCACTTTTGAGCATGGCACACCTTGGGGACAGAATACCCCCTCTGGTCCCACTCCTAATCTCTGATCCCATGGCCAAGAGTCAGAAGCCCTGGGTTGGGGTCCTGGCCCTGCCTGAGACCACCTCTGTGACCTTGGGCAAGTTTCTGAACTATTTAGAGCTCAATTTCCCAATCTGAGAAGTGGACAGATGATAGCCCTGTCCTGTTGTGTATTTCGCACGGGGGTTTGACATGCCCCGGACCTTGTGGATGCTTCATCGGGGTCACGGTAGTTCATATGAGAATGATGCTGTCCACTAACATCTACCCCTGGCCTCTGGGATACGCAGGCCCTTAGGCGTTGAGCCCTGGCCAGGGAATCACCTCTTCCTTCCCCTGCTCCTCTGACCCTGGAGGCTGGGTCAGGGAAGATGCCGTGCTCAGGCCTGCCCCACACCATGCCCCTGAGAAGCTCCAGGAAAAGGCCTAGGGGCAGTGGGAACTGTTGATTCCCAATGTCAGTATCTGGTGCCTCCATGGCCCCTCCTTCTCCCAGTCCAGGGATGATCAGGAGATGGTTCTAGCAGACTGCTCCCTTCAACCGCCCCTCCCTCCTCTCTTCTCCCTCTGCCCTTCTCTCAGCCCAGTGGTGGGGAGTGCAGTGTTCAGCTGGGCCTGGGTAGGGGCAGGTTCTGGGATGGTGGGCCTGCCTTAAGGGGAGCTGGCATGGCTTGCCCTAGGACTGCTAGTGTGATCGCCGTGTGGCTTTCTGGTGCCCTGGCCCAGCAGGTGGCCTCCTGGATCCCCTCGCTTCCGGAGCCCCAGGCATGCTGTCGGACACCCAGCCCTGCCACCTGGAGCTGAGGAATCCAGTCTTTTGGAAACCGGAAGACTGGAAAGAAGAGCTGGGTCTGTGAGGGTGGCAGTGGCCAGTCTAGGGGGTGCAGAGGAGGTACATCATGAAGCCTGACACCAGGGTACTCGTCCTCATGATCCAGGGGTGGTGGGCAGCAGTGCTTTGCCAAAGCACATGTATTGGTCTGTGTCAGGGCTACAGCTCCCAGAATTGCAGGGTGTGCGAGTGTGCGTGTGAGTGTGTGTGCGTGTGTGTGTCAGATGAAGGGGATTAATTGCCTCCAGTCTGGCTCACGCTAGGGAAGCCTTGGAGTGAGCTATTGTCCAGCACAGCACTGTCCTGGCAGCAGAGTGACGCCTCCCTGGGAAGGGGGCTGCTCTGGTGCCCTGCTCCTCAGGTCTGGGGGCCTTTGTGCAACCCTGGGGCTGGGGTAACTGCTCATCCTGGCAGGACTGTGGGGAAGGCCTGATGCCCGTGTATGAAGCAGCCCTTAGAGAACACCCAGGGCTTCTTGAACATAGGGTGTTAGGGTCCTAAAGATACCTTGTTGTCATAAGGGTACCCCGGCCTTCTCAGCCTCCTGGGAGCTTCTCTTCCTTTCTTCCTCTGGCCACACGGCCTCCTGCTGGGGTAGGGGCTGGCCCTAGAGGTTCTGAGGGCGACACAGTGGCCCCACTATGTACCCCCATCATCCCAGTGTCCTGCTGCCATTTCTGTTAGGCTGTGTGTGTGTGTGTGTGTGTGTGTGTGTGTGTGTGTGTACATGCAAGCATGCACATGTGTGTCTGTGCAAGGCACCTGCCTCTGCCTGGGTGGGTGTAGGAGACAGAGGCCCTGAGAGAGAGAATGGGGCCAAAGACTGACAAAGTCCTGGGGTGGAGGGTGGTGGTGGGAGGGAGGGAGGTGGGGAGAGCAGGCCTATTTTTGTTATCAGTCAGCCTCTGGGACGTGAGAGAGGGTGTTCTCTCCATGACACTGGTTGTCAGCTTGTGTCCAGACACCCCAGCTTGGCTAAGGAACAATGGGGCTCTCTTCTCTCCCCTCTGCCATGCCAGTCTCCCCTCCCATAGAGCAAGACAAGAGAGAGGGAACATGTCTCTCCGGGCACTCCAGGCAGATCTGGGCTTGCCAAGGGGGACAACAGTGGGACACTGTGTTCAAAGAATGTGAGTGGCCCTGACTAGCCATTGGTGCCATGGGGCCATTGGTGCTCTGCAGGGGGAGGGGCTGGCCCCGTGGGAGTGGAATGCAGGGTCTTACCCCTTCCACAGAGGGAGGCGCTGCCCTGCAGCTCCTTAGCTCTTTGGAGGTCATTCCCTCCATTTCCCTGCCTCTGGTCAGAACATGCTCCCATGTGCCATTCTGGTGGTGATGGAGAGGGGATTGGGAAGGTGCAGCTCACCCTCAGATGGCTGACTGCCTCATGCCAGGATCTCACATTCTCTACGGATGTCAGGCGCCCCCTGCACCCCAGGCTGCTGCAGGCATCTGTGGCCCCTGAATGTGGAGAAAGCTTGGGAAGGTTGGGCAGAATGTTCTTTGTTTGTCCAGGAGATGCGGTGCCTCAAATGCAAACAGATCTATTTTTTAATGGCAAACATCAGATCCCCAAGCAGGGAAACTGGCCACCCCTTGAAAATGCAAAGGGATCTGCCAGAAAAAGCTGCTGGGGGCAGAGGAGCCCGGAACTGAGACCAGCCCTAATGCATTTCTTTTAACCTTGGGGCTGAACTGAGTTCCAAACCCCAAGAGCGTTTCCCAAATGGGCTTCTTCTGTCACAATTATTGTTAGAAAATCAATGGCTGTGTCTGTTTCTCTCTAATGTTTTTGCCAGGAATGAAACCAGTGGCAGTGTTGGTCCAAGCTGCCCAGGAGACCTGAGTGGGATGGGGGCTCCGGGGAGCTAAGGCCTGGGAGCCTGGGGTTGCTGCAGGGTTGCAGCAAGCTGCCCACCCTTCCCAAAACCACACCCGTCTTTCCTCCGGATAGATGCTCCTGGCAGCCCCTGGCTGGGTCTAATGGGACTCCTATTTTTCTATTCAGCGAATAAGGGCTCTTCAAGGTGTGGGGCTTGTTTGCTTTAAGTGGAACAGTTTGTAAGTGGCAGAGTGAGGTCAGAGTCTAGTTTACTGTCCCCATCCTGCGTGCTATTTTCTTAGCTGAGATGGCAGCAGGGCTGCCCCGATTAATAAAGAGCCCAAAGCGGAGACTCAGGGCACCACTCGGTACCTTCTGCATTTAATGTGCAAATGCCAGTCCTGCTGCTCTCCCGACGCACCCCCCACCCCCGATTATGGGAGCTCCTGATTATGGGAGGGTATGAAGGCGTGTCTCAGAGTGGCTGTGCCTATGTGAGTGTGAGTGTGTATCTGCCCGTAGGCTTGGCAGCCGGCAGCCTGCTGTTCATGACAAGTAGGAAAGCTTCCCAGGCGGCGCTGTTTATGGCAGCCTTTGTGGCTGTGCCAGACTGGTTGTGCTGGGGGGCGTGCCTGGGGACATGCAGTCCTCATTGTGGATGGCAGAAGATGTTTCTGTCTGAATGAGGGTGATTTCTGCTTGGCTGTACTGGCACATTCCTAGGGGCTGGCAGTGTGTGTGCACACACACTGGTCCATGTGAGCTGAGGCCTTTGTTAGGTCCTAGTGGTGGTGAAAGCAGGGTTGGGAATCTCTTCCCAGAAGATATTCAGGACCAGAAGCCCACGCTTCAGGCTGGGTCTTGGCCTCTGGGACCCAGGAAGTGAGTTTTCTAGGATTCTGGGAGCCAGCTCAATGAGGCAATGGATTCCTTGCCTCAGCCCAGCTGTGGGAAGAGGGAGTAGGAAGGAAGGAGGGTGAGATTAACAGCATCTCCAGGCCTGTGGAATGGGATTGGGATGGGAAGTACAGAAAAGCAGATGGAGCACATGACTTCTCTCTGCCTGCTCTTCAGCTGGGAGGGACGTGGTGGGATCCACTGCCATCTTTGGGGCAGGGAAAAGAGGGCGGGGAGCTAAGGGGCCAGTATAAGGGGAGTTGGTAAGAGGTTCAGCGGTACACCGGATGAAGTTGGGGAACCCCAGAGAAAGCCAAAAATATCCCAGAGGCCAATTGGGGCTGGGGACTTCGTAACAAGGCTTAGTCATGTCTTTGTTTCTCCTTGGGAGCACCATTTGCAAGATGATGCAATTTAGCTCTTTCCAAGAGTTCTTCCCCACAGGCTTGATGTTGCTGGTTGGTTGATGCAGTTGCCTTGGAGACTCTCTTTTCCCTCCACCTCCCCTCCCTTGTCTGGAAGCTCTGGCCCTCCGCCTCCAGGGGTTGGAAGTAGTTGACATCTGTTTCTTGTATCAGTCCTTTGTGTTCTTGGTCTCAGCCCTGTGTGGAGAGATTCCTGGTGAAGTCTGAGCCAATCTAAGCAGATCCCCTCTCCTGCAGAGAAAACCTGGGGTGTGAACAGAGTTGGGCCCAGGAGGGCTGAGGGGAAGACACTGGGGGATGACAGGCCAGCCCCAGCTTGGCCTCTGAGCTAGGAGGCACTGCCTCCTCTGAAGGGATTAGGCGGATTGATCATTTCTTACACAAAATGCTCATTGTCCTCTACACCCTGCTTTCCTCCCAGGGGTACAGGCTCGGGAGAAGCAGCCTGCAGAGCCCCCAGCCCCTCTGCGGAGGCGGGCGGCCAGTGATGGACAGTATGAGAACCAGTCTCCAGAAGCCACATCCCCTCGTAGCCCTGGGGTTCGCTCCCCTGTCCAGTGTGTCTCCCCGGAGCTGGCTCTTACCATCGCTCTCAATCCTGGAGGGCGGCCCAAAGAGGTGAGTCCTTAAGTTGTATCTTGGGGCTACAGAGGGTAGTGGTGCCCACTTTAAATCTCCAGAAACCTGATGGTCAACTTGGCACTGATATCAGTATACTCAGTGATTTGTCTCCCCCTGTGTCCTCCCTCACCCAAACTCTCTTCTCTGACATGTGGAATCTGGGACCCATTTCCTTCCTTAAATAGCTTTATGTTCTCACTTCTTGCGTTAATATCGAGATTGAAGTTTCCTTTTTGATTCCTAGAGAGAGTGCCTTAATAAGGTGCTAAGAATCCTGAGGATGATACAGGTGAACACAATTTCAAAACTCCAAACTAGATCCTGGAGAGTGGCAAAATTATTTTTGAACCCTTTGCAGATATAAGGCTTTTCTCAGGAGATTTAATTTTCATTCCAAAAGGTTTGCATTTCTAAGACATTTCAGTAGTTAGAGGCGGTGAGTCTCAAACTTCATCATGAGTGACAACCAATGGGGAGTTTGTTAAAACTGTAGCTTCTCAAATCCACCTCCAGAGATTCCAGGGTAGTAGATCTGGATGGGACCCAGGAATCTGCATTCTAAATGTGTGCCCTGGAAGATTCAGATGTAGGTGGTCCATGGGCCACATTGAGGGAGCGAGTGTACTGGCCTATAAAAGCCAAGCTAATGAGTCATTCTGGATAGAAGTGGCTTGTGGATATCTTTTCTCTCCTGCCTGTGGCAGGACCTGTCTCCTGCCCTGAGCACCAGTGAGAAGCCAGGCTGACGAGGGGATTTGGGGGCTGGTTAACTCATTGTTCTCATACCTCAGGTCATCTGAAGGGGAAACCTCTCCCTCTCATGGTTTCCCTCTTTTTCTCCCCTGTGTTCTCTCACAGCCCCATTTGCACAGCTATAAGGAGGCCTTCGAGGAGATGGAGGGAACCTCCCCGAGCAGCCCACCGCCCAGTGGAGGTAAGAATTCCCTGTGAAGCGCGTCTTCCCTGTGTCCCCTCCAGCCCCTCAGCTCAACCCTGCCTATGGGAGTGCCCCAGGCCTGAGGGTTGGGGGTGACAGTGCCCCAGGTGGGGCCAGAACGTGCTGCTCCTCACCCCCATGGCCCCTTCTCTTCCATTGCTTGTGGCCATTGTCTTCTCCGTCGTCCACACTCACACATCTAAGGGTGCAGCTGCTCCAGTTTTAGGGTCCAGACTGAGTGACCATGGGACTCTGGGCTCCCACGTTATGGAATTTTCTTACCTGTTTTGAGTCTTTTTACCGTCCACACTCAAAAGACCCCACCGTCTTAGCGTGACTCTTTGTGACTTGACTTTGACTTTGTTTCTGACCTCCATTTCTGCCTGCATCCAGACACCACTTCCATTCCAGGCAACCTATTTAGCTTCTACCAAGGAGAGAGGGACCCAGGACCCTCAGGCCGACAAAGCCCCCAGCTCATCCATCCTTGGCCTCCAGGCAGAGGCATTTAGCCCCCAGCCCCTATACACTTACTGGGGAGGCAGATCTCCAAAGGACAGAGACACGTCCACATAAAGCCAAGACCCAAATGAGCCAAGGCATGGGGCAGTGTTCCTTCTTATAGAAGAAGAGACATGAAGAGGAACTGGAGGAGGTGGTTGTGGGGAAGGAAGTGATGGATTAATACCAGACCGCGAGGGACTCAGTGTACTCAGGAGAGGCCTGGGTCAGCACAAGAAGGAGACGCTGGTGCTGTTCAGGGATCAGGTTGGCTGGGCCTGGCCCAGGCTATCCACTGGCCCTGGCGAGAGGAGGGAGAACTGGAGCCGGCTGTGCATTCTCCTGGGGGCTGGCTGTCCTGTATTGGAGAGGAATGTGGCAATGTACGTGGTCCCTGTGCCAGCAGGACTTGTGTTGGCTGCCATCTTGGGCATGAGGAGGCTGAAGCTGTGAGTGATTGGCGGCCCCTGGAAGCTGTGGCTCTCCCTTGAGCAGTACTGTCCAATGGAAATATAATATGAGCATATTTATAATTTAAAGTTCTCTGGTAGTCACATTAAAAAACATAACAGGAAACTGGTTAAATTAATTTTAATAACATTTTTGTTAAATCCAAAATATCCTTTCAATAGGCAAATAAGTCAATAAAAATATTGAGCTATTTTACAATCTCTTATAAAATGTAAGAAGAAACTGGTGAGATTGATTCTACTGCATTTTATTTAACCCCAGTCTAAAATATTAGCATTTCAACATATAATCAATGTAAAAAAGAACGGGATGTTTTGTGTTCTTTTTCATACTCAGTCTTTAAAACCCTGTGTGTGTTTCACACTTATGGCATGTCTCTGTTCACACTAGTCACCCTGCAAGTGCTCTGCGGCCATGTGTGGCTCATGACTGCTGTGCTGGACAGGGTGAGCCTAGAGCAGGTTATGCGAGAGCCAGCTCTGCAGCCTCTTGTGACTGCGGGGAACCTCTCACTTTCCACGCTGACATCTGCTTCCATTCACTGTTAGCCCTAAACGGCCAGGGAGAGGACATCACCTTGCCGTGGGTGGAAGCCACCTGGGCTGTGCTAGAACTGGGTTTTGCCTTCTCTCCCTCCTCTTGGCCAGCCATGGGTGCCTCGGCGAGAAGTCAGAGGTTCCATAGACACACAGGGTTAGGGAGAGAAGACAGAAGGCGGAGAAACGTGTGGAATTTTTCTCTCAGGAAGCAAAAGACTTGCCTGGCTTTAGCGTTGCCCACTCATCTGCCTCAGCAGAAGGGCCCAGTTGCCTAGGAACTGGGGGAATGAGGAATTCAGGAGCTAGAGGTGAATAAGGGAGGAACCAAGAGAGAGCTCCTGCCCTGTCTGGTCGTCTCGTCCCCTTCACCTCCTCGCGGGCCCACCTGTGCCTCCGCTGCACGAGTTGGTTAAACATGCACATACCTGTGGGCTGGGGCTGCTTTGTGGTTATTCCGTGAACAACCGTCTCTGAGGCCAGGCGTATTATTTCATAATTAATTTAATTCAACCGCCATTGGTTTGACAAACATTAGTAAGTATTTGATAAGTGTCTATGAGCAAGACGCCATGATAGGGAAGAGAGGGTGTGGCAGTGGTAGAAACGGAATCTGTGTGTGCGCGTGTGTGTGTGCGTGTGTCTGTGTGTGTGTGTGTGTGTCTATGTAAAGACAGAGGGAGGTTAGACAGAGACATGAGGCCTAGACCTATCCCATACTGGAGGTGTATGTTTGTACCCATTTGTCCCCTATGCTGTGTTTGTCCTTTGGACATCCAAGGACAGAGTGAGGGTGATGGGCAGGGGTGGGCCACTCATCCAGACCCCTGTGATATCTTCCTGTTCCCATGTGCATGTGGGTGTTCACCTGCATACGTGAGTTATGTATGTTGCTTGCATGGAGAGAGACTGTATTTTTTTGTTGTTGTAAGATTCCTGTAGGTCTCACTGTCTTTTGGGGAAAGCAGCAGGGGCAGGGAGGGTCGTGGAGCATTTGCTGCTGGTGGTTACTGGGCATCTGAGGGCCACAGCTAATCTTTTGAGGCCATTCGGCAGGCAGAGTATCCTTGGGACTGTGGTCTCTGCAGGCTCCCAATGTCGCTGATAGGAGACACAGAGTTCATTTTTTTTTTTTTTTTTTTTGAGATGGAGTCTTGTGCTGTCGCCCAGGCTGGAGTGCAGTGGCGCCATCCAGGCTCACTGCAAGCTCCGCCTCCTGGGTTCACACCATTCTCCTGCCTCAGCCTCCCGAGTAGCTGGGACTACAGGCACCCGCCACCATGCCCGGCTAATTTTTTGTATTTTTAGTAGAGATGGGGTTTCACTGTGTTAGCCAGGATGGTCTCGATCTCCTGACCTCATGATCCGCCCAGCTCGGCAGAGTTCATTTTTTAACTTCTTCTCAGAGCTGTGTCAGGAGACATGGCAGCTGCCACCCGGGTATCTCGTGACTGGGCATAACAGCCACCCTGCAGATCAGCTCCAAATCTGGCCAGGTTCTTGGCTAATGGGAAAAAGCCAGCAACCCTTTCTGACCTTGTGTGTTACATGACACTTGTAACCCAGATGGGCGGCCTGGGAGGAGCCCAGGCTTTGCATAGGGAGTGGGTGCTCTTGGCCACAGACTACAGGCTTCTCTTCCTTCCAGGACACTGAGGTTTGGGGGGACAGAGCCCCACATTGAGAAGTTCTCTCCTCCTGGGCTTTTCAAGGGAC
Organism: Hylobates moloch; assembly: GCF_009828535.3. Classification (NCBI taxonomy): domain Eukaryota; kingdom Metazoa; phylum Chordata; class Mammalia; order Primates; family Hylobatidae; genus Hylobates; species Hylobates moloch. The sequence goes on from NW_026652276.1 coordinate 24,030,712, forward strand.
ATGCTTGGCCAAGGGCTGGCCTGAGGTCTCAGGGTTGGCGTGGCTCTGGCCCATTATCTCCTTCTGTCTCTGTCCTTTACAGGGTGTGCCATCCTGAGGCCCAATTTTGTTCTCTTCTGAATCCATCCAACTACATGTTTTAAATGGACTGTGTGTGTGTGTGTGTGTGTGTGTGTGTGTGTTGGGTGGGGGTAGGAAGAGGGATGAGAGAGTATTATAGAGAAGGTCAGAAAGCTGCAAAAGCCTGCGTGTGTGTTATAAGCCATTGCAAAGTAAAGGGACTGCAGTGAGAAGCTAAGGGCCTAGGGATGGAAATGATTCTCTCAAGGTTGGGGCCAGAGCCAGGACAAGGTTGCCATTTCCTGACTCTTTCCCTTTATCCTTTAAACTGCTCAAACGTGGAGAAACGCAGAGGCAGGAAAGGGCAGTGGAGCCAAAGTGCTGGGCTTCAGGGTGGTTCCTCGGCACCGTCTCCAGCCCCCCAGCCCTCACTGAGCTTGCCCTCACGTGCCTGGCGTGTCTGCGCTCCTGCCCACCTCTCACTCCCCGTGTCTTCCCTCTTCTTCCTGGCACAGTGCGGTCCCCCCCGGGTCTGGCCAAGACACCCCTGTCTGCTCTGGGCCTGAAACCCCACAACCCAGCAGACATCCTGTTGCACCCCACAGGAGGTGAGTTGGGAAGAGGGAAGATGGGGAGGGGGGCGGGGGGAGGAAGACTCCTGTGGTTCTGGACAGAAACCTGGGTCTCAGAATCTGGTCAGCAGCCAGCTTTGTGCCCACGCTGAGGTCAGGCCTGGGTTGGGGCTCTCTGTGTAGGGGTTGAGGGGTGACAGATTTCCTTGCAGCCTTCCTGCCTGTTGACTTGTGGAGTCTATACAACTCCCGGCCTCCTCTAGCTTGGGGCTTTGGAAGCCTGGTCTCAGTTTCCTTGGTGTTGTTGAGATCTCTGCTGGAAGCCACACATTCTAGGTGTTCAGGCCCTCGGGTACATGTACATGGGCGCACATACATGCACACATGGGTACACACACGTACACACACACAGAGTCAGAGAAGCATGCCCCTGCTGCTCTGTGCCAGGGCCTCTGCTGGCAGCCCAGCTGGCTCTGCTCTGAGCATCCATGAGGCATCACAGGCATTCACCTGGTATCCATGAGGCATCACTTGGCATTCAGAGTGGTCTCTAGGTCTGCCTCTTCAGGCCCACAGAACCCTACCAGAGAAACCCGTGACTGGCAGTGGCCATCATTGCCTGCCGTCTCCTCGAACCCCTTGCCCTCAGCCCAGGTCTTCTCCTGACTGTCAAAGGACCTGCCACCTCCGGGCTTCTGACTCTCCCCGGCCTGTGCTCATCCCCCATCCCCATTCCCGATGCTGGCTGCATCTTACCCTGCTGCTGAGGAGAGCAGCCCAAGCTCTGAGGAAGGAAGGAGGATGGCTGCCCGGCCTCCCTGGGGTCAAACAGCCTGTCCTGTTGGCACGGTAGAGGGCAGGGCCCTGGGCCTGTCTGGGAGAAGGTGCTCCTCTGAGCAGACACCACCCCAGGTTCACACCTCCTACCTCCTCCTCCCATTTCCCAGGTCCTCTCCTTCCTATGGTGGAGGGAGACAGGGCTCCCTGGGCCCTTGGTGGCCATGTGGGGCCACTGAACTCAGAAGGCTGCTCCCTGGACTCTGGTTTTAGGGCGGGGTGGGGGATATTGGGGTCAACTTTACTTTTTTCCTTAGTTACCAGAAGACGGATCCAGCCAGGTAGGTGGGCAGTGGCATGCATTTGTGACCCATGAAGCCACGCAGCTGGGCATAGCCTCCCACTCAGAGTGTCGGCATGGCCAGGGGACACTGAGCCACAGGGGGTCAGTAGAAGGGGGCTGGGGGCTGCCTTTCACCAGCCAGCACACTCCTGCTTGACACTCGGTCCACAGAGCCCTGGGGACAGGGGCTGTGAGGAGCTCAGGCTCCTGAGAGCCAAGAACTCAGCTGTGCCCCAGAGCCTTGGGGTCCTGTGCAGGGTGGGCCTCGGCCTTCCCCTTGGAGCCCTTCTGTGGACAGCGCAAATCAGCCCTGGCCTCACCCCAGCTTTCCCACCTCCCTTTTCTCCACAGATTCTCTTTCTCAAGAAATAATCCCTGTTAATCTCTTTCTTTTTCCTTTTTTGCTCTTCCTCATCTTCACCACCTGCCCTTCTTTCCTGCCTCTCCTTCCTCCCACCTCTCTTCTCGTCTTCCCTCAGAGGAAGATGAGGGGAAGGTGGTGGTCAGGCTTTCAGAAGGTAAGTAGCATTTGCTGTGGCTTCCTGCTCTCTGGGTCTGGAAATGGCTTTTCACGCAGGGCTTGAAGAGGCTGGCTGGAGGCAGCTTTCTTTCCTCACTGGGACTCAGGTGACCAGGCACATGGCCTTCCTGTCCCCCAATGCTTGGTGATGAGATACCACCCTGGACACCTCCTGAGTCCTGATGGGGGAGCTTGTAGCTGTCGGGCGCAGGCTCAGGCACAGCCAGTGTCTGGGGGCTCCTGCAGTGCCGCCTCGTTGACCAAAACGCTCCTCTTGCACCTTCCTCTCCCAGCGCCATTTGCACCAGCCTGCCTGGTGTGCAGCCACTCACAGAGGTAGACAGAGAGGGACTCAGATCCCCTTTCCCGGGGCATACTCCACAGGGCGTACTCTCAGAGAAGAGATTCTCCACCTTGGCACCACTGACGTTTTGGCCTGAATGACGCCTTTTCCTCTTTGAGATGGATTTTGCGTTGCCCAGGCTGACGATCATGGCACAACTGGTTTTATCCAACTCTGTCTTCGGTTCAACCTTGAACTCCTGACCTCAGGTGATCCACCCACCTTGGCCTCCCAAAGTGCTGGGATTACAGGTGTGAGCCACTGTGCCTGGCCCTGAATGACTCTTTGTTGTGGGTGCTGCCCTGTGCACTGTAGGAGGATTAGCAGTGTCTCTGGATTCTACCTGCTAGATGCCAGTAGCTCTCACTCAGTCATGACAATCGAAAATATCTCCAACATTGCCAGTGTCCCCTGGGGGGATAATTCTCCTGGCTCAGAGCCCCCATCTTAGAGCCACGATTTGCCCTCTGGAAGCCCTGCCTGGTTTCCTATCAACACAGAAAGTACCAAGTCTGTCTTTCGGGGATCTCAGACAACTTTGGGTATTTCAGGAAATCTATGGACTCACCGTGTATACAATAATGCATTGGGATTCCCATGCATGTAATTCTGCAAAGCAGATTCAAGGAGTTGGCATGTCTATGGGTCCCAGATGAACCCTTGATTTAGATGAGCCCTGCACTGGGCACCAGGGAAGCAGAGAGGGGGCATAATCAGGTGGGAGGCCTTGGACACACTAGGAGCAGGACTCGAGTGAGGACTCAAAATCAGCAGGTGAAACTAAGTGGGTGCCAGCCTGGGCAGGAGGCCAGCGTGTGGTTCTGGGCATTGGCATCCCCCTCTCTACCAGGAAGATGGGGCAAGGTGGGTGCTGTGATCACTTCCAGTTCTGATGGGTTAGGTGTTCTGACTTCCCACCTGGGCCCTGGGCTAGTTGGCTAGTTTTCTCAGGCCTATTTCCCATTTCCTTTGTACACACCACCTTGATTTTCCACCCTCTAAGTGGGGGTGGCCTGTGCTCCTCTAAATCTGCTGTCACCCAGGTAGGATGGTTGGAGTTTCCCAGAAGACTTTGCCATCTCCTAACCAGCTGGGTTTTGGGCAACAGCATCAGGCTGCTCGGGGGCTACAGAACAGAGCAGCTTCCAGAGACAGAACAGGTGGGCCACAGCATGCTTCCCTCTGCTGGGAACGGCCCCTCCTTGCTCCCCTGCAGCCTCATGCCTGGGGAAAGGGCTTTCTCCCAAGCTGCAGGCTGACCGCTGGTCCTGGCAGGGCAGGAGCTGGGAGAGAGAGTCTAGAATTAGCTGGAGCTCAGAGCCAACGTTCCTGTGCTTCAGATGCCGGACCACGCAATAGGCTGTCAGCTCTCCTCGCAGCTGGTTGGCTTTAACAGACCCGTGGTATCTCAAACACTCTCCAGTGGGAAGGGCCATGGGGTGGATTATCCAGCAAGCTGGCAGAGCCTGGTGATTGTGTCTCTCACTTTGGGGTGACTTCAGGGGCGTGAGCCTCGACAGGACTGAACTATCTGCCAATTGCACCTGCTGAATGACTCTCATCTTACAGGGCCCCAAGTGCTCTGGCCAGAGCCACAGAGTTTGGAGGGGAAGGTTCTTAGGGGTTAACTCAGCCACACCCATCGTTGTCACAGATATGCAGCTGACATCAGCACTGTGGGTGGTGTTGGGGGATCTGCCCAAGGTCATAGTTAGGAGGTAACGGAGCCAGACTGGAGTTATTGGTCCCCTGTCTCTTCCTCAAGTGGCCATTTCAAAGTCCTTCCCCTGCCTGCAGGAACCATGCCCTGGGATTCCAGCGTGGGAGTTGGAATTGCTGCCCGTGGCCTGGGGAGTGGAGCAGGGAAAGGGCAGGGAGCAAAGCTGTGGGCAGCCAGTTCCTTATTTCCTGAATCATGTGCCACCGCCCGGGTCAGACTAAAGCTCATTCTTTGCTGACCCTCTGAGGCTCTGCTTGATTTCCCTGCTGATACTTTGATGGGAAATTCAGAAAAAAATGCCCGTGAGGCAAAAATGGCCAGAGGCAGGATTATTCGGCTTGGGGAGTAGAAGAATTTGAGGGATGTCTGCTATGTCCCGGGCGCTGTGCGAAACACTTTACATTCATTCATTCTTTCATGCATTGATTCATTTATTCATAATACTTTGTGCGCTGACTGTGTGCCAGGCTTTGGGAATATAAGGATGTGTAAGGCAGCTGGTGAGGAGAGTGATGCCAGCAGACATTTCAATATTAGGCAAAAGTGCTGAGCTGAGGTAGGAATAGCATGTCATGGGGGCTGGGAGGAGGGAGCATGTGGCCCAATCTAAAAGGTTTGGAATTCTAACTTTTGAGCTTCTAGATCTGGGACCTGGGGGTTTCCATATTCCCTTCTTTCTCTCCCACCCACATGTCTTGATTTTACTTAGGGTGGGTGTGCCCCTTCTCTCCAAGCAAAGAGCCTCTTTGGGGAGACAGAAAATGCACTTCAGGGTGTGGACAAGGAGCTGACAGTGCCAGACTGGAGGAGCCCAAGTCACCCTGTGCTGCAGCTGCTCTCTGCCGCCAGCAGCCACTTGGCAGGGTTTGGGCTCCTGGAATGTTCTACATGAAGCACCCTCCCTGTCCCCACCATTCCCGCCCTGCCCAACTCCCTGTAGCCTCTGATGCAGCTGCTCCAGGATTGGAGGGAAGGAGGAAAACAGCAGGAGAGGTGGTGCGAGTGAGGAGTGGAGGAAGACAGGGATGGGCGGCTAGGAGCAGCGGGGGCAGCAGCAGGGCTGGTTCTGAACACTGGGCCTGGAATTGGCAAGAAAGAATTAGGAGGAACTTTGTTTCCTACCTCTTCTCACCTGATCCTAGCCGGGAAGGTGGGTATCCTCATTCCCACTTTGCAGATGAGGAAACTGAGTCCCAGAAAGTCTCTAGTAAGTGCACGGGTGGTGGGTGAGGGGAGAGCTTGCAAGTAGAAGTATATTGTCCCCGGGTGGGAGAGAGAGAAAGAGCCAGGGAATAGACAGAAAAAGGAAGCATTTTCAGTAGGAAATCTGCATCTGAAAACTTGGGAAAACTGATGTTTAGCCCTGAAGATGGGTTTTAAACAGTTCTGGAGGTGAACTCAGGAAATCAAATAACTTCTCAAAGGTCCTTCCTGTTCTGGGTTCATGAGGAGTAGAGATTGTATGGAAGGGCTTCGTTCATCTCCACCCCATGATCTGGGACTGGAATGGCAGGTGGGGGTGGTGGTGGGAGGGCAGACCAGCTGACCAAGGAAGAGGATGCACTGGGAAGGAGAAAGGAGGTTGGGGGCCCGGTGAGGGCAGAGCCAGGTGGGGCTGGGTCTGAGTGGCCTTGGCTAGGTTGGCCACCCAATGCACAAGGGCTGTTTCCGACATTGTGGTGGGAATGGATGCTGCTGATTTTCCCTGGGCGAGCCATCCTGTTCCCCAAATTCAGACTCCCAGTGTCTTGAGAACTCTTGTGTTGTTCTGCAGTTTAGGAGCTGAAGGGGCCAATGGGACTGTTGCCTTAAGAACGTGGCCATCCTATCGAGCCACCTCGGGGTTTCTAATACACTGTCCCATGGGCCCTCCATGCAATCTTACCCTCGGACTCCCAGGCTGCAGCTCAGGTGCCTGTGTTTAGGCCAGAAGCAGTTAGTAGACCCAGCCTTGTCTAATCCACAGGCTTGGCTGTGTCCTGACTACAGGACGGGGTGGTGCGGCCCACTTTATCTCAGTTTTACTGTTGCTAGAAGGGGTACCTGTACTTCTTTAAAGGGGTGGGGCATAGGACAATGTGAATTGCTTACCTAATGTGTGGGTCAGGGGCCTGGTAGGAAACTGATGGTTCATTCCAATGGAGCAACCTAGGACAGTTGATGGACTCTTAAAAGGTCTGGGCAGAGCAGTGAGTGATGGTAAAGCACCCCAAGTCCTCCCTATCAGGAGCAGGGAGCCATCCTCCCAGGCCTTAAGGAACCAGGAGGGAGCTAGAGGGCAGGGCTGCTGACTGGATTGTGGCTAGAGGGAGGTGGGTAGGGGATGTAGCCACTGGCACCTTGCCCTTCTCTCTCCCTCCCTCTCATACCCTGCCAGTCCCTCCTTACTAGCCAAAGGCCAAAGCTATCCTGAGCCAGAGACTAAGGGGGTCTGGATGACATAGTAAATAAAAGTCGGCCTCCAGGGATGCAGATCAGGGTAGAGAGTGGATCAGGAGCGATGCCAGTGAATTGGAGAAGAGCACAGACCTTCACAGTGTCATTCACATAGGTTTCAACTTGAACTTCAGGGAATGGGAAAAATGGATGTGTGCCTCTGAGGTCTTACTTTGTGTCTCTGGTTGGGGCTGGAGGGTAAGGATCATGCTTCTGTGACTTTGTGGAGCACATGCAGATTGAGGGCCTGCTGTGTACCAGGTGCTGTGTGAGGGCTCGGCACACAGATCAGCTAGGCAGGCTCTGGGAGCCCACGGGCAGCCAAAGAGTGGCTTTCTCTCCCTGGCTGGGAGAGAAGGGGTGCCGAGAGCCGTGGGGACCCGGGTGAAGCCATGATGAGTGCCTGGAAGGGTCCGGGAAGGGTTTTCAGAGAGTGACGTAGGGTGGCGAGAGACGGGAGGGGAGAGTGGACTCTGATCTTGGGTGTCATTTGCATGGCTGTGGGTGACACTCCCTCTGATGTTCTCTTCTCCCAAGCTGGGTTACCAGTTGCCCATGACTAAAGACACTCACTGAAACTGTTGGCTTCCCGTCTTGCAGAGGGTTGTATGTGCAGTGGGTAAGGGCAGGTCAGGGCCAGACTGCCTGGGTTCCTTGGCTGACTCTTCCCCTTGCCAGCTGTGACCTGGGCAAGGTACTTACATCCCCCAAATCCTACTTTTCCTGTATAATTGTTTGCTCTTTTTATCACTAGGAATAGCCCTGTGGAGTTGGCTCTTCTCTGCCTGATGGGCTGAAGTGCTGGATAGAGCCAGCTCTGGGTGTCGTGTGAGCCTATGGGCCCTGTCTAGGTCCCCCAGAGCCAGCTTGTGCGTCTGGAGACTCTGGTGCTAGTGTTCCCTGCCACTAATTATCCATGTGTCCTGGGCACATGGCTCTACCTCTCTGGGCTGAGGAGATAGGTTAGATCAGGGGTCAGCACACTGTGGCAGCTGGTGAGATCCTATCCACTGACTATTTTGGTGAAGAAAGTTTGATTGCAGCCCAGCCATGCCCATTCACTGTCCTATTGTCTGTGTAAGCTGTCACACCACAACAGCAGGGTTGTGTAGTTGCAACAGTGACGGCCTAACCCACCAGCCTAAGATATTTACTATTAAGTCTTTACAAAAATGTGTACTGGGCCTGGTCAGGGGATATCTGCATTGTCTTCTAGTTCCAGCAGAGCCTCGTGCTTGGGTGGCACAGAATCCGTGCCTTTGGCATGAATTTGGCCTGGGCCTTCTGCGAGGCGGGTGGGTGGCCTGGGCTGGTTGAGGGAGACTTTCGAGAAGGCCTTGCGGGCACTGCCTACATGGATTCCAGCTTTGGGTACCGAGGTGCCTGGTTCTACATCACCTTGTGCCTGGTACCTAGAATAGACCTCCCGTGCCTGCCTCTTTGCAGACAAACTGCCCCAGCCTTGTCCACTGTCGTTGCTGTTGGGTGGAGGGGGTTCTGTGTGGGGACAAAAGACAGACGGGCAGGCTGTGGTTGGAGCTGTGTGCAGACTCCATTGCAGCCTCTGGGTCCTGCTCCGTAAAGGGTCCTGTGCTGAGGGACCATCCTCTTCCGGTGTCCAGAGAGGCCTCTGGCCTGGGTGTAGGATGTCAGACCTGAGGGCCACCCCGGAAGCCACTCCGTGGAGGCCGCGCCCCTATGCAGCAAGGGCTGGAAGCACCCCGCTAGCACCCTGGTGATAGCTAGGCTCCTTCCAAATTAAGGTTTTCTTTGGGCTAGGGGGAGGAAGGTTGCATTTCAGCTAGCTGGACCCCGGGCCTGTCACCCTTGAGGGACCTGGAGGAGGGACCTGGAGGACCTGACTATTTTGGTGAAGAAAGTTTGATTGCAACCCAGCCATGCCCATACGCTGTCCTATTGTCTCTGTAAGCTGTCACACCACAACAGCAGAGTTGTATAGTTGCAACAGTGATGGCCTGACCCAACAGCCTAGGATATTTACTAGTAAGTCTTTACAAAAAAGTTTACTGGCCCTGGTTAGGGATCTCTGCATTGTCTTCTGGAGGAGACCTGGAGGAGGGGGCTCTTCTCCAACTCTGACCATTGCAGTCTTGGCCAGCAGGGGCTGCAGGGGCCTGGCCTCCTGAGGGATGCACAGACTCTGGTTCTTCAGTTTCTCAGGCTGATTTCAGTGGATGCCTTAGTGTGGGCAGTATGGCTCTGTACTCAGGCCAGGTTCCTCCTGGGTAAGACAGGGACAGGGTGGGATTTGGAGGTGGTGGGAATGATATCCCTCCCGGATCATGGCCCGAGGTAAACAAGAGCGTTCTGTTGCTTCTTCCTCTTTCAAACGGAGTTCGTTTAGGAGCTGGCCTCAGAGGCCGTAGAGGAGTTGGGCAGGCGCTGGTCTGGGAGTCGGGCCATCTGGGACCTAGTCATTTCCCTTGCCGTGCCTCAGCTTCCTCATCTGTAAAATGGCCTTTTCTAGCATGTGTCCCCCACCCCCTCTTAGGCTGTTTTGAACACCAGGTAGTGCCGTGTATAATGAGGTCCTCTGTAAACTGCTCAGTGCTACAGGAATGCCAGAGGTGGGCGATGGAATGTTGAGTTCTGCCTGGGAATGGGGTTCCCTGATGCCAGTCTCTAGAGGAATGCTGAGTGTGTCAGGCAGAGAGGGGTGGGTGTGTCTTGGCATCGAAGGGGCTGGTGAGTCTACAGTAGCCCCACAGGGCAAGACTCACCAGTGCAGGCCTGTTGCTAGGTGGCCAAGGCTGTTTCTGGATTCTGGGCAGGGGGTGGAGCTCACATGAACTCTGGCACTGTCCTGGGATACAGGCAAGGCAGGGATGGACCTCTGGGCCTGCTGTAGGGCCCCAGACTCTAGTGGCACCAGCAGAACCTGGAAGGGCCTGGGTGCTGAGCAAGATCATTGAAGAGAGAGAGCAGCCAAAGGGGATGCCAGCTATGCACGGCCTCCTAGTCCTTGGAGTGAAGAGTCTCTGATGGCCATGTTCTGAGGCAGGGCCTGGGATCCGTTTCAGGGCCCCCCCCTCTGAGCAAGGCCCTGGTGAAAGGTCGCTGCAGGGCAGGGTGAGTCTGGGCAGGTAGGAGCCCTTCCTGTCCTTTGGGGGCTATTCCTATGTTCCCAGGCAGGAGTCCAGGAGGCTGTGTTCCAAGGGAGGTTGGGTGGGACCTGCGCTGCACCCCTGTGGATCTGTGCTCAGCGTCTCTGTCCCCTTGCCCCTTCCAGAGCCCCGGAGCTATGTGGAATCTGTGGCACGGACAGCGGTGGCTGGGCCCCGAGCTCAGGACTCTGAGCCCAAGAGCTTTAGCGCTCCAGCCACCCAGGCCTATGGCCACGAGATACCCCTGAGGAACGGGACCCTGGGTGGCTCCTTTGTCTCCCCCAGCCCCCTCTCCACCAGCAGCCCCATCCTCAGCGCTGACAGGTAAGCCGGGAAGGGGCAGTGGGTGGGGGATGAGAATCTGGGCCTGGGACTGGGACAGGATGGGTGAGGCCTCCTGGATCTGTTGCCTATGGCGTGGACAGGCAGAAATCATACCCAGATGGCGGCACCTTGCAAACCACTTCATCAAGGTGCATTGAGGGCACATGTCCTGCGCACTGAATCCTGTGGGGATCCCAGTGACCTATAATTCCCAGGCTGCATTCAATTCCACCCATCCAAAACCGTGCTGGAAGGAGTGAAGGGTACCACGGTGAATGCGGCAAAGTCCTTCCCCAAGTTGAAAATCTACCAACAGTAATGACTTATGTAGTGGGCTCATCCTAGGTACCAGGCACTTTGCTAAGTGCTTTATGCAGTTATTTAATCCTCGCAGCAATCCTAGGAGGTGAGCACTATCATTGTTCCCACTTTTCAGAAGAGGAAACTGAGGCATAAAGGTGCAGTAGCTTATTCGAGGTCCCACAGCTAAGCAGTGGCAGAAATCGGATTTAGGTGGAAGCATGTGGTTCCAGAGCCCGAATCTCTATCCTCTGCCCCAGACCTGCGTTATGGCGCCCTCCCTGCACAGGATGAGAGTCAGATGGGCCCAAAGCCCACACATGAGTGAAGGGCTTGGAGCTCAGAACAAGAGGCCATTATTTCTGGCTAGGGATGCAGGGAGGATTTCTGAGGGCTGGAGGCATTTGTGAAGGGTGTAGAGGAACTAGCAGGATGTTGAAAGATGAAGAAAGAGAGACAGGGCATTCCAGAAGGACAGCCCAGCAGGGACAGAGGACTGGACTGTGGCCATGTTGGGAGTGTGAGGCTGAGGGCATGTGGCCTGCCATTAGGGGGTGCCTGGGTGGATGGATGGCTGGCATCCATATTTCTGAGTGCATCATACAGAGATGAAAGCCCAGAGGTGGGTGGACAGTCCCTGCTGACAGGCTCAGTGGAGGGGTGCAGCAAGGAGCTGCTTGACTGGGGTAGTGGGGGTGAAGGTGGAGGGGACAAAGAGATGGGATGACGGCATAGGAAAGGAGGGTTGCGATCAGCTCAGGCAAGGCATCGAGTGCCAGGCAAAGGAGGAGGACCTAGAAGGTGTCGCCCCCAGGAGGGGAGACTCTGCCCTGACCATCCCTTCTTCGCCGTGCCCACTGCCCTCCTAGCCTGGGATGTCACAGAGCCTGCAAATTCCCCTTCCAGGCCCAGTGTGTCCAGTTTGCTGCACAGTCTACATTGGCTCAATGCTGAGCCTCCCCGCAAGTAGGGGTACCACGGGAGGACTAGGGGAGCAGATGAGCAGAGGCAACTGTCTTCTGGATTCTAAGCCAAGCATTCTCCCTCCCCAGCCTCTTAACAGGCAGCAGCCTGTGTTGTTCAGGAGGCCTGACTCTGGCCGAGGGTTGCATTTCCTATTTTAAAGGAAAGGGGATTTTCCTAAGTTGCCCCAGCCACGCATTGTTGATGTTCAGTGAGCCCTGGCATTAGGAAGTTGTTCATTGTTTCTCACTCAAATTCCTCCTGCTGAAGTGTTGGCCCTTTCCAGGAAGCTAGGCTTTCTCCCCTGGGATTAGCCTTCCAGAACCCCATTTTAGTGTCTCCTTCTCTTGCCCTGCTCAGCCTAGCTCTGTCTCCCACTCCTCAGAATCCAGTTTATTCTGGATTATACCAGGAGGTGGCCTTCTGCTTTGGCCCCTTCTGGGATGCAAGGTAGACTTTGCCCTAGCCTGGCCCCTGACCTTCTCCTTGCCCTTGGCTCTTGCCTGGCCCAAGAGTGCACCCCCGACCAAAACCTCATATCATCCCAGGAACCTGAGCTTATCCAACCTGGCCCAGGGAGGGCCAGCCCACCACAAGATCCTTCCAGCCCGTAGCTCCAGGTTTTGGCCCACTGGCTAAGTAAGGACCCTTCCCCATCGGGGGTTCCTGGTGCACAGCCTGCCTGCTCCCTCCCTACAGCTACTAGTTTATGCAAGGCCCCTGTCAACCTTTGTTTCTCTCAAAGATGGATAGAAATTTGGGTCTAGAAGGAGTTAGGGTCACCTAATCCAGTCCTGCCATGTTCCACATGGAAAAACTTTAACAAGCAAAGAAACTCACTGGCCATCACATTGTACTGCTGTGCTGTCATATGTCACTCCATGCAGACCTAGACTTAACAAGGGAACTTTGATTGTGGCAATTACCCCAGCTATAGTCTCCTCTGAACTGAATTGTTTCAGTGTCAGAATTGGTAGTGACCTCTGAGCTCATCTCATCTAACCTCCCAATGCAGGAAATTCCCTCTACAACATTCAGGCCAATAGGTCTGTCAGCCTCTGCTTAAATGCTCCTAATGACAGGAGCCTCATTACCATGCAAGACAGCTTTCTCCATTGGTGGCCACATCCCCAGTGGCTGGAGAGCAGACCTTACAATGACCTCAAATCCCCTGATGTGAAACCTTCCCCTATGATTCCTTGTCTTTGCGTTTTTGGAGCCATCTAGGAGTGAAAGCCCAATTCTAGCACTCTCAGTCAATGTTTAAGGATGATGATATCACACTTGAGGAAACTGAGTCAAGGCAGGGCTACTCCCAGTAGGAACAGGAGCCAGGAAACTCCATTGGGAATTTCTGTGATGCTGGAGGCTATAACATGACAGTCACCTCCAGTTTCGATAGGAGAGGGCTCTTCACTTTGACGTGGCTCAGGAGTGAGCATGGTGCAGTTGGGAAGACGTGGGCTTTGGAATCAGACACAGCTAAGTTGAAACCCTGGTCTTTTATAAGCAGTGTTGTCCTAAGCCTACTGCTTAACTTCCCTGAGCCTCAGTTTCTTCTTCTGATGGTTCTGTAAGGTAACGTAAAAAACCCTGATGTCCTGCCGCACTGCCAGTGGGCCCATTCTTACTGTTGTTCATAGTTGGAGGGAGGGCACACAGCCCGCTGTAAATCCACCCTTCATTCAGTTCTGTCTGCTGACATCGCAACCCGCCATCTCTCTGCAGCACTTCAGTGGGGAGTTTCCCATCGGGAGAGAGCAGTGACCAGGGTCCCCGGACGCCTACCCAGCCTCTGTTGGAGTCTGGCTTCCGCTCAGGCAGCCTGGGACAGCCCAGCCCATCTGCCCAGAGAAACTACCAGAGCTCTTCTCCTCTCCCGACTGTGGGCAGTAGCTACAGCAGCCCCGACTACTCACTTCAGCAATTCAGCTCCTCTCCGGAAAGCCAGGCCCGAGCTCAGTTCAGTGTGGCTGGCGTCCACACGGTGCCTGGGAGCCCTCAGGCACGCCACAGAACAGTGGGCACCAACACTCCCCCTAGTCCTGGCTTCGGCCGGCGGGCCATCAACCCCAGCATGGCTGCCCCGGGCAGTCCCAGTATGAGCCATCGCCAGATGATGGGTCCACCAGGCACTGGCTTCCATGGTAGCACCGTCTCCAGCCCCCAGAGCAGTGCAGCGACCACCCCAGGGAGCCCCAGCCTCGGTCGGCACCCAGCAGGGGCCTACCAGGTTTCCGGCCTCCACAACAATGTGGCCACCACCCCGGGGAGTCCCAGCCTGGGCCGGCACCCTGGGGCTCACCAAGGCAACCTGGCCTCTGGTCTCCATAGCAATGCAATAGCCAGCCCTGGAAGTCCCAGCCTGGGTCGTCACCTGGGAGGGTCTGGATCTGTGGTTCCCGGCAGCCCCTGCTTGGACCGGCATGCGGCCTATGGTGGCTATTCCACCCCCGAGGATCGGAGACCCACACTGTCCCGGCAGAGCAGTGCTTCTGGCTACCAGGCTCCTTCCACGCCCTCCTTCCCCGTCTGCCCTGCCTACTACCCTGGCCTGAGCAGCCCTGCCACCTCCCCGTCGCCAGACTCAGCAGCCTTCCGGCAAGGGAGCCCAACTCCGGCCTTGCCAGAGAAGCGAAGGATGTCGGTGGGAGACCGGGCAGGCAGCCTCCCCAACTATGCCACCATCAACGGGAAGGTGTCTTCGCCTGTCGCCAGCGGCATGTCCAGTCCCAGCGGGGGCAGCACCGTCTCCTTCTCCCACACTCTGCCCGACTTCTCCAAGTACTCCATGCCAGGTGGGCCTCTCCCCCTTCCATTTTCACCTCTCCTGCTGATGAAGTAAGTACAAGAGTGAAATATCTATCTCAGTGTCTGTTCTGACACTCCCTTGGCAGACGACCCTGGGTGAATCACTGACTTCTGGGACTTAGTTTCTTTATCTGTATAAGGAGAGTTGGAGGTGTCCTTACGATAAGTGTGCTGTGGTTGTGGATGCTGAGATGAGGATGTGGATACAGATGAGGATGATAAAAATCATAATGAATAGTATTACTGTTATGATTATCATCATCCTCATAGCCATTACCACTTGTTGAGCACGTGCTGTGTGCCAGGCTCTGAGCTAAGAACTGTCTCATTTAAGCTTCTTGGCCACTTGGTCAAGTGGGTATTAATATTATTAACCCCAGTTTACAAACGGAGGCTTAGAGGCTCGGTCACTTGTCTAGTATCATACAGTCAAGAAATGGCAGAGCCAGGCTTCCAATCCAGGCCATGCCACCCCAAAACTAATGGTCTTCAAGCATCATTGGAGTTGTCTTTATCATGTGTCCATATCTTGGGGGTCATATTTAGCATGACCTTGAAAACCTGCCTTCCAAACCTGGATCTCCATACCTTTGCCAGCCCCACAGTGCCACATCACCCCTCATAGACCCAACTGCATTGAAGCCCATGCAGGTTTGTGCAGTGAATTCTTCACCTATCGCCAGAACTTGCCACCTTTGCCTCTATTTAGAAAGCTCATTGTCTAAACACAAAGGCCAACCTTGAACTTGACTGTGTGCACAGTGGCCCTGGATGTTTGAGGCAGATTTGGAATGTTTTAGGCAGCCTCAGATGGACCCCAGCTGCCTAGATTCTCCCGGCATCACTCTCAGGTCCTGCCCTGAGCCTGCCAAGCCAGGATACCTAGAATGACCCTGCACTCCCTGTTTCCTGCCGCCCACCGGGGACATCTGGTTCCCAGCCCCTCTCCTTGAAGGATGCTAAACTTCTAGTAGCTGGGACACTTCCTGTTTCCCACCATCTTCCCTGCTTAAAATAGCCTTTGGAGTCAACACAGGAAGGCACATGGGACTGCAGCCGCCTCTGACAGCTCATTAAACAGGTCACAGCAGCAGTGGGGCCTGGGGCTTCAGACAGAGAAAGGCAGCCTGCAGCAGTTGCACGGCCCAGCTGCCTAACCCAGCACACAGCTGCCAGGAAAGGGAGCTGACCTCTTCCCCTCACGCTTGCCCGGAGACAGATCCCAGAAGCATAAGGGAGTGTAAATCATAGGTTGAAATTGACTAAGCACTGGAGACACAACTTGTGTCTCCTGATCTGCTCTCTCTTTCATGCCAACTTCTGTCTCTGAAGACAGGAGAGGAAAAATGTGGAATCCTCATATTTTTCTATTCTCCCTCCCTTTTTGTGTTTTCTTTGGTGCCAAAAGCTGAAGGAAGAGGGTGAGAGTGAGGGCCGTACATCCTGATGCTTAGACAGGAAGATACAATTTAGCTGGTCCTAAACTGGCTGCTGCTAGGGCCTCTTACCAAGGTCACTATCTGTGTGACTTGGGCAAGTCACTTCTCATCTCTGAATTTCTCCTTATATGTAAAATTAGGCAGTTGGACTGTGTCCTGTCTGAGCTCCCTCCAGAATCTAATATTCTATGACAAATTCCCAAGGTCTGCAGAGTCTGGGCATGGGTGTGTGTGGGGGTGTTGTCTGCCTGAGAAGCAGGGTGCCTGACATGCAGTAGATGGCCTCTAGATTCTAGGCCAGCCATCACCTGTTTGATCCAAAGAGAAGTGATTTTTTTGTTCTATGTGATGCAGAACATAGGCTTTCCCTGTGGAAAGTGAGGAGAGGCCTGGGGAAAAGGGGGCAGAAATGGATCTTTCTGCCCTCATCTTCATGGTGGGTATGCTGAAGTTGAGAAACTGAGCCTGTGGAGAAAGGTTCTAGAAGCAAGTGTTTTAGCCCGTGGGAGAAAAGCTGTAGGAAGGCTTTAGTCACAGTCTTCTAGGGAAGGGGGGACATGGGGTGGAGGAAGGCTTTCGGTGGGCTCTGCGGGAATGCAGTGCCAGGCCCTCCACCAGGAGGTGGCTCAGCCACCCAGATGGCGGGCAGGGGCTAGGGGATGGATGAGGAGGCCGAAGGTCCCTTCCACTGTGTTCGCATGGTGTTCGAGGACATCAGCTTTTGATGTCAGTTTCCTGGGGCTGCCATACCAAAGGACCATGTGCTTAGTGGCTTATAAATGACAGAAATGTGTTCTCTCACAGTTCTGGAGGCTGGAAGTCCAAAATCAAGGTGTTGGCAAGGTTGGCTCCTTCCCGATGTTCTGGGGGAGAATCTGTCCCAGGCCTCTCTCCCAGCTTCTTGTGGCTGCCAGCATCCTTGGTGTCCCTTGGCATGTAGATGCGTCACCCCAGTCTCTGCCTGCACCTTCCATGGTGCTCTCCCCTGTGTGTATCTCTGTCTCCTTTCCTTGTAAGGACACCAGGCATACACGCATATTGGATTAAGGCTCACCCTAATCCTGTGTGACCTCATCTTAATTTGTCTACATCTGCGAAGACCCTATTTCCAAATAAGGTCAAATTCACAAGCACTGGGGGTCAGGACTTTGATGTATGTTTTGGGAGAACACAATTTAACTGATAACACTTTCTTCCCTTCTCCTGCTTTAGACAACAGCCCGGAGACGCGGGCTAAAGTGAAGTTTGTCCAGGACACTTCTAAGTATTGGTACAAGCCTGAGATCTCCAGGGAGCAGGGTGAGTGCTGGGCTCTGTGGTCCATCAGAGGTCATAGCTGGCTGAGGCCTGCTGTGTCTTCCCTGGGCAAGGAACAGAGGCAAATTCAGTCCTCTTTGTAGTAGGGGGTCATCACAGAGGGGGCTGGGGTTGAAGTTGGACAGTAGGAAGCACTTCCCGCAGTGAAGTGTGGGAACACAGAAGCAGTGGTTGTAGACACCTCTTGGAAGTGTTCTTAAAAACAGCAAAGGCTTGGTTTTCCTGGGCAAAGTAAAAGGTCTGCCAAGAGAGTATGAAACCTTAGCTGTCTGTCTGCCTGATGTGGGAGGTTTTTGCATTTTACAGGGAGAGAGAGCAAAGTTGGGAATATGGGAATGATTCTCAGGGGAAGCCCGTCAGTTGTGAGACAGGGGTCAGCAACGGCAGCCCATGGGTCAAATCTGGATGCTGCCTGCTTTTGTAAATGAAGTTTATTGGGGCGCACCCACACCTGCTGGCTTGTATCCTCTCTGTGCTGCTGTCCTGCTGCAGTGGCAGAGTGGAGTAGTTGTAGCAGAGGCTGCATGGCCTGTGAAGCCTGAAATATTTACTCTCTGGCCATTTACAGAGTAAGTTTGCCAGCCAGGTGTGGTGGCGCACACCTGTAATCCCAGCACTTCAGGAGGCCAAGGCAGGGGGATCACTTGGGGCCAGGAGTTCAAGACCAGCCAGGGCAACATAGTGCAATCCTGAATCTACCAAAAACTAAAAGAAAATGAGCCAGGCAAAATGGCACACACTGAATAGTGGCCTGTGGTCCCAGCTACTGGAGAGGCTGAGGTGGGAGGATCACTTGAGCCCAGGAGGTCGAGGCTGCAGTGAGCCATGATTGTGCCACTGCATGCCAGCCTGAGTGACAGAGTGAGGCCCGGTCTCACAAAAACAAACAAAAAAACCCAGCAGAATAAGTTTGCCAACCTGAGTACAGGAAGACCCTTAGGAGTAGTTAAATTTTAACTTTAAAGAACGTTATCTCACCTAAGAAAGAACGAAGATCGGTAGGCTCAATGAGACTTAAGTAAAACTAGCGCCACCAAGGTCTTGCTTCCTCCTCTCTCCTTGTCCCTTCCTCATGCAGCCATTGCGCTCCTCAAGGACCAGGAGCCGGGGGCCTTCATCATCCGAGACAGTCACTCCTTCCGAGGTGCCTATGGGCTGGCCATGAAGGTGTCTTCACCACCTCCAACCATCGTGCAGCAGAATAAAAAAGGTAACCTCATCTCCCAGAACGGGGCTCAGGACCAGGTGATCTTTACAGTCGCTAAACCTGGAGGTGCTGGAGGGACCCAGCGTGCTGCGCAGGACCCTAACTCCCATCAGGCTCTTCAGAAGAGGGTGTCTTGAGCTTGGTGATGGATGGGGTCAGAGATAGGGAAAGCAGGACGATTGGGTGCCTGCCGTGTGTTTCCTGAGGAGTGGGAGAGCAGCAGTGGGCTCTGCAGTCCATGGGGCTCCAGCCACGTTCTCTCTTCAGCCATTTCGCCCATCTTGGCCCCGCACGCTGCAGAAGTTTTGAAGCAGTCTTGGGAGGTGGTGGGAGGAAGCCATGGGAAGGGACTGAGCCTCATTTCTTTCTCTTTGTCCCAGGAGACATGACCCATGAGCTGGTCAGGCATTTTCTGATAGAGACCGGCCCCAGAGGAGTCAAACTCAAGGGCTGCCCCAATGAGCCAAACTTCGGTGAGCTGTCCCCCTGCCCCCATCTCTACAGTCTGGCCTGAGTCTTGGCCCTGTCCTGAGCTCCTCCAAGGATCTGACCCTAAGTTCTTTCTGACAAGCTCTGCCAGTCACCCTTGTCATAAATTCAGCAGAGAAAATGAATGGAGGCTTCTCTCCCTCTGCAGTGCAGCCCTAACTCTGCCAAACTGCATGCTGCATTTGTCCTACCCAGCTGGGACTTGTTATCATTATAACTGGAGTAACAATGGTAAAATCAGCTGCTTTAATTGACCACCTACCATGTGAATGTCACTGTCTCAGCACCTTCTATCACATCTGGCCTCACAACCATCCTGTTTGGTAGGGGTCATCCTCCCTAATAGGGAGGAATTGACTCATGAAAAAATGAGAGTCATCAAAGTTACATTTACCTGAGAACCAACAGGTGAGAAGTGACTGAGCTGGGATTGGATCCCACAATTCTCTGATCCTTCTGCCCTATTCTCAGAGGAGCCCCAGTAACTGGAGCATGTTAGGAGCAATGTTAGGAGGAACTTTCTGCAAAGGAAAGTTTTTGGGTAACTTTATGACTGCTAGAGTCAACTTTGGGAATCTTCTCTGTTGGATCTTGTTAAACAAGAGTGTGTGAATTTTCAGCTTTGTTGGTGGGTTGAGGTACAGGTAATAAAGAAGTGGAAGATTGTGTGTATCGGGGTGAGGGTGGAGGTGGGGGTTCCCCTCTGTCTTCCAGTATTGCTGCCCCTGACATGCTGTCTGCCTCCCTGCAGGATCGCTGTCTGCCCTGGTCTACCAGCACTCCATCATCCCATTGGCCCTGCCTTGCAAGCTGGTCATTCCAAACCGAGGTAGGAATGTGAGACTCCTGGCTCACCACCCACACCCTTGAGCTGGCCCCTGTCATGTCTTGATCCTGCCAGCCACCCCAGACATGGGCCAGGGCTGGAGGACACATGTCATTTTGCCAATCTGGAGAAACTCAAAACTACTCTCCTTTTATTCCTATTAAAAAAGAAGAAAAAATTTATGAAAAAGTTTGACTCCAGGAACATACATAAATGGACTTGCCAGATTGTTCAGGAAAACCCTCCGTATGAAGAAATTCATATGGAATCCTCAGACCATGTCATCCCAGGGATGACAGGACACAGAAGTAGGGGACAGGAGACATGTCCTGGAGGATGAGATGGGCATCTGGGGAAGACAGCGGGGAGGCAGACTGAGGTATTGGGGGGGTTGGTCTGGATGGAGAGGAGAGAGCAGCCTCAGGAAAGGGAAGGTGGCGCCTAAATATCGCCACACTTTCTAATCTGTGTGCTGGGAGGGTGTTCCCTGACTGAGGGGATGCTGAGCTCTTAGGGAAGAGCAAATCCTGTTTTGATTGTGGGAGGTTGGAATGGACTCTAAGAGCATGAGGACATGCAGGATGAGAATTTGAGTGAGACGTTAGGGCTGGGGAAGGGGTGTTTAGCTTCTCTCATGGAGGCGCATCAGCCCTGGAGCATGGCAGGTGGGCACCTAGAACTCCTCCCAGCATAGGCCTCTACTGCCCAGCCCTCAGCAACACAGGGCCCACCTGAGGGTCATTGGCCTCACCCCCAGTGCAAGGTCTCTGAACTGGGGCTGGGCTGCCTTCTCCCCACTCTCTCTGTTCAACAATAGGACCTTCAGAAGTGCTCCTAGGCTGTGGCCCTAGGATTTTTTTCTAGTCTTTCTTGGAGCTCCTGGGGCTATGCCCACATATAACACCACCAGTATTTTTGGACAATTTCTATTTATCCAATTCAGTTCATTGAATTATTAATGGTAATGGACCAACATTATTAGCTTATAAGTTCAAATACAACTTAAATAGCACTATTAACCAATGACACAATTCAGGCACGAATTGAATTATATTCCTATGGAATTTACCATAGTAGTTCAGCAATTAAAAAACTGTTTAATATTTAGATTGTATAAACCTGTCGTTTTCAAAGTATGGGCCTTGACTGGCAGTGTCAGCGTATCCCGGGGACTTGTTAAAAAATGCAAATTTTGGCTGGGCATGGTGGTTCACGCCTATAATTTCAGAACTTTGGGAGACTGAGGTGGAAGGATTGCTCGAAGTGAGGCGTTCAAGACCAGCCTGAACAAGATCAGAAGACCCCATTTTTACAAAAGAGTAAAAAAATTAGCCTGGCATGGTGGCTCATGCCTGTAGTCCCAGCTACTCTGGAGGCTAATGCGGGATAATCTGCTAGAGCCTGGGAGTTTGAGGCTGCAGTGAGCTGTGATCACGCCACTGCTCTCCAGCCTGGGTGACAGAGCGGGATTCTGTTTCAAAAAAAAAAATAAAATTACGTACCACGTACAATGTGATGTTTTGATAAATGCATACATTGTGGGTTAAATCAAGCTAATATGTCCATCACTCTTCATTAGAGTTATGCTGGATCAATGGTTTAATGAATTAGGGGAATTAGGGGATTTATTGACCTACACAAAGATATTATCAATGCAAAACAATAACAGCAACGCCAATTGTCACTTGAAGGCTTGCTTTATGTTAAGCACTGGCTAAGCTGTACATGGAATTGCTCAAAAACCCAGTGACGTGGGTACCAGGATCATCATCTTTGTTTTAAAGATACTTAGTGAGTGCTGGGGTGAGGGTTTGAGCCCAGTTCTGCTGGACTCCAGAGCTCACAACCAGTGTGCTGGCTGCTTAGAGCAATCATCAAACAATCAGACTGAGCCTAACTCAGGGCTGACTGCCAGGGTCTGGTATGAAAAGCAGTGTTCCTTCTGCCAAAGAGTTGCAGAGCTCCCCTTCAGCCCAGCCAAACTTGTGCTTCTTTCCAGCTCTAGGGTTTTAATTCCTACTGAATTTTTGTCTTAGACCCCACAGATGAATCAAAAGATAGCTCTGGCCCTGCCAACTCAACTGCAGACCTGCTGAAGCAAGGGGCAGGTGAGTGGTCACCTGAAACCGTACCCATGCCCAGGCTTCTCTTTCTGCCTTCCTGCCCTGACCCCTCCTGCAGGTGCAGGCTGGAGGTCTCTCCAGACCCAAATGTCTCCAGGAAGATCACATTTCTATGTGCACATGCCTTGGCTCAAGGCTAGCCTGAAATTTATCTGCTACCTTCTCCCTGAAGAATGGATCTGGGTTAATGTCCTCACCCATCCCAGCTCCCATGACTCCTGCCTTGGGTTGGTTTCTTCCAGCCTGCAATGTGCTCTTCGTCAACTCTGTGGACATGGAATCACTCACTGGGCCACAGGCCATCTCCAAAGCCACATCTGAGACATTGGCTGCAGACCCCACACCAGCTGCCACCATCGTTCACTTCAAAGTCTCTGCCCAGGGAATCACTCTGACTGACAACCAGAGAAAGTAAGGCTCCCCTGCCTGCTCCTGGGTGGGGTTCTCCTTCCTGTGACCCATCTGTTCATCCATGTATTTACCATCCATCCATTTACCAATTGATTGATTCCTTGCACCCAACTGCTCATCTACCTTCTCATCCATCTATCTTGCATCTACCTCCCATCTACCCAGCTACTTATCCATCCATGCATCCATCCATGCACCCATCCATGCATCCATCCATGCATCCATCCATGCATCCATCCATCCATCCATCCATCCATCCATCCATGCATCCATCCATCCATGCATCCATCCATCTATCCATCCCTGCATTTATTCATCCCTCATCTATCCCTGACCACCCATTTTTCCCTTCATCCATCTATATCTCCATTCATCTATCCATCCATCCATCCATCCATCCTTCTATGAGAATTTGCCAGCATTGGGTAGACGGCTGTAAATACAACTGATAAAAAGGACCTGCTTTCTAGGAGCAGAGCCCATCCACTTGGACTCTCTCCTAACAGTGTCCCCGGCCTCTTTGCTTCTTCTTCCAGCCCCTCCCCACATTTCCTAACCCTCAGTGCCAGTTTCTTCCTTCCCCAGCCCCTAGCATTTGGGATGATTCTATGACACATCTGTCTCTGTACATTGCTTAGGTCACCAGTGTCAGCAGCTCAGGCCATCTTGCTCATAAGAGAGAGGTTGTGTGGACCTGCGATAGCCACAGATGGTGGAAAGGTGGCCTGACCTGCTGGTGGAAGGAGGGGAAAAGCAGCCCCTTCAGCACTCATTCTCTGTTTATCTGATGTCTGTGCTACAGGCTGTTTTTCAGACGCCACTACCCCCTCAACACTGTCACCTTCTGTGACCTGGATCCACAGGAAAGAAAGTAAGTCTCTTGTACACAGCTTCCCTCCCACACAGCTCTCTAACACTGACATCTGTGTGGGTGCACGCATGTGCATGTGTGTGTGTGTGTGTGTGCATGTGTGTACATTCTCCGTTCAGCTGGAAGGTCTGCCCATGTGTTAGTAATTGTGTTGGGCATCTTTTGAGTTTTTCCCACTATAGATATGGGGACCCTCCCAGGGACTCAGTGCCCACTGCTACCCCCTATGCCTTGCCCTGACCCTGAATCTGCCTCTCCTCTCCACGATGGGGAGAGCCCCTCAGGAGGCGGGCTGCAGTGTTCTCTCCACCTTCAATGCATCTCTGTGTGATCTTGGGCAGCTCCTGTTCCCTGGGAATGGGGAGTCCCCTGCCTTCCCGCAGAGGGTCTGGGCATGGGTGGGGCTGGGCTCTAGGGAGAAAGTATGATGATTTACCCTGAGCCCACTTTCTTTCCACAGGTGGATGAAAACAGAGGGTGGTGCCCCTGCTAAGTAAGTGTGACTTCTTACCCCTGCCCAGCAGGCTGGCCTTTGTACTTCACAGCAAGGGAAGCACGGGGCACATTTAGAAACCAGGGCTGGGGGTAGGGAAAGAGCAGCAACAACCTTTGTGCCAAGGTCACTCAGCTTCCGAGTGAAGCTTGACCAGGCTTCCAGGCCTTTTGCCTTATCCTGCCTCGAGGCCAGAGGCCCAGCGTCTGGTCCAGCCGCCTTCACTCTCCCAGGGTCAGAAGCAGCAGGGATGGCAGGAAGTGGACAGAAAACAGAGTCTTGTTAGAAGCAATGGAAATGGGGCAGAGGTTGCTTACATGATCTTTTCTGCCCCGATTCTAGCTGCCTTTATTCCTGTTCTTGCTTTTTTGGTGGGCTTTCCTGTGAGTCTTGTGGCCGAGCAAAACAGCCTTATCAGAATGTGCGAGCCCAGAAGGTCTGAATTCTGGGGATGGCCCTGGGACCTTTGGGTAGATTCCTCCACTCAGTGGACATGTCCTAGGGGCCTCCGAGGAACTCAGATCCTGCCTGGGTCTCTGACCCTGCCCTCAGGAGGCCCATTGGCACAGCAGATAAGACAGATGTCTAAATAGAACTAAGATGCTTCTGTGATTTTCAAACTGTGTTCCAAGGATCCTAGCATCCTTGGATTGCACTTGGTGTTCAGAAGGGAGGGAAAACTCTGCTGCTCCTTGCAGTTGTCTATCAGCAGGAACTAGGGTTTTTTCACAATCACAAAACCAAAGCAAAATATAGGCATAACCTGGGGTCTGAAGCTGACATGAGACTATCACTATGATCCGTCATCTGCTTTTCACTTTGTCAGGATTATTCCAACAGCCCTATTATCCTCACTGATTGACTTTATAATAGGTAAATGTCGTGCTTTTGGATTGCTGTTTATAGCTGTAAAATACTGCTTTCACCTTTATATATGCAGACTTCATACAAGGTTGCTTCAGAAAAACAAAACGTTCACTGTTAAAAAAATGACAGTTGCAAGGGAGGGAGAGGCAGCAAGAGAGTTCAGCTTACATCTGGGGAGCCCATGCAGGGGAACACATCAGCACCTCAGAGAGGTGGAAAGAGCAGATATTTAAGGACGGGTCTTCAAAGACAGGTTCAATTTGGACAAGTCAAAATGAGAATGGGAGTAGGAGGGGCTATTTCAGGGGAGGGGCCTCATGGCCACCAGCCTGCAGGCTCCCCAAGGGAAGGGCCATGTCTGGCACATGGGGAGGCGGTATATATTTGTTGAGTGAAGAAATGAGAGAATGGAGGCTGGAAGAGCAGAGGCAGGAGGAGGCTAGTGAGAATGCCTCGGTCCGAATGAATGGACTGACTAGTCTATCACATGGTCAGTGATGGTGGCTTAGGAGAGGCCATGTGGGATGGTGGGGTTCAGCGTTGTCCAGGCTTCATAGGGTCATCAGTGCTTTGAATTCCTGCATCTCCCGTGTCTCTGCTGGCCAGGGCAGCAGGCTGGAACTTCATGTTTGAAGGTGCTTGTGCTCACTCACCACAGGGCCCTAAGAGGGGAGAAGGTCAGGGACAGAAGGGAACTGGGCCCCCAATCCTGGAAATCCCTCTTTTCCTCCTTCAGGAGCTGGTTTTGAGTTGAGCCTTCTGCTGAAGAAGCTTTGATGGGTGGGGCAGAGGCCACAGGGAGAGGCCGAGCAGGGCAGTGGGCTAACAGGGAATCATGACAGGGACGAGGTGAGGCCAGCCAGGGATCTCATGTGCAAAATTCAAGGAGATGTTAGATCTTGGGATCTTGCAAGTGCTTCCTCCTGCCCCTGCGGGCTGAGGCTTCTTGCCTGGATCTATTCTTTGTGGCAGATGACAGGACTGGGCTATTGCGGGAGCCTGGGAGCCAGAGCTGAAAGAAATATCAGGGGAGGGCAGGCTCGGTGCTCCAGTCAGGTGCAGTTGCCGGGTCTCCATCCTGGTAGACACCCGCAGCCAGGGCTGGCATGCTTCCTCCCTCTGCCAGGATCACCCCACCCATTCTCAGGGTCCGAACCATCCGGGAAAGGGAGGTGCTGGGGGATGCCCTGTGAACCCCACCTCCCCCACCACCTAGGCATTACCCCAGGCCTTTGGCCCTGTTGCTCCCGGCCCCTGAAACAAGGCTTGGGGAGCAGAGCTGTAGGAAATGCAGGATTGTGTGTGTGTGTGTGGTGTGTGTATATGTTGTGTTTGTGTGCGTGTTGTGTGTGTGTGGTGTGTATATGTTGTGTATGTGTGTGGTCTGTATATGTATGTATGCATGGTTTGTGTGTGTGGT
>NW_026652276.1:24061468-24287645 GCF_009828535.3 Hylobates moloch
GAGCTCACATTCTGTTCTCTGCCCTCATATTTTTAACTCTGGTTTGCAAAGAGAACGTTGGGTCACTCCAGTCCTGCGGGTGGGGGTGGGGAACGGGAGTGGGGTCCACCTTCCCTTTTATTTTCTGGCTTCCAAGTTTCTTGAGCCCAGGAAGAATAAGTGTGTGTGTGTGGAGGGGTGTGAGCTATTTGACCCTTTGTCTCCCTGACCTTGTGGTGTCTGAGGAGGCTGAGCCCTTTGCAGGCAGACAGCACTTTCCTGATTGGCATATGTGTTGTGTGTAAGAACAGTCAGTACGGGTAGGGCTGGGATGGGCGGGGAGAGGCCTGTCTAGGAATGTTCCCATTTTATTTTGGTCTCCTCCCCACCCCTCACTATCCAGCCTTGTCAATCCCCTGCAGCTCCCCTCGCACCCCTCCAAGGGGGATTTCTGCCCACCCTTAAACAAGGTAGGACACTGTCTCGAGGCCTTGGCTTTTGGTCAGGGGAGTGCACAGAGGATTCTCTTCTGCGCCTCTCCGAGTCCCTGATGCTGAGGCCTACTGGAGGGATGGGGGAGAGAGGTTGGCCTGAGACCAGCTTGCTCACCTGGGCTGCTGTCCACCTACTGGGGTTCCACTTGCCCTCCCCTCATGCCTGTTGCCCTCTCCTGCCTGCAGGCTCTTTGGCTTCGTGGCCCGGAAGCAGGGCAGCACCACGGACAACGCCTGCCACCTGTTTGCTGAGCTTGACCCCAACCAGCCGGCCTCTGCCATCGTCAACTTCGTCTCCAAGGTCATGCTGAACGCCGGCCAAAAGAGATGAACCCTGCCCCTTGCCCAGGGCCAGTGCCGTGGGGAAGGGGCGTGTGGGGAGGGGACCCATGAATCCTGACCACTCTTGAACCCAGAAGGAGGACTTTGGGCCAATTTCGGAGGAGAGAAGAAAGTGCAACGTGGGGAGAGGGAAGTGAATTGCAGAGGGGAGGGGGAAGAGAGAGAGAGAGAGAAAAAAAAAGAAAAAGATGGAGGAGAAGAACTTGGATTCCCCTGGGTAGATGGAAACTGCAAAAACCCAAAGCCTCCAAAACTAACCAGGTCCACCTAACACCCCCTCCCTTCCCCAAGAAGATGGATGTCCTCAAAAGAGAAGGAACAAACCTCCTTGGGAATCCACATTTTTTGGGGGAATGGAAAAGCTCTGTCTCCCTAACTCAACTGCTTTGCAAGGGGAAATCAAGCTGGGAGAATCTTTTTCTGGCCACCTGTAGGGTAGGTTGTCAAACCAAACAGAGCCACCGTGGGACATCAAGTGGCAGAACTTGTTCGCTTGAAACTGTCTCAGACCCAAGGCACCTCAGGTCTCTTTGCCGTGCCTCCACTCTATTGTCGTGTGGGTGTGTGTCTGCACCCATGTCCTCACACATTGATCTAGATCTGCCTTTATGCACTCGAATTATAAACAGCTCGGCTTGTCCTTGTCCCATGTGTTTGTAGACACACATGCATACTGTCCAAAGGTTAGGGATGACGGTGGCAGGGCAGCAGGGGAGGGACAAACAACCAAGCTATGGGTGACAGAGGCTCTCTCCTGGTGCCTGCACCTGCACCCTAGTGACCCTGGGTGCCGCCAGACTCTTCTCCTCTACAAAGACCCCAGCAGGAGTGGGAGGGTCTGCAATGGCATCACCCTGTCCTGCCTTGGCCAGAAGACTGGAGCTTTGGTTTGAGGAGGTAGAGATATGTGTATCCATAGGAAGAGATCTGTCAGAACAGGCAGCTGTTGAGCTCGGGGTGTCTTCCCCAGGGCATGTGGCTCAGCAGCAAGAAAGGCAAGTTGCTCCTGCTGGGGCCCTGGAGTCCGCCTTAGCTCCCACCTCTCAGCCCTGTTATTGGGTTTCATGCCCCAGGACCAGCCTTATCTCAGACCTGCTTACCTGCATGATGCCTTTTTGGGGGCTAGGGATTGAGCCTTCCTGCTCTGCCCAGCCCTGTTCTATTCTGCAGGGTCCCTGTGTTGGAATTCACCCTGGGGAACCTGCTTCCTGCTCAGTGAGGCTCAGGGCAGAAACCTGGAGTCCTTATCCTCCCCTCTGTAAGTGTTTTAGGGTCTGGCTTTTGCAGGCACCCTCTGACCTCAGCAGAGCTCCTGGGCCTGCTGCCTGTACACCACATTGCCTACCTACAATGCCAAAGCCTCACTGTCACCCTTTCTGCCTTGGTTTCCCCAGCTGAGCCACGCTGCCCATGCAGCAGAGGGCAGAAGGCTTGCACTTGGGCCAAAGGGCCTAAGGTCCACTGGACAGTTGGGAAAACACCTGACCACCATTTAAGGACTCTAAGCCAGAATGGAAAATTCACCAGGACTCCATTCTTAAGACTATGGGGGTCCCCTAGAGAGAGGCATTGTACTGATATATAAATATTATATAATATATACATGAGACATACTGACAGAATCTGTAAGCTAATAAAATGTAAGAAAAGGTTAAAAAAAGAATAGGTAAATTGACAAGAAGTATTTATTGTTTTTCCATATTGCTTTATTGCCTTCCCTGGGGATAAACCAATTCCTATCCTTTTTTCGATGTGTAAGTAAAGCCTGAAGTGTAGGGGGCCTTTGCTCTTGGAGCAGCCAGGGTCTCCTTGCCCTGGCCTTGGCCTTCCCTAGACCGTGTGGGGCTCAGCGTTGGAAGGGGTTGCACATGTCCCACCCATTGGCCCCCTTACTTTTCAGCAAGCCAGGGGCCCAGCAGTCAGCTCCCAGGATGTGTGGGGAGCTGTCCCTGCCTCTGCAGGCCTGAGCGAGTGTGTGAGCATGCGGGGACATGGGTGTGCGTGGCACACATAGGTGTGTGTGTGCCTTTTGTATTTTTTTCTCCTCCAAGGAGCTGTGTCAGTGTGGACGTTCTGTTTCAGGGAGTTGGAAAGGAGGGTGTCTGCAGAAGGTGGAGAGCAGGGGCAGAGGCCCCACCGGCCACCCCCTGCTTCCCAGAGTGAAACCTTGTGCCTAGTGACTGAAGTCCCTCCAAAGTGCTCTTCCTTCTGAGTTATTCAAGCCAAATATCTGGGTTTCACCCTCTCCTCATTCCCTAGCAAACCCCAATTATCTTCCAAGATAGGAGATATTTCCCATCCCCTTCCTTTGTAAATATCTCATCTCCCACTGGACAGCCCAGGAGCCTATTCCTGGCATGGATGTTTTGTCCACACTTGAGGCTGGGCAGTGTATCAGACCCTTCAAGCAGCCTGGCTGGGGCCCGGGACTGAGTCTGGGGTCAGCTTTCGCAGTCGCTTTCCCCTTTCTCACCACCCACCACAGCCCACCTTGCATACATGGCCAGCCCCTCCACTCCAGCCTGAGCCGTGTGTGCCCCCGCGGGAGGACCCATTCATGCCAGAAAGCTGGTAACTCCCTCCCAGCATCCCTGCGGAAGGAGTCAGTTTTTCAGAGTGTGGCCTTTCAAGGCAAATGATGGGGAAGGGTTCCCCAGTCCCCACAGTGGCCCCACCTCTGGGCCCAGCACCAGAGCCCTCCTGTGTCATGGGGGCTGTGCACCCATGCACACACCTACGCACACACAACACTCCGCACTGCAGTATATTCTTGCCAAAGATTTCCTTTAAAAAAAAGCACTTTTACTAATTATTATTTTGTAAATGTTTATCTTCTTCTGTCTTCTCCCTCCCTGAATCTATTTTACTGTTGTTTATTGTTGAATCTGTGTGTCAGCCAGGAGAGTGCTGTCTGGCCTTGAACATGGGCTGGGACGGGAAAGGGTCTGGGAGAAGATGGGCAAGAAAGAGCCGGGGAGTCATGGACATCGCAGCGACGCAGACTCCAGCAGGTTCAGTCCCATGCTGCCGCCAGCTGTCCAGCTGGGTGTCTGGAGGGAAGAAGGCAGAGGAGGGTCGTGTCCCTTCAGCTTGGGGAGGGGCCCAGTGAGCTCCACGTGGCTTTTTCCCAAAGGGAGCAAGAGGGAAGGATTGGGTGAGAAAACAAGGGAGAGGGGACCCGAGAAGGAAAACAGGGAGGAAGTGAGCAGTTTGATCAGCCTGCTATCACGGTGTTCTGGCTCTCTTACTTAGCCAGACACTTAAGGGACAGATACATCACATCCTAAGTTTGGGAAAGAGCTTTGACCCATCTCATCTGAGCCTCTCCTCCAGTAGCTCTGAAAGCTGTGGACACCAATGGCCAGGATTCCTTCTCCCCTGGTTTTTGAGGATCCCTGGGTCTTCTGAGACTGGCCAGGAGAGGGATGGTGGGGCCAGTGGTTGTGTGAGAGCAGGAGGGGCAGCCCTCCTGGACAAGTGTGATCCCCCTATAAAGGGCTCTCAGGAGGTTGGCGAGTAGGAGATTCTGCCTTGTTCTGATGAGCCTGCGCAGGGGCTCCAAGGAAACATGCTGTCCGGGGGACAAAGAAGGGTGGTGAGTGTGATCAAATCTAGTCTCACTCCCACTTTTTAGTCTCACTCCCACTTTTGTCCATCACCCCTGCCTCTTGGATCTTCTCCCACTTTTTTTTCCAGCTTTAGGACCTGGGGAGATCATGTGAGTCAAGGGAGACCCCCAGTCCTGCCCCCACACTCGGGGTCCTCCAAGAGCTTGGGGGGCCGTCCCAGAGCAGCCCTTTACCCCAGGTCCAGGCCCTGGAATCCTGAGACTCACGTTTCCTTGGCCAGTGGTAACACAGGACGTGTGCGCGCATGTGCAAGTGTGGATGTATGTGTGTGCGTGTGTTTTGCTCATCTCTTTAGGGAACTTGGGAGTAGGGATTGGAGGTGCTGGGCAATGGAACTTCAAAATTCAATGTTGCCCAGCAGTGAGGGGAGTTGGGAGGTGAGGCCTGTAGGGCAACCAATTGGTGGAGTCTCAGCGATAGCCCAGGTGAGAAGTGGGCCACCCAGAGGGGCAGGGTGGGGCCTCGGGCAGATCTGTCCCTCTTGGCCCCTCTGTCCTCAAATGTCCAAAATGTTGGAGGACCTCCATTCATATCCCACGCCTGGGCTCTTGTCAGCAGTGGAGTTACCGTAGAGGGATTTCCCAAGCTTGTTTTCCAATCAGTGTTAAGCTGTTTGAAACTCTCCTGTGTCTGTGTTTTGTTTGTGCGTGTGTTCGAGAGCACATCAGTGTGTGCAGGCTGTTTCCCCATTTCTCTCCTCCCTTCAGACCCGTCATTGAGAACAAATGTAAGAAATCCCTTCCCACCACCCTCCCTGCTTCCCAGGCCCTCTGCGGGAGAAACAAGATCACCCAGCATCCTCCCCCACCCCAGCTGTGTATTTATATAGATGGAAATATACTTTATATTTTGTATCATCGTGCCTATAGCCGCTGCCACCGTGTATAAATCCTGGTGTATGCTCCTTATCCTGGACATGAATGTATTGTACACTGACGCGTCCCCACTCCTGTACAGCTGCTTTGTTTCTTTGCAATGCATTGTATGGCTTTATAAATGATAAAGTTAAAGAAAACTCTGTGCCGTTATCTATGTTGTTCGGACAGGGGTCTGCCATGTCTCTGGTGGGCAAAAAGGGGCCTCTCCAGAGATCCAGGTGGGCTTCAGCTATGCCTCTGGTGGACAGCTCAAATCCTCCCAGCGGCTTCCCCACCATCCGCATTGTGGTTCTGGTTCCATGTGTTTATTCATTTGGATTCTTTCAGCTGCAAGAGAAACTCAACTCAAACTTGTTTAAGAAAAAAATAAGTTTCTTGGCCCGAGTGACTGAGAAGTCCAGGCCTAGCTGCATTTAAGGGCTCAAATGGTAGAATCAGGAATTCGTCCCCATCACTTGGTTCTGAGTTGGCTTAACTGTCAGGTAAGCTGTATCTGAGTGGCGGTGCCCCCAGATGCTCTGGGCTTCCATCTCACCAGCTCGGTAGCCCTAGGAGAAGGGGGCTCTTTTCTCCCAATGTTCTCAGCAAGAAACTGAGACACGCGCTCATTGGCTCTGATCTGGATCCTGCCCGGCTCATATGATTAACTCGAAACCAATCACTATATCTGGATCTGGGTCACGCAATTGCCTCTGGAGCCTTCTGAAACTATGGGGACTGAGAATGGGGAAGTGGTTGATCCTGGAAGGGGTGAGGTCTGGAAGGGGGAAGTTCCTGGAAGGGGGAACACGGGTTGTCAGGCAACATCTACTGGGGCCTGTGCCCATCAAGTGGCAAATGTGTCGTTCACTCGTGCACTAGGCCCAGGGCTCCTGGGTGAATTCTTTGGAATTCAGAAAGTTTGGGGGTGGGACCTATTGAGACATGCCTAGCACAGCACAGGGGTCTCTGGGAGATCCAAAATACTCAGTGACGTGGTGCTAGCTCTCCACTGAGCTCACCATGTGGCTGGAGGGAGGCTCGGATCAGCTTATTTGAGCAGGTTTGTGCTGAGCCCCCTCAGTGACCCTCACAGTCCTCGTGTGGGCGGACTTCTCAAGCTTTTGGGTCTTGGGATTCCTTTACATTCTTAAAATTATTCAGGACCCCAAAGGGCCTTTGTTTAGAAGGATTATATCTTTTGATCTTTTACCATAGTATAAATTAAAACTGAGAACATTAAAAATACTTAATTCACCTCCATGGCAATAAATTCATCAAGTTAATATAGAAAGCATTTTTGTGAGAAATAATATTTTCTAAAACAAAAAGCACTGAGTGAGAAGGTGACTTTGCTTTGCATTATTATTATTATTATTTTTGAGACAGGGTCTTGCTCTGTTGCCCAGGCTGGAGTGTAGTGGCACAATCATAGCTCGCTATGACTAGCCTCCACCTCCTGGGTTCAAGTGATCCTCCCACCTCAGCCCCCAAGGAGCTGGGACCACAGGTGTGTGCCACCACACCTGGCTAATTTTTTAATTTTTTTTTGTACAAAAGAGGTTTCACTATGCTGCTCAGGCTGGTCTCGAACTCCTGGGCTCAAGCAATCCTCTCTCCTTGGCCTCCCAAAGTGCTGGGATAACAGGCATGAGCCACCATGTGCTTTGCAGTTTTTAAAGGCCTATTCATGTCTGGCTTACCAGGAGACAGCCGGATTCTTGTATAAGCTTCTGCATACAATCTGTTGTGGTATCACTCATCATGGGCCTCTGGAAAACACTATACTTGTGGGAAAATGAGCAAAAATGTCAAATAATGGCTTAATAGCATTACGGAAATGGTTTTGACCTTGACACTCCTGAAAGGGTCTCAGGGACCCCTGGGGTCCCCGGATCACACTTTGAAATCTGTTGCTATGAGGGATACAAGACACAGGAAACTCAGACCCTGTCCAAGGTGGAGACTGAACGTGTCTTGCACCCTGGTATCTGTTAGGTATCGTCATGCTAAGTCATCCCAACAATCCCGTGAGGTAGGCACTGTTATACACAGGGACAAATAAGGAAACCGAGGCTCTGAGAGGTCACACAGTTTCTGGCTGGCAGAACTGGTACTCGGCATCACGACCACTGGTGAAGGCTGGCACTCAGCCAACACCTGCTACGTGCCAGAGCCTGTGCTAAGCACTTGGGTATCATTTCTCATGCACGTGCACCCGAGAGGTAAGGGCTATCCTTGTCCTCATTTCACAGATGAAGAAACTGGAGTTCAAACAGGTGAAAACACTTGCTGAAAATCACAGAGCTGGTGTAAGTGGCCCAGCCAGGCTACGAACCCAGGTGAGCTGACTTCTGAGCCAGGCTCTTCCTAGCTCTTGCTTCTTTCTCTGCTCTCAGGGCTGGCTTCTGAGGGGAGAGACAGACTCTGATGAGCCATGGGCAAGCGGGAAGCCAAACTGATGTCACTGGTCAGATGGGGGTCATGGGGTAGGCTGTAGGCTGGCTTCCCAGGGAGTGGACCAGGGTTCCTGGGTGTGTGATGGGGGAGGTCAGGAGGTCATCCCCTGACACCGCCCAGCTGCAGAGAGATGTAGGTACCTCAGGGGTGGGCCTGGTACAGGGGAGGAGCGTCTGATGAGAGAGACAAGCTACAGCCTGTGTGCTGAGCTGATGCAGCTGGCCTTTGAGGGGACTCAGCAGTGAGGTGGCTGTGCTCCTGGTGCCTCAAGGAGGAGGAAGTGGACGGGGCAGCAGCGGAGGGCTCTGGGTGAGGAAGGGCAGCTCTCCTGACACACATTATGACACAGAATACCCAAAGGACTTTTGCATTTTCTTTCTTTCTTTCTTTTTTCTTTTCTTTCTTTCTTTTCTTCTTTTTTTTTTTTTGAGACAGAATCTCACTCCGTCACCCAGGAGGCTGGAGTGCAGTGGTGCGATCTCGGTTCACTGCAACCTCCGCCTCCCGGGTTCAAGTGATTCTTTTGCCTCAGCCTCCTGAGTAGCTGGTATTACAGGCACACTCCACCACTCCCGGCTAATTTTTGTATTTTTAGTAGAGATGGGGTTTCACCATATTGGCCAGGCTGGTCTCAAACTCCTGACCTCAGGTGATCCGCCTGTCTCAGCCTCCTAAAGTCCTGGGATTACAGGCATGAGCCACCGCTCCCAGTCGCCTTTGCATTTTCTATGCAGAGTGTGGCCCCTGTACCATTGGCATCAGCATCACTTGGTGCTTACAGGAAAGACAGGACCTTTGGCCTCACCCCAGGCCTGCAGATCAGAATCTTCATGTTAGCCAGATCCCCAGGAAATCTGCGTAAGTGCTGAAGTTCCAGCTGCTTGCGTGTGTATCTCATGCTGGGACTAGGCCAGGCTGACATGCTCAGCCCCCGGCTTTGCCTCAACACCACCTGAAACGTGAGGACCAGGTTTGGGTCTCCATGGGAGAGAAGCACTCCTAGACCTCACCTTGGGGGCCTGCCTTATTGATGAGATTCTGGAATCTCTGCTGCCTGGGGCTGGCCGAGGCCAGGTAGGGACCAGTCCTGGTCCTGATGAGCAGGATAACTCTGGTTGCACAAGGCGTGCAGGGTGTGAAGAGAGTCCAGCCTTGGAAGAGGCAGGAACATCAATGGGGGCACAGGAGGGGCAGAGGGATGGCGGCTATCAGGCTCTCTCTTGTCCTCAAGCTCGGCTGGAAAGTGCTGAAGCCTGGGCCCCACCCCAGAGATTCTGAGTGGGTCAGTCTGAGGTCCAGCCTAGGCAGTGGGAATTTTAATCACTCCTGGGTAGCTCTATGTGCAGCCCAGGCTGAAAGCCACTAGGAGCCCTCTCCTCAGATTGGCTTCTTCGAGGTCAGGGGTGTGTGTGTAGGCCCATGGGCACCTGTGCTTGGACGGGTGGGGAGCTGAGGAGCGGAGGAAGTCACAGTGGGAAGAAGTCCCCTCTGGACTGGCTTAGACCCCGCCTCGATTTTTGGGGGTGGGAGGATGCCATCCCCTCCCATCTGGAGTGGAGACCACTGGTATTTTAAAAATTCCAGGCCTCAAATGTCCCTCCTCCTGCATCCCGTGGGCTGTCTAAGAGGGGAGGAGCCGTGGCCATATCTTCATGGGACTCACCCCCAGGGCCTGCGGAGCTGGGTGGGAGGGGACGCCTGGAAGAGGCTTTGCAGGCCGCTTAATTTAAGCTCTACGGGCTTTACAATACCTCCTGGGGGGGCGGGTAGTGAAATCAAAGTCTGTCTTCCTATTTTAAGAAACTGGTTTTGCTGGGATTTTCCCTGTTAGTTGGTGAAAATGCCTATTTATTAGTGCTTAGCAATTTACAAGCAGTCAGAACATGTGAAGGATATGGCCCATTCTAAAAACACTGACAGTAGGTATAGGACTAAAGACACACTCCCCCTTCCACACACAGATGCACACACAAGACATGCAGACACACATACATGCACAGAGACACACAGACACACGTGCATACACATGCCCACACAGATGCACACAGGCACACAAATGCACACATACAAGACACGCAGACACACATATGTACATACAGAGACACAGACACACATGCGCACACAGAGACACAA
The DNA here is from genome assembly GCF_009828535.3 of Hylobates moloch. NCBI lineage: Eukaryota > Metazoa > Chordata > Mammalia > Primates > Hylobatidae > Hylobates > Hylobates moloch. The sequence continues at coordinate 24,071,363 of NW_026652276.1, forward strand.
AGACACACGTGCATATGCATGCCCACAGACACAGATGCACACACATACACAGATGCACACACACAAGCACACATGCATACAGACACACAGATGCACACACACACAACATGCAGACTCCCACATGGACACACAGAGACACACAGACACACATATACATAGGCACACAGACACACAGATGCACACACACATGAACACATGCACACAGACACACAGATGCACACACACACAAGACATGCAGACACACACGGACACACAGAGACATGCAGACACACATATACACATGCACGCACAGATGCACACACATGAACACACATGCACAGAGACACACAGATGCACACACACAAGATGTGCAGACAAACAGGCCCACACGTACACACACACAGACACATGTACACAAGAGACCTAGTCCTTTGGAATATGCTGCATCTCCATGCAAGCGTCTCCTTTCCTACCTCCTTCTCTCCAAGCATTCTGGTGTTCAGCTAACTGACGAGTCAGTCCCAGGGGTCATGGGGTCATCAGTGGGGCAGGGAGCTTCTCCCACAGTGAGCTGACCCCTGCCACACTAGTTGGCAGAAGGGCGTGATCAAAGGAGGGGAGGGTCTCCATGAGTTCTGCAGATCAGATCAGCTGCGGGGCCTGGTGCACACTGGATGTGGATGTGGGCAAGCTGCGGTGTGGTAGAAAAGGGTCAGGGCCTCAAGGAGCACCTGAAGGAGCTGAGAGCTCAGCCTGGAGAAGAAGAGCTTCAGGGAGGTTGAGATGGGATGCTGGCCTCTGATGTTTGATGGCCCCCTCTCTGGAACAGTCAGCATTCTCTGGGCTCCACATGTAATAGATGAGGGTCACAGGGAGGCCAGAGGTGGGAGGAGATGCTTGAAATGGAAAGGGGTGCTTTGGGAGGGGTGAGCTCCTGTACCTGGAAATGTTGGGCCCAGAGACTGCAAAAGGCCCTTTCGAGGCTCTGTCCTGGGTTTGGCTGCTGGCACATGCCAGGAGACCGCCCCATCCAGATCCAGCCAAGAGGATAGGCATGGCTGGGCCCAAGTTTCCTTATCTGTCAAATGGGGTCACACCTAACCTAGGGCTGCATGACCACACACAGCACCTAGCATGGTGCTCGGCTTACTGCTGGCCCTGCAGGGTATCGAGAAACATGAGCTTCCTTTCCTTTTCTGGTGCCTCTTGCCTTCTCCACCATTTCTTTAGGCCTCTGGGGACACTTGGCAGCAGAAAAGGCTGGAGCAGAAAGCCTCTCACGATAATGATCTGGCCGGCTCTGGACTCCAGACCACAGCGTGTGGGATGGTGGTACAACCGCCTCCATGGCTCCAGCTTTTATGGGGTTTGAAAGATCATCTCTGGCCATCGAGACAGGATGTCCATCTTCTGGGCCCCTCCTCTTAACCTCTGCTCCATTTCCTGACTCCCAGATCAGTTCTGGGACCCTTCCCAGGTCTGGCCCTGGGAAACCAAGGAGTGCCTTTAAGGTTGTCATTTCCCCACCCCGGCCCTCCCTCAGCCCCTCTTGCATTTGCAGAATCTGACCTGGCTGAACCATCACCCCTCCCTCCCTCAGGGGACTCTGGCTGGTTTAGGGTATCAGGAGCCAAGGCCACTGGGGTAGGAGTCCTCGAGGAGAGCAAGAGACCACCAGGAGAGATGGAGCTTTAGCGCTCTGGAGACAGCAGGCCCAGCTTGGGGTAAGTCAATCAACCAATTAATTAACTGATTTGAAAGACATGTATTGAGCACCTACTATGTACAGGCACTGTACTTGGCCCTGAGCACTAACAATGTGTTTGTTTGTCTCATGGCACTCCGGGTCTCGTGGGATCAGGAAAAACATATAAAGAATCAGCAAATATATAATCACAGTGTGATTGTGCACTGGAGCAAGGGTGCTTTATAGAGCAAGAGTTCCTAAATGGATCTGGATGGTCTGGGGAGAGCAGAGAAGGCGTCCCTTAGGAAGTGACATGTGCTGAATGTCAGAATCCAAAGGGTGAACAGGAGTTGGTCAGGCAGAGGGAAGAAAGGGTGTTTCAGGCAGAGGGAACAGCACATGCTGAGGCCCAGGGGCAGGAGAGTCTTCATGCCTCTGAACCCCACATACACTCCCTTGATAGCACATTTCACAGTTGTAATTTGACATTAATTTGAAGGCAGGACAGACTCGTGGTTGAATGCACAGGCTATGCTGTCAGACTACATGAGTTCAAATTCTGGCTCCATGCCTACTAGCTGTGTGACCTTGGGCAAGTTGCTTGACATTGCTGTGCTTCTGTTTCCACATCTGTAAAATGTGGGGTGATAATAGTAACACCTAACTCAGAGGGTTGTAGGAGTTGATAATTTATATCTGTAAAAACAGCTCAGACAGCACCTGGCAGGTAGTAAGTGCTCAATAAATGTTAGCTATGCTTATTTATGTGAACTTCTTTAACTTCTTTTTCTCTTTCTCCCTCACTAGACTGTAAAGTCCGAAAGAGCAAGTCTCTGGGTCTGTATGTGTGAAGTCCCAGCACAGTGTCTGGCCTGTGGAAGACCCTCGATCAATGTTTGTGGAGGCAGTGAGGTGACTGCAAGGTCAGTGTGGGCAAACGGAGCCAGGGGGAGGTGGGGAGGGTTGGGCTAGAGAGGCTGGGTGAGCTAGGCAGGCTTTGTAAGCCACGGGAAGGGTTTAGTGTTTGTAGTTAGAGCAGTGGGAGTGTTTGAAGATTCTGAATCAAGGGGGCAGGGGATCTGGTTGGTATTTTATAAAGATGACTGGGCTGTCAGTTTCAACATCAATTGAACCCCAAGTGTAGGTCAATGTTATATTAGGTGCCTTATTAGATGTTATTTCATTCATTTTATAAAATGATTGTGGAAAATAGGTAGACAGCTAAGGAAATGAAAGCTCAGAAGGATTAAGTAGTTTGCTCCAAATCTCATAGCTGGAAAGTGCTATAGAAATGGACCGAAGATCCTTGTTTTTGTTTTTTATAGAGACAGGGTCTTGCTCCATTGCCCAGGCTGGAGTGCAGTGGTGCAATCATAGCTCACTGCAGCTTTGTCCTCCTGGGCTCAAGAAATTCTCCCACCTCAGTCCCCTGAATAGCTGGGACTATAGGTGTGTGTCATGATGCCCAGCTAATTTTTTCAATTTTTTTTTTCTTTTTTTTTTTTTTTTTTTTGTAGCAGAGACAAGGTCCTGCTATGTTGCCCAGGCTGGTCTTGAACTCCCAAGCTCAAGTGATCCTCCTGCCTCAGCCTCCCAAATTGTTGAGATTACAGGCGTGAGGCATTGCACCTGGCCTGAAGATCTCTTTAGCTCTGTATCAGTTAGAGTATTAGTTCAGCTTCTGTAACAAAGGCTTTAAATTACCAAACACTTAAATGTGGCCATTTATTTTTGTCTTACTTGTATTATAGCTCTCCCCTATGAAATTAATCAGGACCCAGCGTCCTTCAATTTGATCGCCCTGCCATCCTCAATATGTGGTCCATTATGGTTGCTCCAGCTCCTGCCGTTACAACTGCATTCTAGTCAGTGAATAGCAGGAAAAGAGGCAGGGGAGGGCGTGCCCTTCTCTTTAAGGATGTGGTACATTTACATTATATACATTGTTTCTGCTCAGATCACAATAGCTAAAACTGTCACATGGCCTCAACTAGCTGCTGGGAAATGTCATTTTTATACCTTGCAGCCATGAGTACAGCCATACTTCTGGGGACTTATTAGTAAAGGAGGAGAGGAGAGTGGGTATTGGGAACAACTGGAAATTTCTGATTCATACTCCAACATGTGCTGGAGGGAAAGATTTAAGAGTTATATTAGGTACCATATGGGGAGGGGGGTAGCTGCACAGCTTGAGTCCCCCTCTTTCATGGGAAGGGGGGGATGTGTAGGGATGGCTGCCAGGGGCCATGTCACTGTACTGAGATATCCTGACCACTTCCTCCAGTCATACGGCAGACTGGTCCAGGGATGAGTACATGACTCAAGTTGGGTCAGTTCAAATGCCCCCCGCCGCTGGACTGGAGAAAGAGAATGAGAAAGGGTCTGGGGTTGGGGTGGGTGGCTGCACGGAGTTCTCAACATTTTCTCCAGGGAGGTGACTGCCTCTCTGCATGGCCTCTGTCCTCGTGCTTACTCCTCTGCGAGGTCAATCTGTCCATTCCCCTGTATCTTGGGCACAGAGGACAAGGCCTGGGGCCACAGGGCAGAGCTTTCTGTGCTCCATGTGTGGAGTCTAGAGACTGCAGAAAGAGCAGCTTAACTCACAGGGCCACCCAGATTAGATGGTGGACATCCCTGAGGACAACAGACTGGATGACCAGGTGGGCCTGTCTCCAGGCCTTGGCACTATCTAAGCTCCAAATATTAGATACAACCTAAAGTTTCTTGCTAGTGCAGCAGTGAGGGTTGTGCGATGTAGAAAATAAATAGAGACATAGGAAGATTGCTGTGCATTTGCAGGCTGTGAGTCATCCTGACACAGAGGCATTGTAGACAGAGGAGGGTCGTGGGTGGAAGCAGGGGAACATTGCTGTGTAAGGAGAAGGGAAGGAGAGGAGGAGAGGGTCCTGTGAAGAAGATAGAGGCCTCAGAGAGGAAGGAGGAGGACCTAGAAGGGGTGGTGTTTTGTTGGGGAAAGGAGCTGAGAGTTTCTAGAAGGAAAGAATGGCTGGTCAACAGTCCAGCCACCGCCTTAGGATCAAATTGAGTGAGCCCCAGAAGAAGGCCACTGAATTTGGCCACAAATAAATAATCCTTGTTCTTTCCTTTGGGAAAAGAGTGACAGCATCAGTAGGGGGCAGGAGGCTGAGGAAGTGGCTTAGCACAGTGTCAGGCTCATGAAAGTCTCACGATATTTGTAGAGTTGGTGAACTGATTAGTGAATAGGAAGTAGAGACACAGCAAGTATAGACAGCTCTGAAGACCTCGACCCCCACCCACCCCAATCAACGTGTTTTCCTGGGCTTTACTCTTTGCTTCCATTAGCCACTTTGGCCAAGGTTTCTCCTGCATAGATGTCAGGATGGGGAGGACAGAGGCCAGGAAGGAAGGAGATGTGTCCCAGAAAGCTGAAGCCCCCTCCTGGGGCAGCCCTTTGGAAGGAGCTTTTGATACCTAACCTGGATCATTCCTGCTGCAGTATCAGCAGGTGTCAGCCCTGGAAGGAGAAGCCTTCTGTGAATGACGGTCCTTCAGATGACTAAAAACAGCTGAACTCTATCCCAAGTGGAGATAAGCGAGGTGGAGATCAGGTGAGAGCCGCATCTGGGTGGAATTCAGGGCAGCGTCAGCGTTCTGTGTGTGCCTGGTGCTGGGTTACAGCCGTCTCACCGCGCTTCCTCTTCTCCGATTCCTGCTCCAGGATCTCATCCTCCCCAGCCTCTAATAACCCCAAATCCTGGATTGGTGTTTGGGAGACTGTGGCTGGACCAGGTAAACAGGGCAGGCCGGGAGACACAGCAGACACTGAAGGGAGGAAGTCGGGCCCTCCTCTGGATGGGTATTTGGGACAGGCAGGAAGGGCAGGCGGGGGAGGCTGAGTTCGAGGTTTCCCCCTTGGCGTCTCCTCTCTCCTGTTTCCACTCTTCCCCTGTCTCCCTTTACAGCGCCTCCTCCCTTTCAGCCCATCCTGTCTGCATTTGTCCTCTTCCTTCCCTCCTCTCTGTCCCTCCGTTTCCCATCTCATCTGCTTTCTGTCTCCCAGGCAGCCTCCCCGCAGGCCCCACTCCGCTGAGGCACCTGTAGGAAGGGTTTCGGCAGGAGCTGCTGCCAGTGGTCCTCAGGGGAGGATGGACCTCCCTTTTCAAGAACCTCTGAAAACAGGAGGGGCCTAAACTTGGGCTGGGGAGAGCTAAGGGAGGACTTTGGGATGTCCGTACGGGCAGGGCTTCTGTGACCCTTTGGTTTTCTTCTCCCCCGCCAGTTAAGGCAGAGCTGCCACGGGCTAAGGCTCCCTCTAGTCGCCAGCTTGGGAACTGCAGCCACTCGCTGCCCTTCCTGGAAGCGGTCACAGTGGGCAGCAGGCTGAACCAACAGTCCAAGGGCCTGAGAGGCACAATTAATAGACAGCTGGAAGCCGAGAGTCTTCAGGCACTTAGAGGCAGGCTGATTATTAAAAGCTTCAGTAGAGCGGTGAGGACGGAGATCCCTCGTGGCGGATTGGACCTGGCCCAGATTTCCCCACTGACCACCACTCAGGCAGTCAGCAGTGGCAGAAGCCAGAGAGCCTATGGCTCCAGGGTGTGGCTCAGCAGAAGGGGCACTGGACACAATGGGACCTAGGCAAGATCCTTCCCCTCACAAAACCCCCATGTCCCGTTCTTTGGGCTTTTGGGACCTGGGTGTCTCTGGGCTGCCCTCTCACAGCACTGCATGGCCCATGCCCTGGTCCTTGCTCCCTGAGTCTGCAAGGCCAGCCTGTCCATTCCCCTGCAGCCGGCCTGCGGCTCAGCAGGGCAGGTGAGCTCCTCTCCTGTGGCAGACAGTGCAGTGTTCAGCTCCACTGGACCTTTCAGGTGATGTGACCTCTGGGTTCTATTCTGCTCACCCTTGCTCCTCCCCTTCCACGTGACCACATTCCTGGAGGTTCCAGCACCTGTGGAGATGGAAATAGCTGCTCCCCATCCTCCCAGATCTGGGTCAGAGAACCTGAAATGCAGGCATCTTTACTTCCCAGACTCAGTTATTAGACTTCCCTCTTTTTCAAGGTCAATGGCCCCCACAAAAAGAGTGAGCATGAACATGAACCTTTCTCCAAGGACACCCAGGCTCTGATTTCACTGAACTACCCCAAGTCTCTATGAATGTGGAACTGAATCTGACTGATTGAAAGTAAAATTAAAAAGTAAATAGTCCTCTTTTCCCCAAAAGGAGTGGTGGTGGGTGCTTCTGCAGAGGAAGGATCAAAGCACTGAGAAACCTGTTAGAAAACAAGGAGAGTAAAACACTCTCCTTTACCTGCATGCAGAACATGGGGGGCAGAGTGCCCAGGCAGAGCAGGATTTGCTTTCATGTCCATCCAATATGGGCCCAAGTGTCAGCTTTGCTAGTTCCTCATTTATGTGATCCCGGACAAATTATTTGACCTCTTGGTGCCTCAGTTTCTTCGTCTATAAAATGGGCCAGTAATAACTAGTGGACAAAGTTATGCGGATATTCACGATTCTGTGTGTAGAATGCTGAGCCCAGTGCTCATGTGAAATGGTGGGAGGGAAGTAACATTTACTGGCTGTCTATGATAGTGTTGGGCCCTGCATGAGATGCACAGGATGTCACTTACAAAAAACTCAAAAGGGTGGCTGTGATCACTCCCATTTCACAGATTAGAAAACCAAGGCTCAGAGAAGGGAAGTAACAACTCTGTTAGTAAGTGCTGCATAAGGATTCAAACCCTTCTCCATCTGCTTCCAAAGACTTTGGCCTTATCCAAAATGGTGTAGATGGGGTGGGGACAGGAGCATGCTGGGGTCCAGATGGTGAGAGGTGAGAACGTGCTAGCAGCCCTCGCTCACTCTCAGCACCTCCTCGGCCTCGGAGTCCACTGTGGCCAGGCTTGAGGAGTTCTTCAGCCTGCCGCTGCACTGTGGGAGCCCCTCTCTGGGTTGGCCGAGGCCGCAGCCGGCTCCCTCTGCTTGTGGTGCGGTGCGGAGGGAGAGGTGCCGGCAGGAACCAGGGCTGCATGCTGTGCTTGCAGGCCAGCACGAGTTCCGGGTGGGCACGGGCTCCGTGGGCCCCTCACTCGGAGCTGCCGGCCAGCGCAGCTGGCCCTGGGCAGTGAGGGGCTTAGCACCCGGGCCAGCAGCTGTGGAGGGTGCGCTGGGTTCCCCACTATTGCTGGTCCGCCCGTGCTGCGCTCCAATTCTCGTGGGCCTCAGCTGCCTCCCCACAGGGCAGGGCTCAGGACCTGCAGCCCGCCATGCCTCAGCCTCCCCCAACCCGACCTCTGTAGTCTCCCGCGCAGCCCAAGCCTTCCCGACGGGTGGCGCCCCCTGCTCTGCAGTGCCGGGTCCCATCGACAGCCCAAGGGCTGAGGCGTGCAGGCGTAGGGCACGGGACTGGCAGGCAGCTTCGCCCACGGTCGTGGCATCCACTAGGGGAAGCCAGCTGGGCTCCTGAGTCGGGTGGGGACTTGGAGAACTTTTATGTCTAGCTGGAGGATTGTATATGCACCAATCAGCACTCTGTGCCTAGCTCAGGGATTGTAAATGCACCAATCAGCACCCTGTCAAAACGGACCAATCAGCTCTCTGTAAAATGGGCCAATCAGCAGGATGTAGGTGGGGGGAGGGTCATATAAGGGAATAAAAGCAGGCTGCCCCAGCCAGTAGGGGCAACCGCCTGTCCGATTCCACACTGTGGAAGCTGTTCTTTCACTCTTTGTACTAAATCTTGCTGTGGCTCACGCTTTGGGTCCGCACCACGTTTATGAGCTGTAACACTCACTGCGAAGGTCTGCGGCTTCACTCCTGAAGCCAGCGAGACCATGAACCCCTCGGGAGGGACGAACAACTCCGGACTCGCCGCTTTTAAGAGCTGTAACACTCACTGCAAAAGTCTGCAGCTTCACTCCTGAAGCCAGTGAGACCACGAACCCACCAGTTGGAAGAAACTCCGGACACATCTGAACATCAGAAGGAACAAACTCCGGACACACCATCTTTAAGAGCTATAACACTCACTGCGACGGTCCGCGGCTTCGTTCTTGAAGTCAGCGAGAGCAAGAACCCACCAATTTTGGACACAATGGCAGAAGTTCTTGTGAGATCAGATAAGAGTGGGACAAGAGGAGGGGTAGCAAGGACAGGCCTTAGAGGAGGCTCAGGGCCTGTGACATCCTGGTGACCACCTGTCTCACCACGCCCTTAGCAGGTGAGGCAACTAACAGCATTGGCTGATCCAAAGATCCAGTGACAGAGAATCTAGGACAGTCACCCAAGAGGCAGACGAGGCTGGACAAGGGCTGCATTGGGAGGAATCTAGGCTGCACAGGGAAGCAGGACCTGAGAGGTAGCAGCACCACTTAGAAGTGGGAATGGTGGGAAGCTGAGGGCCAGCATGGGGCCTTCCTGACCAGCCCAGGGCTGGCGGAGCCCCCAGCATAGCACCAGGGAGTGGTCACCTCGCTGGCTCTGGAGAGGCTGGGGATGCCCCTAGCTCAACAGGAGAGAACCTCGAGGGGACGGGTTGGGGGAAGGAGAAGCCTAGAACCTGAGTCAGCCAGATGCCCAGCTGTGGCCCATGAGGCCAATCACCTAGTCCAGGGCTCCCTCCTTCCTTTAGAAAGGGGAGTGGGGAGTCCACCTCCTTCCTATGTCCGCTCTGGTTCTAGGGCGAGGAGTTGGTTTTAGGGATGGCGGCTGTAGAGGCATTGGAAGGGGGATGTTGCCCCCTTGTGGTAGGATGGCTGTGGTGCAGAGGAGGTGCCCATTGCTGCCGCAGGCCTTCCCAGTTAGTAGCACATGTGAGCTACTTTCACCTATCAGGCTCCCTTGGTGAATGATGTCCCTGAGCCGGGGACACAGGAGGCAGAGGGGTGGCTTCAGAATTCACTGCAGGGAGTGTGGCTTTCTCCGGAGATACTGTGGGGCTCTAAGAGTCCCAGGCACGCTGCAATAGCAGCAATGGTGGGGACTAGAAGAATGAAAGGACATGTAGTGAACTCCCAGCTCAAGCCAGGCCCTGGGCCAGCCCTGGGGATGCAGGGATGAACAGGACACAGTCCATACCCTCCATGTCCATGCAGGAGACAGACAAGAGGCCAGGAACAATGATGTCCTCAATGCTGTGATGGAGGCACGGTGTTAGGGCCATCGTCATTTCTCCCTCTGGAAGGATTCTTGAGTAATCCTCCGGCCTCTCTCCTCACCCCGCACCATCTTTTTCATGTCGGGATGGGGAGTTGGAAGGAAAAATCCAGCAAATCGGCCAGCTCCTTCCATCTCTGCTCTTTCCCTCAGCCAGCCCGTTCCCAGGATGTTGGCATCCCCGTCTCCTCTCTGCCACCCCCGAGGGGCCTGCCCGTGTGGGGGCCCCTGGTCATCCTGCGCCGTTTGTCTCCGGGCTGGGAGGGTAGAGCCACATTCTCCACTCAGCTGTATCACTAACGTTTTGATTTTCATCTCCCTGACTTTTGGCTGATATCTCAATTGTTTCTGAACTCAGGCACAGGAAGGCTCCTCCAAAGCCCCAGAACAGTGCTTCTCAACCAGAGGTGGTTTTGCTGCTCAGAGAACATTTGTCACAGTGTGGGGTGGGGAGGGGGCGTAAATACGGGCATCCACTGAGTAGAAAGTGAGAATGCTAAAAAAAAAGATCCTAAAAATGCACAAGACAGCTCCTGACATCAAGAATTATCCGACCCAAAAATGTCAAAAGTGATGAGGTTGATAAACTCTGACCTAAAGCATAGGGTATTATGAGGAATTAAATTAGAAGTACCTAATGCAGCCTTGTTGGGGGAAGGTTATATGAAGTGGGAGTTCAACGAAGGCTTCTGGAAAGAGATAATATCTGATTTAGGCTTTGAAGTGAAGTTGAAGATTGCCACGTAGAGGAAGAGTATTTTCAAAGTTGGACATGTGGCAGACTATCCAGATAGTGGGAACAGAATGTGCCAAGGCATGGAGAGTGAGGGGCTGTGGTCTGTCTGAATGAGACTGTCTAGGACAGGAAATTAGGCTGTGGAGGTGGGCAGGGGCCAAGCACGAAAGGCTTTGCATACTTAACTATGGAATACGTTTTTATAAAGTATAAAACAAGCACAAAATGTGTTTAGAAAAGTGCATACAACACTAGTATATAGAAATGTACAGTGCATTGAATTATCAATTATATGTGACTGTTTCCAGTTTTTGGCTATGATGAATAAGGGCTTATAAACATTTTTGTATTTGTCTCTTGGCATTCATTTTTGTGAATTTTGCTTTGGGTATACTCCTAGTAAGGGAATGACGGGGTCATGGGGTGTGCATATATTCAATTTTAGTTGATATTGTCAAATAATTTCCCAAAATTCTTATAGGAATCCACAGTCTTCCAATAGTGTAAGAGAATTCGCATTGTTCTGGGGACTTCACAATACTTAGTGTGGCCAGTTTAAAAAATTTTTCTCTTCTGGAGTATGTGTAATGGCAGGGCTTTATTTTATTTTTATCATTTGGTTTTATTTTTTTCAAAATAAAGTTTATTGACATACAATTTGAATGCAGTAAAATTTCACCATTTTAAGTGTACAGTCTATAAATTTTTATTAATATATATATTTGTTTAATAAAAGTATATATTTTATCACCCCAAAGTTCCCTCATTCCTGTTTGTAGCCAATCCACTCCTGCCACCTTTAGTACCTAGTAACTACTGATATGTTTTCTGTCTTTATAGCTTTGCCTTTTCCAGAATGTCATGTGAATGAAATCATTAAGTATGTAGTATTTCAAGTTTGGTTTACTTTCACTTAGCAATATGTTTTGAAATTAATCCACTTTGTTTCATGGATAGTCAGATGGGTAATTTCAAAAGAGAGGTAGAAACTACTAGAAAAATCAAATGAAAATGCAAGAAATAGAAAACACAGTAACAGAAATGAAGAATGCCTTTAATGGGCTTATCAGTAGACTCAACATAGCTCAGAGAAGAATCAGTAAACTTGAAGACAGTGTAGTAGAAATTATTCAAGCTGAAACACAAAGGGCAATAAAGAGTGAAAAAACAGAACAAAGCATCCAAGAACTGTAGGATAATATCAGTGGGCTAACATATGTGTAATTGGAATCCCAGAAGATGTGAGAGAGGGAAAGGGGAGGGAAGAGAAGAGAAGGGAGAACTTGGACAAATTATAGTCAAGAATTTCCCCAAATTAGCAACAGATAGCACACCACAGATTCCAGAAGCTCAGAGAACACCAAGTAGTAAAAAAACCAACCCCCTCCCCCGAAAGAAAAACTATGCTCAGCTTCTCAGTCCATCACTTCTGTCTCCCAGAATGGGCTGATGCATCTGGAGAAAATCAGATCCAAATGCCAGGCTCACCTCTTTGAATTTCCTTCCCCTCCTGGATCTTGGTGTCCTCATTTTTCACTGTTTTGATAGCAACCTAAATATCTTCAAGTTGATGAGAAATGTTATATAGCTTTTCTTATTCTGTTAAGCAGGAGAGCCAATTCAAATACTTAGTCTGCCAAAAGTACTGAAAACAAAAATCAAGGCAACCTTGTTTAGTTTTTTTTTCTGGTTTTAGTTCATTGGGAATTACTAGTCTAATCTAATAGGCTAAGACACATATATGATATGTCTTAGCTAAGATATATATAATTTATATATAAAATTAGCTTTTGAATCCTTGTAGTAAAAGAAAATAATTTAGCTTCCCTATATTACTTTTACTCTTCCTCCTAATTTAAAGAATAAAAGTATCAAAGTTTTTTATTTTTATATATTTTTTTGAGACAGGGTCTTGCTCTGTCATCAAGACCAGAGTGCAGTAGTGTGATCATGGTTCACTGCGCCTCAAACTCCTGGGCTCAAGGGATCCTCCCGCCTCACAACCTACTGGAATTTTTTGATGGTAAGAATAGTTGGCTATTTTTTTCGTTTGAAATTTTGCATGTGGACCTCTACTTCTTGTGCATTCAACTCTGTATACTCTTTCTTGATTTCTTTTGAAATTATGTTTCAAAAACCAGGCATTAATTTTTCCTTTTACGTCTTCTTATCTCCTCCACCTGCATTCTTGAATTGGCTTTATTTATTTTATTTTGTTTATTTATTTTGAGACAGACTCTTGCTCTGTCACCTAGGCTGGAGTGCAGTGGCACAATCTCGGCTCACTGCAATTTCCGCCTCCCAGCGATTCTCCTGCCTCAGCCTCCTGAGCAGCTGGGACTACGGGCACTTGCCACCATGCCTGGCTAATTTTTGTATTTTTAGTAGAGATGAGGTTTCGCCATGTTGGCCAGGCTGGTCTTGAACTCCTGACCTCAAGTGATCTGCCTATCTTGGCCTCCCAAAGTGCTGGGATTACAGGCATGAGCACTGCACCTGGCCTATTTAAACTTTTTATTTTGAGATATTATAGATTCACATGTAGCTGCAAGAAATAATACAGAGAAATCTTATGTATCCTTTACTCAGTTTTCCCCAGTGGTAGCAGCTTGCAAAACTGTAGTACAATAACACAACCAGGATAATTACATTGATACAGCTGAGGTATAGAATAGTTCCATCACCACAAGGATCCTTTTTGTTGCTCTTTTATAGCTTTGCCCACTTTTCTCCTACTTCTACACCCTCCTTAATCTATGGCCACTACTAATTTGTTCTCCATTTCTATAATTTTGTCATTTCAAGAACATTATATAACTGGAATCATACGGTAATCTTTCAGGATTGGTTGAATTGTGGTAGTTTGTGTTTTTCAAGGAATTGGCCCATTTCATGTAAGTTGTCGAATTTATGTGTGTAGAGTTCATAGTATTTCCTTATTATCTTTTTGATGTCTGCAGAGTCTGTGATGATATTCCTTGTTTAATTTCTGATATTGATAATTCATGTCTTCCCTCTCTTTTTGTCAGTCCTGCTAGGATTTTGTCAATTGTATTGATCTTTTCAAATAATTTAATATTTATTTCATTGATTTTCTGTTTTTTGTTTCATTGATTTCTGCTGACATCTTTTATTTTTTTCCTTTGATTATTTTGGGTTTATTTTGCTCTTTTTCTTCCTGGATTCTCAAGGTAGGTGCTTAGATTATTATTTGCGACTTTTCCTGTTTTCTAATGTATGTGTTTAGTGCTATAAATTTTCCTCTCGGCAGTTTTTTAGTTGTTTCCACAAAATTTGACAATATATTTTCATTTTAATTTAGTTAAATATATATTTTAATTTCCCTTGATACTTTTTCTTTGACTCATGGGTTGTTTAGAAGAATGTTGTTTAGTTTTCAAGTGTTTGGAGATTTTTCTGTTGTCTTTATGTTATTGATTTCTAGTTTGATTCCATCATGGCTGGAAAATACACTCTGTATAATTTCAAGTCTTAAAAAATTATTGAAGTTTTTTTTTTTTTTAATGGTCCAGGATATGGTCCACCTTGTTTTGTGAATATTTGAAAACAAAAGAGTATTTCGCTGTTGTCACGTGCAGTGTTCCATAAATGTTGATTAGATCTTCTTGGTGAATATTCAGTTGAGTTATTCTATATTCTTGCTTATTTGCCGTCTATTTTTCTATTAATTGTTGAGAGAGGAGCATTAAAGTTTCCAACTATAATTGTGGACTTTTCTATTTCTTTTTAATTCTATCAGTTTTTGCTTTACATATTTTGCAAGTCTGTTGTTTGGTGCATGTACACTTAGGATTGCTAGGTCTTTTTGGTAGATTGACTTTTTTATCACTATATAATGTCTCTTTCAGTTTCTGGTAATTTTCTTTGTTCTGGAATCTATTTTATATTATATAGCCACTCCTTTTTCTGATTAATATTTATATGTATGATATATATGTTCTCATCCATTTACTTTCAATCTGACTATATAATTATATTTGAAGTGAGTTTCTGGCAGCGTATAGTTGGGTTGGCATTTTTATTTCTCTTTGCCAATCTTTCTCTCTTAATTGGTGTATTTAGACCATTTACATTTTATTTATTTATTTTTTTGAAGTGGAGTCTCACTCTGTCACCCAGGCTGGGGTGCAATGGTGCAATCTCGGCTCACTGCAACCTCTGCCTCCTGGGTTGAAGTGATTCTCCTGCCTCAGCCTCCCGAGTAGCTGGGACTACAGGTGCGTGCCACCACACCCGACTAAGTTTTTGTATTTTTAGTAGAGACGGGGTTTCACCATGTTAGCCAGTATGGTCTCGATCTCCTGACCTCATGATCCACCCGACTCAGCCTCCCAAAGTGATGGGATTATAGGCGTGAGCCACCGTGCCCAGCTGACAGTTTACATTTATGTAATTATTGATATGTTAGGGTTTAAGTCTGTCATTTAATTTTTGTTTTCTCTTTTTCTTCCTCTGTTTTTTTCTCTGCCTTCCTGTGGGTTACTTAACATTTTTTAGAATTACATTTTTATTTCTCTACAGTGTTTTCGAGTACACCTGTTTGTATAGCTTTTTAAGTGATTGCTGTAGATATTATATTACTGATGTGTGCCTTATAACAGTATACTGGTGTCAGCATTTTACCAGTCTGAGTGAAATGTAGAAACTTTTGCTCTCTTTATGTCCCTTTACCTTCCCACATTTAGAAGATAATTGTTTTAAATATTTCCTCCAGATACACTGAGAATTAATTAGATAGTAGTATAATTTTTGCTTCAACTATGGAAAACTCAAGAGGAGAAGGAAGGTCTATTGTATTTAAGTATAATTTTTACTCCTGTTATTTTTTCTTCCTTCTTGATGCTCCAAGAATTCTTCTTTTATGATACCAGGTCTAGACAAGTTTCTTTAGCTATCCTCTCAGAGTAGATCTCCTGAGGCAAATTAGCTTTCCCCCACCACCTTCATTCGGGAAGGTCTTAGTTTCTTCTTCTTTTCTGAATGATATTGTCATTAGATATATGGTTTAGGGCTGTTAGTTCTTTTCTGTCAGCACTTGAAAAAATATTGTGGCACTTCTTTCTGGTCTGTATGGTTTCTAATGAGAAATCTGCTGTCAGTCAAATAGTTTTACCCATGTAATATTTTTTGTTTGTTTTTAGCTTTCAGAAATTTGATTATGATGTGTCTTGGTGTAGAGTTTTTGGAGTTTATTATGTTTGAAGTTTTCACAGCTTCTTGAATCTGTAGGTTTATGTTTTTGCTAAAATTAGAAAGTTGTCAGCCACTATTTCTTTAAGTACTTTTTTGGCCTCACCCTCTTTCACCTCTCCTTTTGAACTTCTGATGACATAAATGTCATGAATGTCAGATAGTTTATTATAGTCTCACAGGTCCCTGGAAGCTCTGTTAATTTTTTTTCTTTGAGACAGAGTCTCACTCTGTTGCCCAGGCTGGACTGCAGTGGTGCAATTTCAGTTCACAGCAACCTCCGCCTCCCGGGTTCAAGTGACTCTGGTGCCTCAACCTCCCCAGTAGCTGGGATTACAGGTGCTCGCTACCACACCCGACTAATTTTTGTATTTTTAGTAGAGACAGGGTTTCACCATGTTGACCAGGCTGGTCTCGAACCCTTGATCTCAAGTGATCTGTCTGCCTTGGCCTCCCAAAGTGCTGGGATTACAGATGTGAGCCACTGTGCCCGGCCTCTGTTCATTTTTGTTTGCCGGGGGTGGGGTGGTGTGGAGAGGTATATTTTCCCTCTATTATTCACACTGGGTAATTTTTATTATTCTATCTTCCAGTTCACTGATTTTTTTCCCCTCTGTCCCCTCTGTTCTGCTGTTGAGCCCATCTATTGAGTTTTAAAATGTTTGTTATTATATTTTTCAGTTCTAAAATTTCAATTTGTCTATTTCTCACATCTTCTATTTATTTACTTAGATGTTCTATTTTTTATATATTCATAATTGCTCATTGAAGCATTTTTATAAAGGCTACTCTAAAACCTTTATCAGATAATTCTAACATCTTTTGGTGTTGGCATCTATGGATTATATTTTTCATTCAGTTTGAGATTTTCCTGGTTTTTGGTATGACGAGTGATTTTTTAAATTGAAATCTAGACATTTTGGGTATTATGAGACTCTGGATCTTATTTAAATTGTATGTTTTAGCTGGTTTTTCCTGACATTGTCCCAGCAGAAGAAAGAGGGGGTTGTCATTCAGTTACTGCCAGATAGGGCTAGAAATGCAGGGTTCCCATGCAGCTTCTGTTGACACTTAAGGGGGTGACTCCTCATTACCACTGAGTGGCATTGGGAATTCTTCCTCCCCACTGGGCCTCTGCACACACCTCCTGGGAGAGGTAGGGGTGTTTTATGACTGCTTCTCACAAGGCCGCCTCTGATACTGTGGGGGTGGAGCTTGTTAAGGTGGGGATGAAAGTTCCGTCTCCCTATTGTCCTTCTCTGACTAAACCCTAGGGGGAGTGGTTTGGGGTGGTGAGGCTCCCCATTCAGTCCTTGCTGGTGTGTGGGAGAGCGGAGCCATAGATTTTTCTGTGGTGTTTGGCTACAGTAAAGCCGTTATCCTCAAGGATATTTTTGTCTTTCTAGACTGCCTATTTATTAATCATTTGGCTAAAGAAAGCAGAGGTTTGTTGGGACTTTTATTTGTGTCGACACCAGTTGGCATTTCTGGTTGCTGGCTTCTTAAGCTCCAAGTCTGGGAATATGAGGCAAAAAGAAAATCCAGGGACGTCACCACTGTGTCACTCCTAGGGTCTAAAGTCCCTACCGGGTCTGCCCTCTTCTCCTCACCTTTTGGAGTTTCTTATTTGGTGTGTGTATATATTTATTCCAGAGTTTTAGTCATAATTAATAGGGGAAATAGGGAAAAGTGCATCTGCTCTATTTTCTCAGAAGCAGAAAAGTCTAGCTTTATTCTTATTTTTAAAAACGTGCACATACATTTTGGCAAATAATTAAAGTGATACGAGCACATGCTGAATCAAAGTGCTGTAATGAAAGTCAAAAAGCTCTGAAGAACAGGTTACCTAATTTGCGGATCCCAGTGCAAAATGAATAGGCAGGGCCCCTTGTGTAAAATGCCAGGAGAAAAAGTGCCATTAAAGATACTAAAATATAAACCATTTTCCTTGCTTTCCTAGTTGTCATGGCATTTTAAAATTGGTATTCAATTTCATTCTAAGTACAAGTTAAAAACATTATTAGTATGATAACATTCATCTTTACATTGTGCAATGCCAGTTTTAAATGTAAATATAAGAATATTTAACTCACAAGTAAAATCACTTAAATTACACAATTATTTTTAGCTCATACATTCAGTGGAAATGCTAACCCAAACAAATTCAACTGTTTTTATTTCATTTTATTTTATTTTATTTTTTATTTTTAACTGGTACAAAGTAATTGTACATATGAGCGGACTTCAAAAAGTTCATGGAAAATGTGTATTATGAAAAAATGAGCATGAATTTCCAACTTTTTTGTACCAAAATAAACTCATACTAATTAGTTACAGCATGTCTAAACAGGATCTAGCTTGAGGCACTAAGAAGGATAAGGCCTCAGTTTGACAAGAGCCCCTATCAGGGCAACATGAATTCTGCTACAATTAAAGCAAGAACAAACATATGTTTCTGGTGAAGCTTTGGTGAAAGAATGGTGAAGTCACTGATGCTTTACAAAAAGTTTATGCGGAAAATGCCCCAAAGAAATTGGCACTTTACGAATGGATAACTTGTTTTAAGAAGGGATAAGAAAATGTTGAAGATGAAGCCTGCAGAGGCAGACCATTCACATCAATTTGTGAGGAAAAAATTCATCTTGTTTGTGCCCTAATTGAAGAGGACTGATGATTAACAGCACAAACAATAGCCAACACCATTGCCATCTCAACTGGTTCAGCTTACGTAATTCTGACTAAAAAATTAAAGTTGAGCAAACTTTCCACTTGATGGGTGCCAAAACTTTTGTGCCCAGATCATCTGCAGATAAGAACACAACATTCAATGGAAATTTTAAACAAGTAGGATCATGATCCTGAAGCATTTCTTTGAAGACTTGTAACAGGAGATGAAACATGGCTTTACCAGTGTGATCCTGATAGATGGCTTTACCAGTATGATCCTGAAGACAAAGCACAATCAAAGCAATGGCTATCAAGAGGTGGAAGTGGTCCAGTCAAAGCAAAAGCAGACTGGTGGAGAGCAAAGGTAATGACAACAGTTTTTGGGAATGCTCAAGGCATTTTGATTGTTGACATTCTAGAGGGCCAAAGAGTGATAACATCTGCTTATTATCAGAATGTTTTGAGAAAGTTAGCCAAAGTTTTAGCAGAAAACTCCTGGGAAGCCTTCACTAGAGAGTTCTTCTCTACCATGACATTTTTCTCATTACACAAGTGCAATTTTGCAAGTGTTTTGATGAGAAATCATTAGGCATCCACATTACAGTCCTGATTTGGCCCCTTCTGACTTCTTTTTGTTTCCTAATCTTAAAAACCTGTAGAGGACATCCATTTTTCTCTGTTTAATAATGTAAAAAGACTGCATTGACATGGTTAAATTTCCAGGACCCTCAGTTCTTTAGAAATGTATTAAATGGCTGCTGTAATAGCTTACAAAAGTGTCTTGACTTTGGTAAAGTTTATGTTGAGGAATAAAGTTTATATTTTTATTTTTATCTTTTAATTCCATTTTTTCTCATAAACTTTTTGGAGTCCCACTGTATTTATGGGGTACATGTGATATTTTGATACATGCATACAGTGTGTAATGATTAAATCAGGGTATTTAGGATATCCAACACCCCAGAAATTTATTATTTCTTTTGTTGGGAACATTTCAAATCTTCTCTTCTAGCTGTTTTGAAATATACAATAAATTATTATTAACTATAGTTAGCTGTCTGTGCCATCAAATTATAACTTATTTCTTCCATGTAATGATATATTTGTACCATTAAATAACATCTTTTCTTCTTCTACTCCCACCTTTCCCAGCCTCTGGTAACTATCATTCTACTCCCTACTTCCATGAGATCAATGTTTTAGCTTCTACACATAAGTAAGAACATGCAATGTTTATCTTTCTGTGTCTGGCTTTTTTTCACTTAACATAATGACCTCCATTCTATCCATGTTGCTGAAAATGACATTATTTCATTCTTTTTAATGGCTGAATAGTATTCCACTGTGTATACAGACACCACATTTTCTTTATCAGTTCATCCTTTGAAGAATACTTAGGATGATTCCATATCTTGGCTCTTTGACTAGTGCTGCAATAAACATGGGGGTCCATGTATCCCTTTGATATACTGATTTCCTCTCCTTTGGTTAAATACCCAGCAGTGGGATTGCTGTACTGTGTCATTGCTCTATTTTCAGTTTTTTAAAAAATCTTCAAACTGTTTTCCATAATGGCTGTACTAATTTACATCCCCACCCACCAAAAGGGATGAGTTCCATTTTCCCTGCATTCTTGCCAACATTTGTTATTTCTTGTCTTTTTTGTAATAGCCATTCTAACTGGAGTGAGATGATACCTTATTGTGGTTTTGGTTTGCATTTTCCTAATGATAGTGGTGTTATGTCAGTTCTTGATATGCACACATTCTATCAACATTGTCTATCTTAAGCTTACTAATGAGTAAGGAAGGACTAAAAGGAAAAAGAGCAATGGATTTTCCTATTTCTCCCTTTCTTTCTATGCCATCATTTTTAGCCCAAGTGGTTGGCTCACACAGGAAAATAACATGAGTAAAAAGGAATATGATAGGATTCCTTGGTTGTTTGTGTCATTTGGAACACCATTTCCCTTTTTCTGAGTTCACAGCAAGTTCTGGTTCAAACAGAAAGCCTGGCCTACAAGGGCTATCAGTGCCCTGTTTGCCTAGTCATAGATATTATACACTTACCTGCACTCCCTTTGATTCTCATGTATTGTGCATCCACTGGATTATGTGCTCATGTGGCATTGCCAACAGCTCCATGTGCATAAAGGAGCAAGGATTAGCCAACAAGCTCATTTAGCATATCTGCTCACAAGCAGGCTGTATTGGTCCAATGGATTTCATTTAGACAACACAAGTTCAAAGACAAAGTCATTAAGAATTTAATGATGTTGATAGCAGAACATTAAACCAAGCATAGAGCCCTTGGAGTTCAGGGCCCTATGCAGCAGCACAGATCTCATGCCCACTAAGCTGATCTGGAGCTTCCTCATCCCAGGCTCATTATTCAGATGGAATTTTAACTTTCTATTTTAAAGTCTTGTTTGCTTGTGATTCTCTTTTCAATGATATATTTCTGTTTCTTAATGATCAGTTTTAGAGATTATCCAGCCATTTCCTGCTGTGACAGATGAGAATTAACTCACTTAAGCTCTTCCTTTCACCTTCTACTTTTGGAACTTTATATAAACATACTTTTATTTCTTGCTACACAAATTATTAAAATATATCTTGAGTCCCCATTTTGTACATTGAGGCTATTCAGGTTCATTTCCTTTACCTGTTCTCTCCCTGTTCATATTCATGTTTTTTAATGTGTGCTTTTACTTAAACTATATTCATTAGGCTATTAATAGGTGCTGAAACAAGTTTCAAACACAAAACTTTACTGATTGCTTACAAAACAGCACTGGCAAGCCATTCATTGATTTAGTCTGATGGAAGCTTTATGAATACAACCACAAATCAATGCAGTTTCCATGGTAAGAATCTGCCTTTTGCCAGGCTGGAAAGGGCAAAGAGAATGGACAAGGGTACATGGGAGAGGTTTATGGACCAGGCCTGGAAGTGGCACTTGTCACTTCACTCTCATTTCATTGGCTAGAACTGAGTTACATGGATACATCTTACTGCAAGGGAGTTTGGGAAATATAGTCTACTCAAGTGCCCAGGAAAAAGAGGAAAACAATTTTGGTTAAAAACTAGCAGTCTTTATCACTCTTACACTGTCAAATTGGTAGCCTTTATATTCTCTTTGGTGATTTATTTATAGGTTGATTCTAAAAGCTGAAAATCAACATCCGGTTTCACATGAACAAAACTGCATGGTCCAGATTTTGGTACAGAGCAAAACCCACTCTAGCTAGTTTGAGTGGAAAGATGTTATGGTCAGAATGTGTCTTCCCAATATACCTAGGTTGCAATCTAATCGCCAGTGTGATGATATTAGGAGGAGAGGCCTTTGGGTGGTGTATTAGTCGGTTCTTGCACTGCTATAAAAAAATACCTGAAACTAGATAATTTATAATGAAAAGAGGCTTAATTGGCTCAGTTCCACAGGCTATACAGGAAGCATGGCTGGGGAGGCCTCAGGAAACTTACAATCATGGCGGAAGGTGAAGGGGAAGCAGGCATGTCTTATGTGGCTGGAGCAGGAGGAAGACAGCAAAGAGGGAGGTGCTACACACTTTTAAAAAAACAGATCTCATAAGAACTCACTCAAAGAGAATAGCAAGGGGGAAATCTGCCCCCATGATCCAATCAACTCCCACGAGGTACCTCCTTCAACATTGGGGATTATCATTTGACATGAGATTTGGGTGGGAATACAACCCAAACCATATTAGGTGGTGACTAGGTCATGAGGGTGGAGCCCTCATTAATGGGTTTAGCACCCTTATAAAAAGAGGCCCCAGAGAGCTGCCTTGCCCCTTTCACCATGTGAGGACACAGGGAGAAGGCACTGTCTGTGAACCAAGAAGTGGGCCCTCCCTAGACACTGAATCTACTGGTGCCTTAATCTTGAACTTCCTAGCCTCCAGAGCTGTGAGCACTAAATTTCTGTTGTTATAAGCTGCCCAGTCTATGGTATTTCATTATAGCATACCCAAATCACCAAGACAGAGGATTTTATTAAGTAGATTTCAACATTATCAGGAGGACCGAAAAAAGAGACTCTAGGTTGAGATTTTAGAAACCATTTCAGAAATAGTCCCTGTGACTCTTCCGCAGTCAGGGAGCTGCTATCTCCAAAATCACAATGCCAATTCTGTGAACAGGGAGTTGTTTTGACGAGGAAGTCACCACTGCTACTGTCTCTGGAATCATGCGGAGCTGCTCTGAACTGACCAGCAGGATGGGTGCTCCAATCCCTGCCTCAGCAGTCCTGAAGCTTGTGCTAGATACTTGGACCTCTGTTAATGTTGCCACAGAAACGCCAGCAATTCCACAGGGTGCCAGCAGGAAACAGCACAAGCAGTAGAAACCTTACCTCCACCTTTGCCTCACCTTAGACTTCACAAACCTTGAATGAATCTAGTTGGCAGGATATAAGTTACATCTAAAACTCTAGCTACAATGGAATCTGGAAAATGTAGTTCTTAGTTTTCTAGGTTCTTCCATTCAAAAAAGCATACTAGAGAGGAGATGGGATGGAGACTGAGTGTCAACCCACCATAATGATTAAACTCCATTCCTTGGACTAACCATATTCTTTTATCCATGCTTAAACTGACAAACAACATTGATAGCAACAAAAGCATTTTCCCTTTTAATATAATACAATAATCTTTTATAGAAAAAAACAAACTCACTATCTTCCCCAAAACAGATGAGACACCTGAAGTCCCATCAGTAATTACAACTATCACTTGGTGATGAGCCTTCCCTCTCTAGTTTCTGTATAATTCCAACTGATATTTTGTAGCTCATGGATTACATTATAAAGTTATCCACCAAAATACATTCTATGAAAATGGTGGGGAAATGGAAAAAAAAACAAAACAAACGGAAAGGTAATTTTTTTTTTTTTTTTAAATAATGCAAGTAAGAGAGTATAGGTGGCTGTTACAGTCCTCATTTCTCTAACTGGTCACGAGATTGTAGTAATCATTTTGGTATTTATCTGGTGAAGCGACCAAAAGCTTTATTCCTGAGGTTTTTGAATACTGTCTCTCTTGGGTCACTGTATGTTCTATTCATTTTGCCAATATCTGAAGATGCTCGAAAGGATCCTTCGTGTTCTTGACACACTTTCCCCTGCTGCCACACAAGGTATAGCAACCTTAGTCCCCCTATGCCTTTGTCTGTTGATTAGTGGCATAAAAAGAAACAGGTTCCTAGTTCTTTGTTTAGTGGAACCATTTTTAGTTACCTAGGGGAAGAATTTCTCTTTTGGGCAGTTAGGTTTTGATGTCAGCTGAGCCCAATGAATGGGAAGAAAAGTTTGTAAGGGATCACTAGGTTTAATAGTGAGGGGCACCTCTCCTATTTCTGTCCCTTAGTTACTGAATACACACATTTTCGGGTATAAGAGCAAAAGAACCATAAATTAGTCTTCAGTTCTGAGTATATACTGCATCCTGCAAATGACACCCAACTCTCATAAGGTGTTGAGTCCAAATTGGAGCTGTGTTTATGCCTTCAACAGTTTTGTTCACTGTTCTATTACTCCAACTGCTTTGGGATGATGAGGTTCCATGATAAGACAAGTGTATGCTGTAGAAATAAGCCTATCATCCATTGCTTTAAAATTATTTTTCCTGGACAGAAACAATGTTGCAAGGGATAGCGAGGGTAATTCAAGTACTCAGAAAGTCCATAGATGCTGCTCTTAGTCAAACTACAACAGGCAGAGAAGACAAATCCATATTCCAGGAAATGTCTATTCCAGCAAGGGTAAATTGCTTCCTCTTCCATGATGGAAGGTGTCTAATAGGGTGGCTACATACTGTACTGGGCACTCAGTATTGGTCTCTGCAGTTGAGTACTCAGCAATAGTGGAAGCTGGATCAAGCTTGAACGGAAATCCAAGCCCTTGTATAACCTCCATCCCTGCTATTGTGGCCACGTTGCTAGTGAGCCCATTGAGCAAATACTGGGGTGTCTGGGTAAAGAGGCCAATGGAGATCCATTGAATAGGCCATCTTGTCTACCTGATTATTATCCTCATTTGCACTTGGTAAGTGTGGTAGGCAGAATAATGGCCACCCCAAAGACATCCATGTCCTAATCTTTGGAACCTGTGAATGTGTTAACTTACATGACAAAGGAACTTTGCAGATGTGATTGAGTTAAGGACCCTGAGATGGGAAGATTATCACAAGAGTCCTTGTAAGAGGCAGGCAGGAGAGTAAGAGTCAGTGAAGGAGATGCAATGTTAGAAGTCAAGGTCAGAATGATGCAAATGTTGGCTTTGAAGATGGAAGAGAGCCATGAACCAAGGAATGCAGATAGCCTCTAGTAAGCTGAAAAAGGTAAGTACATAAATTTTCTTCTAGAGCCTCCAGAAAGAAATGCAGCCCTGCTGGCACCTTGATTTTAACTCAGTGTGACCATTTAGACTCTGACTTCCAGAACTGTAAGAGAATACATTTGTGTTGTTTTAGGCTATTAAATTTGTGGAAATTTGTGGCAGCAATAGGAAGTGAATATAGTAATCATTGTCTTATTTCTGACTTTAGCATCAATAACTTCTGTAGTTCTCTATTCAAAACATTTTATCATGTCAAGGAAATATCCACACATTTCTATTTTATTTGCTTTTAAATTTAAATATCAAGAATAAGTGCAGAATCTGATCAAATGCTCCCCCAGAATGTATGGAGATAATGACATGTTATTTATTGTCTCTTAACATAATAAACTGTATTAATGGATTTTAAGGAGTTATCCTGGTATTCCTAGAATAATCCCACTTGATCCCATTTTTAATTTTTTGTGCTGAAATTTAAAAATATCATCTTTGAGGTGTAAATAACACCCAATAAGTTGAATTCACTTAAAGGGCACACTACTTTGTCAGTTATATATAGCCACAAAACTACGACCGTAATCAAGAGGCAAAACTTTACCATTCGCCCCAAAAGATTCCTTATGTCCCATTACAGTACACCCTTCCCTCTACTCCGAGTCCCAGGCAACCACTGATTCTATTCCTTTACATACTTGATTTTTTTAAGATTTTATATAAATGGAGTAATACTAGATATATGTCTGTGTGTCTATCTATCTGTCTATCTATCTATCCATCCATCCATCTATATATACATTTCTGCCTTCTTTTCCTCTGCCTGATTTTGAGATTCTTCCGTGTTTTTGTGTTTATCAGTAGTTTGTTCTGTTTTATTGCTCAGTAGTATTTGTTTGTATAAATATACTATATTTTTTGCTTATTCATTCAGTTAAATGATGGATATTTAAGTTGGTTCCAGTGTTTTGGCTATTAAGAATAAAGCTTCTGTGAACATTTACATACAGATCTTATTGTGGACAAATGCTTGGATTTCTTGTGCGTAAATACCTAGAAATGGGCTGGTGGGGTCATGTGGTAGGTGTATGTTAAAATTTTAGTAAAAGGCAAAATATTTATGCAATCTGAAGAAAAACCAAAGTATGCTGTTTAACTTAAAAAAAAAAAATCCTGTCACTTCTTGGAAGTGGTTGTATCATTTCTCATTTCCACCAACAATGCATGATGGCTCCAGTTGCTCCATATCCTCACCAACATTTGGTATTGCCAGTCTTTTTAATTTTAAACATTCTACTGAGTGTGTTAAGAATCTTATCACAAGCTTTTGGGTTTTTCTGCCTATCTTACTTTCATTTGTTTCTAATTTAATTTGGTTGTGGTTAGAGAAATATTCTGTATGATTTCAATTCTTTTAAATTTATTGAGACTTGTTTTGTGCCCAGACTATGGTAAATCTCAGCAAACACATAGTGCACACTTGAAATAAATGTGTATTCTGCAGTTGTTGGGTAGTGTTTTGTAACTATTAGTCAGGTCAACATGGTGAATATTATTATTCAGATTCTTGAATTATACCATTATTTTTACAGATCTTTACTGATGTTTCTGTCTAGTTGCTCCATCGCTTGCTGAGAGAGAGGCGTTAAAAACCTATTGTGATTATGGAATTTTCTATTTCTCCTTTTAATTCTGTCAATTTTTGTTTCAGGTATTTTGAGGCTCTGTTGATAGATATATACTCATTTATGGTTATTACGTCTCATTGTTGAATTGATCGTTTTGTCACTATAAAATTTCCCTCTTCATTTTTGGTACTATTCTATCTTGAATTCTATTTTATCAGATATTTATATAATTAATCTATCTCTCTTATGGTTTGCATAATATATCTTTTTGCATTCATTTAATTTCAACTTATTCCTATCTTTATATTTAAAGTGTGTTAGGTTATGTTTTTTATTGTTTATTTTTAAATGCATTTCTCTAACCTCTGTCTTTCTATTTGGATGTTGAGACCATTAATAATTAATATAATTATTGGTATGTTTGAACTTAGGTCTGCTGTTTTGTTATTTGTTTTATGTTTTTCTCACTTATTTTTTGTTTCTTTTTTCCTGTTTTTCTACTTTCTTCTGGATTGCTCAGGCATTTTAAAATTCATTTTATATATTTATTAATTTTTAATCTATACCTCCTTGTTTTTTTTTTTTTTTTTTTTTTTTTTTGAGATGGAGTCTCGCTCTGTTGCCCAGGCTAGAGTGCAGTGGCGCAATCTCGGCTCACTGCAAGCTCTGCCTCCCGGGTTCACGCCATTCTCCTGCCTTAGCCTCTCCGAGTAGCTGGGACTACAGGCACCCGCCACCACGCCCGGCTAATTTTTTTGTATTTTTTTTTTAGTAGAGACGGGGTTTCATCGTGGTCTCGATCTCCTGACCTCGTGATCCGCCCGCCTCGGCCTCCCAAAGTGCTGGGATTACAAGCGTGAGCCACCGCGCCCGGCCCCTCCTTGTTTTTTTAAATTTTATTTTTGTCATTGTTCTAAGCATCACAACATATCCTTAACTTTTCTCAGTCTATTTAAGATTACTATTGTGTACCACTTTACATAAAATATAAGCACCTTGTGACTGTATAGATTAATTTATAACCTCACCTGCATTTATGTTACAGTTGTATTATATACATTATAAACTGGACAAGAGAATTTCACAATTTTTCTTTATTCATATTTATTTGAAAGAAATTATTAGAAAAATAGACTTTTATATTTACTCAGGTTTATTCAGATATTCACTATTTCTGTTGGTCTCTATTCATTCCTAAAGATCTGAGTTTACCTCTGGTATCATCTCTCATAAGCCAGAATTAATGACTAGAAGAAATTCATTTGCTTTTCTTTTATCTGCAAATGTATTTTGCTTTTACTTTTCAAGTTTAACTAGATATAAAATTCCATGTTGATAGTTTTCTTATTTCAGCACTTTAATGATGTTGTTCTCCAGTCTTCTGACCTCTGTGACATCTGAGGAGAAGTCTATGGTCATTTAAACTGTTGTCCAAATAAAAATGTAGCATTTCATTTTTGTCTGGCTGCTTTCAAGATTTTCTCTTTTTCCTTGGGTCCAGTGGGTTGACCATGATGTAACCCATAAAGTTTTTATTTAAATATTTCCTGTTTGATGTTTTCTGAGCTTCTTAATTTTGCACATTCCCATCTTTTATCAAATGTAGAGAGTTTTCAGACCTCTCCCTTTAAATGTTTTTTCTGCTCCATTCTCTTCCTCCTCTACTTTTGAAGTTATTCCACATGTCCTTGAGGTGCTGTTTTCCTCTTTTCTTCAGATTGGTTGATTTCCTTAAGTTCATTGATTCCTTCCTCTGTCATCTCCATTTTGCAAATAGGCCCATCCAGTGAATTTTATTTTAGATATTAAATTTTTCTTTTTGGTTATTTTATTCTTTTATTTTTGGTTATTTTATTGGTTTATTTTATTCTTTTTGGTTATTTTATTCTTTTATTTCTCTGCTGAGATTTCTGATCTTTTCATTTATTTTGAGAAGGTTCCATTTACCCCATTGAGCATAGGTATAATGGCTGCTTTTAAAGTCTTTATCTGATCATTCCAACACCTGGTTCTTCTCAGGACTGAACCCCAGTTGGTTGCTTTTTCCCTTGAGAATGGGTCACACTTTTCTGGTTCTTTGTATGTCAATTATTTTGAATTGTATTCCAGACATTTTGAATATTATGTTGTGGAGGCTCTGGAGTTTGTTATATTGTTCCACATAATGTTGATGTGGTGTTTTATGAAGCAGTTAACTTGGGAGAGTCATACTTCAAAGTCTGTCTTGCCTGTAGTGTGTGGCAATTCAGACCTCAGTTCAGACTGCCTCCAGTCTGCCCCGTACATACGTGTTTCAGGGGAGCCAGACTGGGCAGAGTTTATACACAGATTTTGGGATTCTTCCTCTTTGGTTTTCTCTTTTCTAGGGTATCCTCTCTCTTTGGCAGCTCTGGTTTCCCCAGTATCCTTTGTTTAGTTCCTTCAGCAAGAATGATGATATGCTTTTCTATTGGAGTTTCTGTTGCCGAGTATGACCACGACAGCTGCTGCTACTCCCAGAGTCAAGTCACAAAACATGAAATTCACCCCACATCTGCCACTGCCTTCTCTCATTGAACGCTTTTCAATGACAGGGTAGTTGGCTTATTTTTTACTTTTAATTTTTTTCCCCAGAGATTGTAGTTGTCATTTATGGAAAGGTTGATTTGTTAGGTGTTTTACTCCTTCATATCAGAGGTAGAAATAGTGATGTTTTGTTCTTAATGTGCTCATGATTTTTGCTAATTTTTCATTTCATATTTTGACATATATCTCCCTAAATGAGATTGATACAGAATTTTCTTTTGTGTGTGTTTATGTGTGTGTTCATGTGCAGTCCTTCTCAAGTTATTTGTTTTCTTTCCTTTTTTTTTCTTTTGAGACAGTTTAACTCTGTTGCCCAGGCTGGAGTGCAGTGGTATGATCACAGCTCACCGCAGCCTCAATCTCCCTGGGCTCAGTTAATCCTCCCATCTCAGCCTCCTGAGTAGCTGGGACTACAGGCGTGCACCACCATGCATGGCTAAGTTTTCTATTTTTTGTAGAGATGGAGTTTCGCCATGTTGCCCAGGCTGGTCTAGAACTCCTAGGCTCAAGCGATCTGCCTGCCCTGGCCTCCCAAAGCGTTGGGATTATAGGCATAAGCCACCACGCCTGGCCTCTTTCTCAAGTTTTGTTATCAATATTATACAAACATCATAAAAAGAATTTGAAGGTTTTCCTTCTTTTTCTAGTGCTCTGGAATAGTTTAAACAGTATTATAATTATCTGCTCTTTAAAACTTGGATATAATGTCTCCGTAACACTATGTAGGCTGTGAATTTTTAGGGGGGAACTAATTTACTACTTCATTTCCTTTCTGAAAATTTGTTTATTTTGACTTTCACTTCTGAGGTTAATTGTAATAAGTTATGAATTTTTAAAAAAATATTCATTTCTTCTAGGTTTGAAATCTGCTTGAGTTTTACAAATAACTCCTTATATTAATAGTTGTTTATGAGTTTTTTTCTTGCTGATTTGTTTGAGTTCTCTGCAGAATCTGGACATTAATCCTTTATCAGAGGTATAGTTTGCAAATATTTTCTCCCATTCTTTAGGTTGTTTGTTTATTCTGTTGATTATTTCTTTTGCTGTGCGAAAGCTTTTTAGTTTAATTAGGTTCCATTTATTTATTTTTGTTTTTGTTGCATTTGCTGTTGGGATCTTTGTCGTAAATTCTTTACTTAGGCCAATGTCCAGAAGAGTTTTTCCCAGGGTTTCTTGTATATTTTATATTTTCAGGTCTTAGATTTAAGTCTTTAATCCATCTTGAGATAATATTTGTATATGGTGAGAGATGGGGATCCAGTTTCACGCTTCTATATGTGGCTATACAGTTTTCCCAGCATTATTGAATAGGGTGTCCTTTCCTTAGTGTACGTTTTTGTCTTTGTTGAAGATCAAATAATTCCATTCAAAATGGGGAAATGACATGATCATACACTGCTCAAAAGAAGATATACAAATGGCCAAGAAACATACAAAAAAATGCTCAACATCACTAATCATTGGCAAAATGCAAATTAAAACCACAATGAGATACCATCTTACCCCAGCCATAATGTTCATTTTTAAAAAGTTAAAACTCGATAGATTTTAGTGTGGATGTGGTGTAAAGGGAACACTTACACACTGCTGGTGGGAATATAAATTACTACAACCATTATGGAAAACAGTATGGAGATTTCTCAAAGAACTAAAACTAGATCTACCATTTGATCCATTCCCGCTGGTGTAATGCATAGGCATATAGCATAGCTGAATTTCTATCTGTCCTAACTCTGCTTATCTTTAAGAAACAGGACACCTGTGATAAAAAAGTTCCCTTTTTTTTATTATTATACTTTAGGTTTTAGAGTACATGTGCACAATGTGCAGGTTTGTTACATATGTATCCACGTGCCATGTTGTTTTGCTGCACCCATTAACTCGTCATTTAGCATTAGGTATATCTCCTAATGCTGTCCCTCCCCCCTCCCCCCACCCCACAACAGTCCCTGGAGTGTGATGTTCCCCTTCCTGTGTCCATGAGTTCTTATTGTTCAGTTCCCACCTATGAGTGCGAACATGCGGTGTTTGGTTTTCTGTCCTTGCGATAGTTTACTGAGAATGATGGTTTCCAGCTTCATCCATGTCCCTACAAAGGACATGAACTCATCATTTTTTATGGCTGCATAGTATTCCATGGTGTATGTGTGCCACATTTTCTTAATCCAGTCTATTGTTGTTGGACATTTGGGTTGGTTCCAACTCTTTGCTATTGTGAATAGTGCCACAATAAACATATGTGTGCATGTGTCTTTATAGCAGCATGATTTATAGTCCTTTTGGCATATATCCAGTAATGGGATGTCAGGGTCAAATGGTATTTCTAGTTCTAGATCCCTGAGGAATCGCCACACTGACTTCCACAATGGTTGAACTAGTTTACAGTCCCACCAACAGTGTAAAAGTGTTCCTATTTCTCCACATCCTCTCCAGCACCTGTTGTTTCCTGACTTTTTAATGATGGCCATTCTAACTGGTGTGAGATGGTATCTCACTGTGGTTTTGATTTGCATTTCTCTGATGGCCAGTGATGATGAGCATTTTTTCATATGTTTTTTGGCTGCATAAATGTCTTCTTTTGAGAAGTGTCTGTTCATGTCCTTTGCCCACTTTTTGATGGGGTTGTTTGTTTTTCTCTTGTAAATTTGTTTGAGTTCATTGTAGATTCTGGATATTAGCCCTTTGTCAGATGAGTAGTTTGCAAAAATTTTCTCCCATTCTGTAGGTTGTCTGCTCACTCTGATGGTAGTTTCTTTTGCTGTGCAGAAGCTCTTTAGTTTAATTAGATCCCATTTGTCAATTTTGGCTTTTGTTGCCATTGCTTTTGGTGTTTTAGACATGAAGTCCTTGCCCACGCCTATGTCCTGAATGGTATTGCCTAGGTTTTCTTGTAGGATTTTAATGGTTTTAGGTCTAACATGTAAGTCTTTAATCCATCTTGAATTAATTTTTGTATAAGGTGTAAGGAAGGGATCCAGTTTCAGCTTTCTACATATGGCTAGCCAGTTTTCCCAGCACCCTTTATTAAATAGGGAATCCTTTCCCCATTGCTTGTTTTTGTCAGGTTTGTCAAAGATCAGATAGTTGTAGATATGTGGCATTATTTCTGAGGGCTCTGTTCTGTTCCATTGATCTATGTCTCTGTTGTGGTACCAGTACCATGCTGTTTTGGTTACTGTAGCCTTGTAGTATAGTATCACCACCGATCCCACAGAAATACAATCTACCATCAGAGAATACTACAAACACTTCTATGCAAATAAACTAGAAAATCTAGAAGAAATGGATAAATTCCTCGACAAATACACCCTCCCAAGACTAAACCAGGAAGAAGTTGAATCTCTGAATAGACCAATAACAGGCTCTGAAATTGTGGCAATAATCAATAGCTTACCAACCAAAAGGAGTCCAGGACCTGATGGATTCACAGCCGAATTCTACCAGAGGTACAAGGAGGAACTGGTACCATTCCTTCTGAAACTATTCCAATCGATAGAAAAAGAGGGGATCCTCCCTAACACATTTTATGAGGCCAGCATCGTCCTGATACCAAAGCCTGGCAGAGACATAACCAAAAAAGAGAATTTCAGACCAATATCCTTGATGAACATTGATGCAAAAATCCTCAATAAAATACTGGCAAACCAAATCCAGCAGCACATCAAAAAGCTTATACACCATGATCAAGTTGGCTTCATCCCTGGGATGCAAGGCTGGTTCAACATATGCAAATTAATAAATGTAATCCAGCATATAAACAGAACCAAAGACAAAAACCACATGATTATCTCAATAGATGCAGAAAAGGCCTTTGACAAAATTCAACAACCCTTCATGCTAAAAACTCTCAATAAATTAGGTATTGATGGGACGTATCTCAAAATAATAAGAGCTATCTATGACAAACCCACAGCCAATATCATACTGAATGGGCAAAAACTAGAAGCATTCCCTCTGAAAACTGGCACAAGACAGGGATGCCCTCTCTCACCACTCCTATTCAACATAGTGCTGAAAGTTCTGGCCAGGGCAATCAGGCAGGAGAAGAAAATAAAGGGTATTCAATTAGGAAAAGAGGAAGTCAAATTGTCCCTGTTTGCAGATGACATGATTGTATATCTAGAAAACCCCGCTGTCTCAGCCCAAAATCTCCTTAAGCTGATTAGCAACTTCAGCAAGGTCTCAGGATACAAAATCGATGTACAAAAATCACAAGCATTCTTGTACACCAATCACAGACAAACAGAGAGCCAAATCATGAGTGAACTCTCATTCACAATTGCTTCAAAGAGAATAAAATACCTAGGAATCCAACTTACAAGGGATGTGAAGGACCTCTTCAAGCAGAACTACAAACCACTGCTCAATGAAATAAAAGAGGATACAAACAAATGGAAGAACATTCCATGCTCATGGGTTGGAAGAATCAATATCGTGAAAATGGCCATACTGCCCAAGGTAATTTATAGATTCAATGCCATCCCCATCAAGCTACCAATGACTTTCTTCACAGAATTGGAAAAAACTACTTTAAAGTTCATATGGAACCAAAAAAGAGCCCGCATTGCCAAGTCAATCCTAAGCCAAAAGAACAAAGCTGGAGGCATCACGCTACCTGACTTCAAAAAGTTCCCTTTGTAACCACACCAGTTGAGATGGTTAGAACCAAGATAGATGACCAGTGACTTCAAAAATACCTCAGGCTTTATTATAATCATATTTCCATGCTAAACAATACTCCTTCTAGGGCCATGATGGTTGACAGTTACCATGACAATAACCAAAAGAAGCCATAAAATGACAAAAACAAAGGGAGCATTCTATCTTTTTGCTTTTTTTTTTTTTTTTGACATAGAGTCTCCCTCTGTTGCCCAGGCTGGACTGCAGTGGCACGATCTGTATATATATCTGAAGTGTATATATATATATACATACACACACATACACCTCCACACCCCGCCGCAAACACACCATGGAATACTATTCAGCCATAAAGACTGAAATAATGTCTTCTGCAGCAACTTGGATGGAATTGAAGGCTGTCATCCTAAGTGAAATAACTCAGGAACTGAAAAGCAAATACTGCATATTCTCACTTATAAGTGGGAGCTAAGCTATGGGTACCCAATGGCATACAGAGTGGTATAATGGACATTGGAGACTCAGAAGTGGGGAGGTTGGGAGGGGGTATGGGATGAAAAATTACCTATTGAGTACAATGTACACTATTTGAGTGATGAGTACACTAAAAGCTCAGACTTTACCACTCTGTTTCATCCATGTGACCAAAACCCACTTGTACCCCTAAAGCTATTGAAATTTTAAAAAATTGCTTATGAAGTTCTTTCGCGTTTGTCATTTTCTGGACCTGCACATGGTTTGTGTGAGTTTGAGTGTGTGTGTGTGTGTGTGTGTGTGTGTGTGTGTGTGAAGAATTTTAACTCAAATTCAATTAGCTTAATAAGTATAGGGTTATTAGTATAAATATTATTTATTTCTTCATGAGTGAGATTTGGTAGTTCATGTCTTTCAAATAATTTGTCCATTATATCTATGTTGTTCAATTTATTGGCCTAAAATTGTCCACAGTATCCCCTTTTTTCCTCATAGTATCTTTAGAAGCCATAGTCATGCCACTTTTCTCATTCTTGATATTGGTAATTTGTGTCCTCTGTTTCTTTTTTCTGTATTAGTCTGGCTAGAAATTTGTCAATTTTACTGATATTATCAGAGCCAGCTTTTGCTTTCATAATTTTCTCTATTATTTTTCTGATTTCTATTTCATTGAATTCCACTTGATTCTTTGTTATTTTCTTTATTCCTATTACATTGGGTTGAATTTAATCTTCTTTTCTAGTTTCTTAAGGTGGAACATGAGGCCATTGACTTGAGACTTGTCCTCTTTACTAATGTAGGCATTTAGTGCCATATATTTCCCCTTAATTTATGCTTCAGTAACATTCTACAGATTTTGCTCTGTTGTGTTTTCATTTTCATTCAGTGAAAAATGCTTTACAATTTCTTTTGATTTATTCTTTGACCTATGGATTATTTAGACTTACAGTATTCATTTTCTAAATAGAGATTTTCTAGTTATTTTTCTATTTTTGATTTCTAATCTGATTCTATTGTGGTCAGATTAAAAACTTGATATTTCTTGAATACTATTAAATTTATTGAGATTTTATAAGGTCTCACAAAAATAAAGCCTCATAAAAATATGGTCTATCTTGGTAAATTTTCTGTGCATAACTTGTTCCATTAGTGAGATAAATAACAATGATGTCCCACCTCAAGTGGTATAGCTCACTTTGGTGATATTTCTGCCAATGATGCAAAAACTAAAACACACCATGGAGAAACTTAAGACAAATCTATATTGAGGGATGTATTATGAAATAACTGTCCTATAATCTTAAAAAAAGTCATGATCATGAAATGCAAGGAAAGAAAGAAATTGTTATGGACTAAAGGAGACTAAAGAGACATGACATCTCAATCCCTTGTGAGTTTCTGGACTATAATATTTTACAGTAAAGAACATTATTAAGACAACTAAACATGAATGATATCTGAAGATGAGATGATAGTAATATAGTAGCTTTAATTTCCTGACCTTGATGATCTCATTAGGTTATATTGGAGAATATCCTTGTTACAGGCAACACATACATACAAAAGTGTTCAGTGGGCAAGGGCATCTTGTTGGAAATTGCCTCTCAAATAATTTAGAGAAAAAAAGATTTGCTTCATTTGGACAAGTTTCTTGAAAATTTGAGATTTTTTCCAAAATAAAAAAAATGCAGATGAAGAAACAGGAAAGACCTCGATTAGAAACAAGTCCACAGACAACCTAGGGCAGGGTCCTCAACCCCAAGACTGCAGACTGGTACCAGCCCATGGCCTGTTAGGAACTGAGCTGCACAGCAGGAGGTGAGCAGCAGGTGAGTGTACTGCCTGAGCTCCGCCTCCTGTCAGATCAGTGGCAGCATTAGATTCTCACAGGAGTGTAAACCCTATTGTGAACTGCACATGCGAGGGGTGTAGGTTGCATGCTCCTTATGAGAATCTAATACCTGATGATCTAAAGTGAAACAGTTTCATCCTGAAACTGTCCCCCACCCTTGTCCATGGAAAAATTGTTTTCCATGAAACCAGTCCCTGCTGCCAAAAAGGTTGAGGACTGCTGACCTAGGGATTAAGATTTGCAAATACGGATTTAAAAAACCTTAATAATGGCTCTTCCCACCAATTTTCCAAAATTGGTCAAAATCAGTAAGTCACACATACAGAAAGCTCATTGAATCTCAATCAAGATAAATACAGGGAACATCACACTCAGGCATTTTGATAGTCCAACTTCTGAAAGTTAAAACTGGGAAAAAAAGTTGTTAAACATAACCAAATAAAAATGCACATTATATACAGGAAAACAATGATAAGAACTACAGCTGACTTCTCATCATAAAAATTGAAAGCCAGAAGACAATGGAATAACATCTTTAAATTGCAGAAAGAAATATATTATCAATGTTGGATTAAATATTCAGTGAAGATAGCTTTCAGAAATGAAGACAAATAAAGGCATATTAAGTTAAACATAAAAGCAGAGAGAATTTTCCAACAGCATACTTATACTACATTAAATGCTAAAGGAAGTTCTTTAAGCTGAAGAGAGATGCTACTAGAGAGAATCTGGATCTACAGGAAGGATTGAAGAATATGGCACATGGGAAACGTGAATAAATATAACTATATTTTTATTTTCTTAAATTATTCAAAAGTTAACATTTTCATTTAAAAATAATAACTGTATTGTGGAGTTTATAATTCATGCAGAAATATGTATATGGCAATAATAACACAAAAGATGGATTGCAGGTAAATGAGATTATACTATTTTAAGAATCTCAAATTATGTGTATGGTATATTATTTCAAGATAAAGTCTGATAAGTTAAGAACGCCTATTGTAACCTCTAAAGCAATTACTAAAATAAAAAGTGCAGGTAGTTGCAACACTAGAAAGATGGTGGAGCAAGAGCAAAGACAAATCCCTTTGGTTCCAGAAAATCTCCTGAAAAAGAGGAAGGCTTATCAAGCCCTCAAAGCCACCCAGGCAAAGCAGGCACTTTTGGCAAAGAAGGAGCAGAGGAAGGAAAAGGGCTCAGGTTTAAGTGAATGGAATCATTTCTACATGATTCCTGGAGGCAGAAACGTGACAAGGTGCGTCTCAGATGACTAAAAGTGAAACCTCGTGCCTTGGAATCACCAGATAAACATTCCTTGGCCTTTGTTGAACGCATTGAAAGGATTGATGGCATGTTTACTGGTGCAGAGAACCATTGCAAGACTTTGCCTAAAGAAAATTTTTAGTGGTGTCTTTGTAAAAGTCACCCCCCAGAAGCTAAAAATGCTGCGTATAGTGGAACCTTATGTGACCTGGGGATTTCCAAATCTGAAGTCTCTCTGGGAACTCATTTTGAAACGTGGACAAGCCAAGGTCAAGAATAAGACCATCCCTCTGACAGACAACACAGTAATTGAGGAGCACCTAGGGAAGTTTGAAGTTTGGTGTCATTTGCTTGGAAGACCTCATTCATGAAATTGCCTTTCCAGGGAAGCATTTCCAGGAGATCTCATGGTTCTTGTGCCCTTTCCACTTCTCAGTGGCCTGTCATGCTACCAAAAATAGAGTGGGCTTCCTCAAGGAGATAGGCACACCTGGCTATCAGGGTGAACGCATCAATCAGCTCATCCGCCAGCTGAACGAGACCCAGGTGCCAAACTGCAGTAAATTTTTATCAGTGAAGTGGAAGCATGTGTTTTTGTTTTTTTTGGGGGGACATTTTTATCAAGTATCTTCAGAGAAGATTATTTCCGGCTTTATCTTCACAAACTGGAAAGGAAGGGTCAAAGAAAAGACAGCAGCTTATGTTCATGGCAGGCACCTCTCATCACAGTCCAGTTCCAAGGAAAAATTCCAGCGTTTTCTACATTGGCTGCTGCCTCGTCTGAAATCAGCACATTCCATGGAGGAAGGAAACCTGCTTTGTTTCATCTTCTATCCTAGGGTTTAATGTTGGTAAATGAGTAACTCTAGCATTTGTACAAGGCTCCCTAAGACTCATGCAGCTGTCGACCAAGCCCAGGGACATAATTGAATCTGGAGATTCCTCAGGCCTTGTTTTGAAAAAGACTTGAAATACACATAGGAAGAAAGGTACAAAAATAAATGTTCACTTGTCTCTGCAAAAAAAAAAAAAAGTACAAAGAGGTATGATTAAAAAGCCAATAGAGAAAATAGAATACTAAAAATTACTCAAGACAGGAAAGAGGAAACAAAAGAATGAAGAATAGAGGGAACAGATAAGAAAACAAGTAGCAAGATGGTAGAATTAAAGCAAACCATGTCAATAATTTAATTAATAAAAGACTAAGCACTCAAAATGCAGTTTGTCAGACAATTAAAAAGCAAGACACAGTAAAACACTGTTTAGAAGAGATGTGTGTTAAGTATTAACACACTGACAAAGGTAAGAGAATGAAAAAAGCTATTTATGCAAACATCAAACATAAAAAGGCTGGTATAGCTATATTAATATCTGACAAAATAGACAAGAAGATAAAGATGATCATGGGTCACAATGGTACAGATTATTTTTTGAACTGAATTGTGTTTTCTCAAAATTAATATGTTGATGTCCTAACCATCAAAGTGTCTGTATTTGGAGATAGAGCCTTTACAAAAGTAATTAAAGTTAAAGGAGGCCATAAGGGTGGGACCATTAGGACTGGTGTCCATATAAGAAGAGGAAGAGACACCAGAGATCTCTCTCTGCATACACGGAAGAAATGCCATGTTAAGTGATATGGTCTGTCTGCGTCTCCACCCAAATCTCACCTTGAATAGTTATAGTGCCCACATGTCAAAGGTGGGGCCAGGTGGAGATAATTGAATCATGGGGGCGGTTTCCCCCATATTTTTCTCATGATAGTGAATAAATCTTACGAGATCTGATGGTTTTATAAATTGGAGATTCCCCACACAAGCTCTCTTGCCTGCCGCTATGTAAGATGTGACTCTGCTCCTCATTCGTCTTCCACCATGATTGTGTGATTGTGAGGCCTCCCCAGCCATGTGAAACTGTGAGTCCATTAAATCTCTTTCCTTTATAAATTACCCAGTCTCAGGTATGTCTTTATTAGCAATGTGAGAACAGACTAATTCATGAAGACACAACAAGGTGGCCATCTATAAGCCAAGGAGAGAAGAGAGGCTTCACCAGAACCAACCCTGTTGCCACCTTGATCATGGACTTTCCAGCCTTCAAAACAGTAATAAAGTACTGTCTGTTGTTTAAGCCACTTGTTCTATGGCATTTTGTTAGGCAGGCCAAGGTGACTAACCCAGATGATAAAGGAGTCAATTCCTTGAGAAGAGATATCAATTCTAAATGTGTATGTATTTAATAATAGCACTTCAAGATACATGAAACAAAAAATGATACAACTACAGGGAGAACTAGACAATCATAGTTGGATGTTGTAATAACTGTCACTGTCACTTAGTAATTGACAGTACTTTTTTCAGCTCTAGTCTTAGAAGTGGCTATTTCTGCAAGGAGCTCTGGTTTCTTTTAGCACAGAATGGTATTTAGAAACCAAGGAGTGTGGTCATTGTTATTAGGGTGTTGCTATCCCTACATCTTCTCAGTAGAGATAGAGAATATATGTTATCTCTACATATATCCTCATATCTACATATGTATATATAGATATACATACATACAAGCAAACTATACACACACACATTCCACCTTTATATCTAGAGTCATTTTCTTAGTCAGTCTGGGCTTCTATAACAAGATACCATAGACTAGGTGGCTTAAACAACAAAAATGCATTTCTTACAATTCTGGAGTCTGGGAAGTCCAAGATCAGGGTGCAGAGTCCATGTCTGGTGAAGGCCCACTTCCTGGTTTGCAGATGACCATCTTCTCACTGTATCCCCACATGGTAGAGACAACAAGCTCTAGTCTCTCTCTCTTCTTAAAAGACACAGTCCAATCATGGGGATCTCTACCCTCATAACCTCATCTAAACCTAACTGCCTTCCAAATGCTCAGCTTCCTAATATTATGCCATTGGGGGTTAGGGTTTAAATATATGAATTTGGGAGAGGGATACAAATATGCAGTCCACAATAGTTCTACATACAAACATGCAGTCCATATAGTCATTCATGCATTTATATCTGTATTTTTCTACCTCTATATATTGCAAACTGAGCTCACACCAATATCTGTATTTCCACTGGGTTTATTCTTGCTGTCTTTTTTCCATATTTCCTACTCTCATTTCCAGTAATGAGAAAGATGGCTCCTATTATCCCTAGTACAATTGTCTCTCAGTATCCATGGGGGATTTGTTCCAGAACTCCCTCAGATACCAAAATCCATGGATGCTCAAATACCTTATGTAAAACGGTGTAGTATTTGCATATAACTTACACACATCTTCCTGTAACCTCTAGATTACTTGTAATACATAACACAATGTAAATGCTACATAAATAATTGTCATACTATATTGTTTAGGAAATAATGACAAGAAAAAAAAGCCTGTACCTGTTTGGTACAGTTGTAACCAGCCATTTCTTCCCCCAATATTTTCAATCCACAGTTGGTTTAATCTACAGAAACCACGAATGTGGTGGGTGACTGTTTGTTCCATCTCTCTATATGTAAGCAGTCTCCATCACCGCAACCCCCCATCTCCCATCCCTTTTGCACAGACACTCTTCTCTTCTTGCATGGAACATATTTATACAAAAAACTTTCACATTTATCCGAAATTCAAATTTAACTGGGCATCCTGTATTTTTATCTGCTAAACCTGTTAGTCCCAGAGGGCCATCCTAACTTCCGTGCTCCCGGCCTTCAGGTGACTGTGCTGCAGCGCACGTTCTCTGCCCAGCCCTGCTTGTGTCCCTTCCTTGGAAGAGGTGTTGATCTCTAGAAAGCCCCCCCAAAAAACTTTCCTGTTGCTCCTCTCCATTTCAGTCAGCTTCCGGGAACTAAACTTGCAACATCAAGCCTCTGCTTTATTATTTCCCTGGTTCTAAGACCCCAGAGGTCCCAACCCACACCCGTGTAAGCCCATTTCCCAAAGCAGCCTCGATCTTGGCCCCAGGGCCTGGGAGTGATTCCAGAGGAGCCCCTTTCAGGGATTACGGGCGCAGGACGCTGGGCCTGCGGGCCTCCAGAGGGCTCCCGCCCACCAGGGGGCAGTCTTCACCTGCGTGTGAGCTGCTTCGGAGGCCCGGGCAGGGGAAGGGGTGGGCGCAGGGATAGCTCGCTGGGGGAACCCATGCGGGGCATACGTGCGTGAGGGCACGTGAGGGCCGTGCCGGCCAGAGCCCAGCGTGCGCGGCCTTGCTTGCGTGCACACGCACATGTGTCCAGGTGCCTACGCAGGTGCCTGACCCTGGGCAAGTCGCTCCGTCATGCGGACCTCAGTTTTCTCATCTGTCCGACGAAGGTATCTTTCCATCTCTGACTGTCGGTGTTCTTTATCCAAGACTGCTCAGCATATTGGGTCCTCTCTTTAGAGCCATCTCTGTTTATTGAACAAAGGCAGGGATTCCAGGCCATTGAATTGATGTGGGGGGTGAGTGGGAGGAGACAGTGAGGCACGGAGGGGTTTTTGTCTTTTGCTCCCTAAAGCAATGCTCTTTAATTGGTTTCTAAATATTTGCATTTTTATTTTTTACAAAACTTTATTTCAAAATCATGAGTCTTTAAGTCCTATGCAAAGCTACCAGAATCCTTGGTAGTGCTTCCCTACTCATTTGCAGGAATCTGGGTAAAACATGAATTCTCAGAGCTGGTGGGACTTTCCAACGAGTTGCTTCTCATGCAGAGGCAGAAAAATGAGGGGGTCAATAGCCCAGGCCTCAGGAGCAGCCTTCTTGGCCCTTACAGGTCCTTTAATTGCTGTGCCTCAGAGTCTCTTCTGTAAAATGGGAATGTTAATAGTACTATAATAAGTGATAGTATTATTATTAAATATTAGTTGAGTGTTCTCAGCTTTGTCATAATACAGCTCTGTGACCTTGGCCCCTCTCTCAGGACCTTTGTTTCCTCATCATAAAGGGGAATGAAGCACTCATTTTGCATGGTTGTGTTGAGCAGGTAGGATGTTTGTGAAATCACCTGGTGGTACCTAGTAGGTATTAAATA
Organism: Hylobates moloch; assembly: GCF_009828535.3. NCBI lineage: Eukaryota > Metazoa > Chordata > Mammalia > Primates > Hylobatidae > Hylobates > Hylobates moloch. Next base: position 24,113,571 of record NW_026652276.1, read on the forward strand.
CCCATTTCCTTGCTTGGATAAGTATTGCTTCCCAGTCAACACTTATCTTCCCTGTTGCCCTGGCCTCAGCAAGGTGACAGTGATAAGTCAACTGATCCCTTTAGGCAGAGACCTCTCCAGGACATGTGCCTTAGATGAAGAAGAGTGTAGGCGTTCAGGAAGGTTGGGGGAGATTGATTTACTTCCTGGAGGGCTTTTTGTTAGCCCTGAAATGTCACCATGTGGTTTGCTGCTTCCTCTGCCTGTGGGTGATGGGGTAGGGGTAGAAGGTGGAGGGGGTGCAGGTGTCTTGTTGGCAGCCCCTGGAAATCACCTCTTTAGAGGGGCCGTCTGTGAGATACGACGATTCATTTTCTGTTATCCTTATATTTTTGTCTCCGCTGCTCCCAACTCCCCCCGTGTAAACAGCCTGCTCCTTTGGGATCCCTGCTTTGGGAGACTTGCTGCTGCAGGCCAGGGAGTAGGAATTGCTTTCTTTTCTTTTTTCTTCCTTTCTGGGACCCTGAGTTCTTTGAGATGTGAGTGCCTTTGAGGGAAGAGTCCCGGAGGCAGAGCATCCTTTTCCCTGGCAATGCCCAGGGTGGGCAGGACCTCAGAGTGGGCTGACTGTGTGATGTGTCTGTGAGTAGCTTTCTCTGACACTGGTTGGCACAGAAGCAGCAGAGCCCCTGGGATCCTGGGTGCCGTGTGGTCTTGCATCAGAAATCTCAGCAGTAACCAGTGGGGACAAATGGCCAGTGCCCATGCATGCACCCCTTCCAGTGATGCTGGTGAGAGAGAGGATGGGCGGGTTCCATTAATGACCAGGACCAAATTTCCTGTCTCAGATGGGATGGGGGCTCAGAGATGGATTTAACTTGATTTAAAGAATTTTTAAAAAAAATTATATTTCTCATATCCCTGAAATTGTGGTATTTGATTTATAGTTGCCATTTCTGAATTTTCCGTAGCACCTGCACAGCGTCTTGTATGCAGCAAGCACTCACTAAGCCCTTCTCCTTACCCTGCCAGTCTACCTATTAGACTAGCCCTGGTGTTCAGGACTTAAAGTAATGGGCCAGCTAGGAGCCTCCAGGGCTGGGTCTCTAGACTGCAGGTGCCATGAGATGGGTACTCCCAACAGTCCAGCCTCAGACACATTGTTCTGCTTGACAAAGCTTTGCCATTCCCATGAATGACAGCACCAAGAGCTACCATGTCTTGAGAGCTTCTGATCTGCTGGCATGGTGTGAAGCCCTTAGCATGGTATCTCATTAGTTTTCACAGCAGCTCTATAAAGTCCAGACTATATTGTCTCTATTTTGCAGATGAGAAAACTGAGTCTTGGAAAGATGGCAGAGCCAGAATACTATCCCAGGTGGTTGGACACCAGAGCCACTCGTTTTAAGCACTTAGGACAAGTGACTGATGGACTGACTGAATAAAGAAGGACAGGAATAATAAAGTTGTCAAATTGGGGAATGGCAAGACAGGATATATTTATTTCCTGCCTTTGACACCTGTCCTCAGTGACCCTTTCCCTCCCTTTTCCCCTTAGACCCCACCCAGAGAGGCTGATTTCCAGTCTGTGGGGCCCAGGGGGGAGTGAGGATCCCCTGTCTGTGCCTTCTGGACCCTCTGGGAGCTCTTGGCTGTGACTCTGGGCTGGGAGGCTGGAGCCCTATTGCCTTTTCTATCAGGGATGGACAGAGACATTCTTTTTCATTTTCTTTCCCCAATGCCATTTTGTTAAATCAGAAATCCTTGAGGAGTGAAGTCACATTTTCCATGCCCCTGAAAGCTCTGGAGAGCCGATGAGTGTTATTGTAACCAGAGGAGACTGGGGACAAAGGAAGCTTATAATTTTGTAAACGAGGCTTGGGAGTGCCCTGCCTGCAATGGCTTTCTAGGGGGAGAGGCAGAATTCGGAAAAACCAGAGGCAAGAGGAATGGCAGGACTGGCCAGCCTTGAGCCTTGCACCCAGGCAGAGACCCTCCTGCCCCCTTCTCCAGTTACTGTTTTCCAGCCTTCCCTGGGGAAGGAAGTTGGCTTGCTGAAGTGGCAAGATCTCTGTGCTTGGAATGACGCACTTAGGGTCCCAGTGCCGGCTCATTCACCTCAGTTTCCTCATCTGCAAAATGGGCTGGTGACAGATCTGCCCCCAAAGAGTCTGCCCTCAGCCTGGTGATGGGGCTGTGTTTTATAGAGAAGGAAACTGAGGCATGTGTTTTTCAGATAGGAAGTGGCAGAACTGGGAATTAGATCCCGGCAGTCTTATTCCTGAGTGGGAACTCCTAACCCTTGCTCCACAGCACTTAGGCTCACCGGAGGCCAAATCTTGTGAGACAAATGTGACCTGCGTGCTGCCACCTGCGGTCAGCCCTCTTTGCCCCAGCCTGGAGGGACAGAGGCTTCCGCTGGAAGATTAGGCTCTTAGGTCCCTTCAAACCTTAACATTCTCGGACTTTCTCCTAGTGGCCAGACTCTGTGACCTACTGCGTGGGAGGGAAGCTTGGGGACAGGTGGCCCATTGCAGCCCCTCTCAAATGAGGTCCAGGCAGGTGGCTGTTGCTTCCTTTTGCTGGCCATGGCTTCTCACTAGGCTTGCACAAAAATGGAGAGAAGACCAAATAAAGCTCCTTTGAGGACAAATGTCTTGGACAGGGCTGGGGGTGGGGATCCAAAGATGGACAGAACCAACCCCCAACCCTTGCAGGGCTCCAAGCCTGCCTGCTTCCAGGCTGCAGGTCTTCTGTGCAGGCTGGGGTTGGGTGTTCAGGGCTGAGGGGGGCAGGCATGTGAGTGGTTTGGGGGAAAGGGCTGGGTGGAGGGGAATGGGTTGTTCACATTCAGCCTGGGTCTGTCACTGAGCATGCGTTCCCTTGTCGCTACAATTCTGGCCCTAGTTATCCTACTTCTTTAGCCCTGAAGCCCTAAAGCTGCCCCCTCCAGCAGGTGGCTGAGATTTCCCAGGTGGACTCCAGGGTCCTCCTCACCCAGGCCAGGCTGCCCATGAGGAGCCAAAGGGTGATGAGGATCTGCCTGTTTCCTCCGTGAGAGTTCCTCTGTCACTGGCACGGGCATTGCCCTCCTCAACTTGTGAATGGAAACCCATTCCAAGGGGGGTCTGGCTTTGCCCAGGTGGGTTTGAGATCCCCTACTCAAGCTGCCGTCATCTCCCCTCCAAAAGCACAGGCTCACTCACAAAGCTCATCTCAGCAGGTTCTCCTCACAACCATGGCTACACTCTCCTCTCCCTGCTGCCTTCTCTCTGTGTGTATATCTCAGTGTCTCTGTGTCTCAGTGTCTCTGTCTCTCCGTGTCTCTGTGTCTCAGTGTCCCTGGCTCTCAGTGTCTCTCTCATGTTGTCTCTGTCTCTCAGTGTCTCTGTGTCTCAGTGTTTCTGTCTCTCAGTGTCTCTCTCATGTCTCTGTCTCTCAGTGTCTCTCTCTGTCTCAGTCTCTGTCCCTCTCAGTCTCCCTCTCAGCGTGTCTTTGTATGTGTCTCTCAGTGTCTCTCTGCGTCGCTCTCTGTGTCTCTCTTGATGTGTGTCTCTCTTGCTCTGTTTCTCTCTCGGTCTCTCTCTCTTTCTTCCCCTCCCCTCCCTCTCTAATTTAATGGGACTTGTCTCAGTGTGAGGAAAGCATCTAATTAGTCTTAGAGGTCCTCCTGTCCAGAATTTCTAAAGCCGTGCTCATGACAAATGTCCCAGGCTTGAACGGGACATTTGAGAAACTTTGGGCCAAGAAGAGCAGCGCAGAGCCACCCAGAGGATGGCTGTATAAAATGGGGTTACAATAGTGCCTTACCCAGAAGATTTGAGATAAACCACTTAGAACAGAATTCATGTGTGGAGGCCAATACAAAACATCACCAAAGTTAAGCTGCCTTCCCTCTCCTCCTCACTGTAGGCTGCTCAAAGCCTCTACTATGCTAAGGAGAACAGAGAGTTCCAAGAGGGTTGGTAGAGTTGCAGCATTTCCTAGGATTATTTGTCCAGTGAAACCTCTTGCTATGGAGCATCTAGTGGGGTCAGAGTTCTTCAAATCATAGTTGGGAAATATTGCTAATCCAAGCCCCTTATTACAAAGGGAAGTGGAAGTCTCCCCAAGTCCCTAGAGCCAGCTGGGGCACACAATCAGGAGGCTGGGCTCCAGCTGGGGGAGCAGCTGAACTTGGCTCCAGGATAGCACCCACGGGCCTCCTGTGGTGCTCCCAGGAGCCTTGGCAGTGTCCCTCTAGGGAGTGTCAAAAGCCCCGGGAGGCATGGGGTGTGCGCACCTTGTAAAAATGACCCTGCTGTGGATGCCGGGGCTTGCGCCCCCAAAGATGGGTTGCCAGAAGCCCATGAGAGTGGATATTGGAGGGAGGGGCGGCTAGACCCTCCCTTCCTTGTGTTTCTGTAGGTGAATCCTCTCTGCTTCAGGGAAGGACTGATAGGGCTCTCAGAATTATGTACCCTCCTGGCCCCCAGTCTGGAATCTGGAAGCTGGACTCTCTCCCTCCTAGGTCTGTATCATAATCTTTTTGGTGTTGATCTCTAGGAAAGATGATGCCTGCTCACCACCCCCTCTTAAATTCCTCTTCTGCCTTCTTTGGAAGGTCCTGGTAATACTCTAGCTGCCATCACCTCAGTTGTAACTTCTGAATACCATTAACCCCCTCTCCTGGCAGCTATGACCTGGTTAGAGTCTTATTAGGTTCCCAAGAATAATGAGGTTATCACCATTTTTTTGCCCCTTTTCTTCTCCCAGAATAGCTGGTCTTCTAAAGATGCTGTTCTTGGCTGGGTGCAGTGGCTCACGCCTGTAATCCCAGCACTTTGGGAGGCCGAGACGGGCAGATCATGAGGTCAGGAGATCGAGACCATCCTGGCTAATACGGTGAAACCCCATCTCTACTAAAAATACAAAAAATTGGCCAGGCATGGTGGTGGGCGCCTGTAGTCCCAGCTACTTGGGAGGCTGAGGCAGGAGAATGGTGTGAACCTGGGAGGCGGAGCTTGTAGTGAGCCGAGATCGTACCACTGTACTCCAGCCTCGGACAGAGCAAGACTCCGTCTCAGGAAAAAAAAAAAAAAAAAAGAAAGATGCTGTTCTATTCTTTGCTGCTGCTGCTGCTTCTGCTTCTTCTGCTTCTTCTTCTGCTTCTTCCTCCTCCTCCTCCTCTTCCTCCCCCCCCCCCCTCCTCTTCTTCTTCTTCTTCTTCTTCTTCTTCCTCCTCCTCCTCCTCTTCCTCCTCCTTCTCCTTCTCCTTCTCTTCTTCTTTCTTCTTTCTTCTTGACAGAGTCTTGTTCTGTCGCCCAGGCTGGAGTGCAATGGCATGATCATAGCTCACTGCAGCCTCAAACTCCTGGCCTCTAATGATCCTCCTGCCTTGACCTCCCAAATTGCCGGGATTACAGGTGTGAGCTACTGCCTTCTTAGCTTCTGTTTCTGGGTCACTATAGCTTAGAGCTGGTTTGCTCCAGAACTAGCCCCTGTTGTTGACTTCAAAACTCTTCTAACCAGGGAAGAAGAAACCTGGTGAGGGAGAATATAATCCTCCTACAGTCCATCTTCCAAAGGGGAGTTCCACTGCCCCAGTGTCAGATATCCACTTAGATTTCTGTAGCAGCCCTTCTTTGTCTTGACCAAATGTGCTGACTTGCAGGGTGCTCTGTGCCTGACTGGGAGAGCCACTCCCTTCTCATCACAGCCTGTCCTCTTCACTCACATGGGGTCTCAGCCCACTGGAGAGGGTGGCTCGGTGCTAGTGATAGCCCAAAATTAGGTCTGGAGGGCCCCCGGCATAATGAAGGGGCCTAAGAATGCTCAGACTCTGGTGAAGCTGGCAGGTAGGGCAGGCTGGTATGAGCCTCCACTCACCTGTGAGCTGGTATCTGCCTAGTTGCTTGGTCTAGGAGAATGGATGACTCTCATTTTGAGTGCTTGTTGGGGGCAAAAGAAGGGAGGTAGGCTATTTCTTATTGTCTATGCCAGGGCCATAGGAACCTGAGGGGCCAGGCCATACAGAATAGTTCCTTGTATGGGAGGGAAGAGGCAATGGTACCATGGCATTGCAGGTCCCTGTCCCTGTCCCACCTTCAGAGCCCTTGGGAGTTCTTTGGCTGCTCTGCGACTCAGGGGTCTCGAAGGCCCAGGCTGGCTCTGCACCATGTTCTGGGTGGTTATGCACCAGAACCACCGCACATGTGTCAGATCTGCTCCTATGGCAAGGGCCAGGCCTTTGCCCTGTAGAGGCTGCAGGGCACACAGAGTCCTGCTTACCACCCATATGTCCTTTCCGGAGTGGATGCCAGCAGCCTGCGGAGGCTGTGGGATCTCACTGGAAAGCCAGGGCTGGGTCCAGGAAAGTTGATTTTCCTCTCCTGAGATGCTTGCATGGGCCTCAGGCCAAGCTCTGCTGAGGGCTGGCGACTGACTGGGAAATGTTCAGCTCCCCTGTCATTGTGGACTCCAGTGGCAGCCTCTGGGGAGGAGAAAATCTGCATGGAGGGCAGTGCAGGCTAGCCTTGCTGATGAGACAGAACAAAAGGGAGGGGGGTGGGTTACTGGAGAGGGGACAGAGGATGTTCCTCAGGGGTAAAAGCGCTGACTAGTGAATCTGACCCAGGAAGAGGAGGAGGCAGCAGGAAGGGGGAAGGAAAAGCAGTGGAGATATTGGAGGAGCCAAAGGGGGCACAATTGTTCCTCCCCCGAAGGGGAAACCGTGGGGAGCAACAGCTGGAACAGGAGTGGAGCTTGGAGGGAGACAATAATGGAGCTCGATGCTTTGAGATTCAAGATGGCAGTACCAGAAAGGTTGACTCCACTTGGTGAGTGGAGAGGCCTCAGGACAGGCAGAGGAAATTCTCTTTTTGGAGTTTGACTCCATGTCTTGTGGGCTTTCACTGAAGTGCAAACCCATGAGGGCAGAGATTCCTCTCTGTTTTGTTCATTGCTTCAACCCCAGTGCATAAAATAGAAGCCAGCACAGATTAGATTCTTAAAAAAAAAGTTTGTTGAATGATAAATAGTTTGAACACAGGGATATAAGAAAAGGAGCATTATATCTTAGGGCAAGAGCTAAAAGTCTCTTTGAGATCTACTCTGGGGCCCTAGAAATGCTTGACAAGAAGTAGTTTGGGGAATATTTAGGGTCATCCCACTGCAGGGAGCAAACTGAGGGAGACTTTTAACTAGGGGAGAGGCAGGCAAGGTAGACTGTGCTGGGGGTGATCCAGGCCAGAAGACAAGGGATAGGGGGTCATGGCCAAGGTGAGTGGATAGAGGAACAGGGTATGGAGTCAGATGTCACACCAGGTGGGCTTAGCCTACCTTCTGGGGCTCTGGAGAAGGTGATCTTCAGGAGTTTAGGTGGCCCAGGGATGTCTGTACCCCAGCAGCAGGGCCTCAGAGCAAATCAGGAACAAGAGCAAGACAAGGGGGCTGGGCATTTGGAGTTGGGTCTCAAAGCAGGTTACCAAGACAGGGCCTCAGGATGGGCCCAAGGCAGGAGGAGGCCAGTGACCATGCACATAGGCCTCGGGGCCTCAGGGCTGCAAGGCCAAAGGGAGCTGCGTCCCAAGGTGGGGGATGAAACTCCTTTCTTTGGCTTACTGTAAGGATTCACGCTGGGATTTGTGACCTGGTGAGCTGCAGGTGGGGGTTTGAGGGACCTGTGACTCTGTGGTAGGAACAGCAGAGCCTCAGACATTGGGAAGCAGACAGGGTCCTCACATTGGGCACATCAGCAGCAGGCATGGCGTGGACAGACACAAAATAAAGAAGTTAGCTGAGTGGACAAGAAAGACCAAGGAGGGTGACCGTGGAGGTCACAGGCAAAATGGAGGCCTTTGTGTGATGTGAGAAGCAGGCTCTCTTTTCTCTGTGGGACAGACTTGGATTTCTGTGCTCAGCGCAGAACCAGTGCACAGTCTTTCCAGGGATGAATAGTCCTTTCTGTGTGGCAGAGAGTGCCTCCAGCATCCGAGAGTGGCTGGGGAAAGAGATGAAAGAAAGAGGTGACTTGGAGATAATTGCAGACATGGAGTATTGAACACTTGCAGGAGGAAGCAGGCAGGTGTCATGTTATACTAGGAAAAGAAAGTAAATTTCCTAAGGCCACAAGCATGTTGGTGGCACAGCTGGTCAAGACTTGGGTGGGATGTGCTCTCTGCCACCCCACACTGCCCCCCAGGCGCCCACGCAGAAGTTTGGAGAAAAAGAGTCCCTGAAAGGTGGCTGAAGTCAGTGAATAAATAAATTAATGGAAAGGGAATGTGTTTCCTGATCCCAATTTCAGGGAGGGCAGCTGGGGAGGAGGCCAGGGGTTTGTACTCAGGAACTGCAGCCTCCAGAAGCCAGGCAAATCTGAGCCTTTCCCCGGCATCTGAGGAAGCCATGGATAAAGCCATCCATCACTTTCTCAGTGGTGTGGAGAGCTCTGGCAGCCCCAGAGTGAGGCAGGAAGCCCCACTTCATGGCACTTCCAGAGGGGTCTGATATTTGTTTATGCGAGACATGGTCCAGCTAAGAGTGACTTGATGATTCAGCATCTCCAGGGTGGGTGACGTGGGAGGAGGCCAGCCTGGAGGGTGGGTCCTTTTCTGTTGGCCAGTCCCTGACTCTTGGAACTCTCCCTGCAATATCTGAGAGAGCAAGAGCATTTAGTTATTCATTCCACAAACACTTCCTGGAAACTGACCTTGTGCCACGCATGGGCTAGGAGCTGAGCAAAGAATGGTGAGCAATGGCAGGTGTGGTCTCTGCTCATGTGGAGCTTTGTGTCCAGTGGGAGAGAGAGGGTTACTCAAATAATCACAGACTGGGATGTGCGTTCTAAGGAAATTTTGAAGTCAGGGAGGGTTTCTTCGGACAATAACACCTGTGTTGAGATAGGAAAGGTGATTAGACTTTTTCTAGGTGAGGTAAGGTGGTGTGAGAGAAGCCATGAGTTTTCCTCTGGGGAGCAGCATGGGCTAAGGCCCTGTGGCAGATAGAAGCATGGTGTGTTTGATGAAAATCTGAAGAGCAGGGAGACTTATCAGGAGGTGGCTGGATACTTGGGCAAGGGCCCAGGTTGTGCGGAGTGAGAGGAAGGCTTTATCTTCTTCCTAAGAAGCAATGGGAAACCTTTGAGGGCTTTTAAACAATGGTAGTGGAGGGTGGATGTTTAACATGATTAAATACGCACTTTGCAAAGCTCCCTTTGGCTGCTCTATGGAGAACATATTTGAGAACAGAGTGGATTTAAGGAGACCAAATAGGAGGCTGTGTAAATCATCTAGGTGAAGGATGACAATTGCTGAGACCTGTGCAGATGGACAGAGATGCAAATTTGAGAAATATGATAGCAAGTATTTATTTAGTATTTACTATGTGCCAGGCACTGTCCTGTGGGTTTTACATGGTATATTTAATCCTCACAATATGGTAGATACTATTCTCCTCATTTAAAGATGAGGAAACAGGCATGTGGAGGTTTAGTAATTGGTTGAGCCGGGGTTCAGTCTGGGAGCCCATACTCTTTTTAAAATTTATTTATAAATTTCTTTTAGTAGAGATGGGGTCTCACTATGTTGCCCAGGCTGGTCTTGAACTCCTGGTCTCAAGCAGTCCTCCTGCCTCGACCTCTCAAAGTGCTGAGATTACAGGTGTGAGTCACTGCACCTGGCCAGGAAGCCCATACTCTTAACCATTATCTTTGCTACCTAGTGGCTAGGATATTAGGAGATGAGAATGAGAGGACTTGATGTTTGATTAGACTTGAGGGGTGTGAGCATGAGAAAAGAGAGGGCCCAGGCTCCTGGCTACCTTAAGTGGGTACTGTTTACTGTAATAGGCACCAGCTGAATGAGACTGGGTTTGGGGTAGGAGTTCATAAGTCTGCCCGTGGACAGTGTAGTGGTTTTAAAATAGTCCACAAATTCTTTGATACTCCTCCATTCAAGAGGTGGAGCTTGATTCCTCTCCCCTTCATTGTGGGCTGGATTCAGTAACTTGCTTCTAATAAATGAATTATGGTGATAGTGATCACGTCTGGTTTTCAAGGCAGGTCATAAAAAGCACTGTGGCTTCCATGTTGGTTACTCTCCCTTGGAACACTCACTATAGGGGAAATCAGCTGCCATGTTGTGAGAGGGCCATGTGGCAAGGACCTGAGGCCTCCTGCCACCAGCCAGCACCAACTTGTCAGTATGAGAGTGGGGTGAGCCCTCTTGGAAGCAGATCCTCAAGCCCCAGTCAAGCCTTCAGATGATACAGCCCCAGCTAACATCTTGACTGCGCCCCGTGAGAGAACTTGGGCCAGAACCACTGGCTAAGCTGCTCGTAGATTACCGATGCTAAGAAATTGTGTGAGATGGTAAGTGTTTGCTGCTAAATTTGGTTATAAGTTGTTATACAGCAGTAGATAACTAATACAGACAACCAAGAGTAGGTGTTGGGTAGGCATTTGTTGTGACTTGGAATTATAATTTGGAAGTTGACAGCATTTCAGTGGTGGCTGAGCATGTAGGAGAAGAGAGTAGAGGCCCACATCGGGATTTGAGAAGTTTTGTCCTTAAGTGGCTCTGTAGAGAAGGATGAAGGCCCTGAAGGGGACTGGGAAATTGGATGGTTTGCAAGTTGGGCTCCGCATTGACTTTGGTCCTGTGAAGGGGCCTCAGGGGGTGGATGGAAATTTGATGAGAATCTAGCCCTGCCAAGTTTCTACTCTGATTCATCTGGAGTGACCCTCCTTTTTCTCTTTTTAGCAAGAGGTCTAGTAAGATTCACTGGGCAAAAGCAAAGATCTGATGCTGAAATATTGGAAACTACTAATCTAGTGCAACCACTACTTTTACAAATGTGGAAACCGACTTGCCCAAGGACAGGCAGCTTTGGACACAGGTCTCCTGGGTCTAGTGTTCTTCCCACTGGGCCTCCTTGCCTCCAGCACCTTACAGTGGGCCTGGGGGAAGAGAATTAGGGGCTGTGCAGAGGACAAGATGGGGTTCCTGCCTTTGACATTCTGTCCCCCCAACCAGGCACACACTGGGGAACAATGACACCCCCCCCATGCCCTGCGTGGTGCCTTCTTCTCGAACAAGGCAGGGCATGAGCTCATTCCTGGCTCTGCTAGGCATGTGGCTTACCAAGACTGGTCTTCTCTAAGCCTCAGTTTCCTTATCTGTAAAATGGGAATGAGGATTCATCCTTCTTCACCAGGCTGCTGTGAGGGCCAAATGAGGTCCTAGTAGGCCAGAGGACTTTTCACCAGTGAAGTGCAGTGCAGTTGGAACAGGTAGGTCACTGCTGGCCAGGGAATCTCAACCTCTTCAGGCTGCCTCGGGCAGAGTGGGGCCCTTGGGGCCCTGGAGACCTGGCAGTCCCCACATGGTATGAATCTTTTGCTAGAGCAAATCCAGGCCAGCTGCTCTGAATGTTGGTGCTGCCAAACTTTCAATAACCTGGGACCCCTGCCAGTCAGGATGTTCTCCCTGGGTCTGATTTGCAGTGCAAATTGACTCTTAGCTGTTCCAAATTCTCTTGGCTCTCGAGTACCCATCCTCAGGCCCCATCATCCTCCAGTCCCATCCCCCATTCTGTAACTCTGTCCCCCCAGTTATCTCCTCATCTAATTTGGAATTATCAATGGTAGAAATCAAATAGTGTACCCCCATTGTTTATACGGGAGACTCAGTGGGGTCCAGGAAAGTGATGTGATTTGTTCACAATTACACTGTCCTTTACCATTTTCTCTTTGATGAGTTCCTTTGAATGATGTCTGTGATCTGCAGCTTTCCACTTAATTTTCCTGTTTTTGGCCCTGGCCCCTAATCCACCTACTCTTCCCTGACTACCCAGCTGATGACAATGGGACCATTGCTTTCATCTTTACCTACCTGCACCACCTCTGGTGGCTGACTTATACAATCCCTTGGCTGTCGAACCCAGTCTGGGCTTATGGCTGTGCTTCCAGAGTTTCTTCTCCTCTGATCCTCTGAGGGTGGGCAAGGAGCTCTTAGAAGAGGAGACAGGAAGCCCCTGATTCTGGGCACCTCACTCCCCAGCCCTCCCCGTCCCTCCCACCCTCTCAAGCCTCCAGGCTGTTTCTGAGGTTTGGAATCAGTAGAGAGTTTTCCCCTGACCCTATATTTTATTCTCCCACTTCTCTTTGCTTGAACCCATTTGTAAGCAAAAAACCATTTGGGGTGTTGTGTTTATTTTTTCCTTGTTCCACGGGAAATTACTCAGAATGTATAAGTATGTGTTTTCCTTAGAAAATAGATTCCTTTACATTTTGGCTTTGTGGTTCCCAAAGCAAGTGGACCCGCAGAGACCCAGGCTGCCAAGAGGGCTTCCCATCCGGGAGCCCTCTTGGCTTCAGAATTACACCCTTTCTCCTCTCAGGACCAGTCACCCCCTCCAGCCCCTTTTGGGGCCCACAGCTTCTTAAACCCCACAAGACTTCAGCCAGAGTGGGCCTGACATCTCTCAGGAAGACTAATTCTTCCTGAATCTTTACTTTCAATTCCTCTTTCTCTCTGCTGGTGGAAGATGCTGTGATGGATCAGGGCATGAGAACATTTCCCCTCCTCCACCCTCCGGGGCTGGATTTAAACATAGACTTGGAGTTCTAAGTGCGAATCCTGGCTCTGCCTCTTGCTGGCTGGTGACATGAGCAGTCGACTTTATCTCTTTGTGCCCTGTTTTCCTCTCCTGTAAAACACGGCCATTGACAGTATTTGTGCAGAAGGCCATTGGGAGGGTTAAGAGAGTTAATGGGTGTAAGGTGGTTAGGACATTGCCTGGCATGGAATAAGTCTGATCTCATGTTTGCTTTTGTTCCTATGCATGTGCTTCTCCCCTGATATGTACTCATTTTAGTTTTAGCCTTAGTTACAGCGCATTCCCAGTAAGGTGCAAAGGCAGGTAGAGACAGGATGGGGTCAGTGTGGCTTCTTCTCATCACCTTCCCCCAAGTTGAGGGATCTCAGTGCTCTTTTCCTTGGCTTGGCCCGTAACCCAGAGCTCCTTTCCCTCCCTTCCAAAAATGGCCTTTCTGTTTGTTCACCCGTGTTCATAGCAGCATAATTCACCAGAGCCAAAAGGTGGAAGCAGCCCAACTGTCAATCAATGGATGAATGACTCAACAAAACGTGGCATTTCCATGCAAATAGAATATTAACCAGCCTCAAAAAGGAAGGAAATTCTGACATCTGCTCCAACGTGGATGGACCTTGAAGACATTACGCTAAATGAAGTAAGCCGAAGACAAAAGGACAAATATTATATGATTCCACATGTAGGAGGTATCCAGAGTCGTGAAATTCAGAGACAGAAAATAGAACAGTGACTATTGGGGCCTAGGAGGAGGGGGAGGATGGGAGACTGTTATCTAATGGGTAGAAAGTTTCATTTTGAGATAATTAGAACATTTCTGGAAAAGGAGGATGGTGATGGTTGTACAACAGTGTAAATGTCCTTAATGCCACTGAACTGTACACTTAAAAATGGCTAACATGGGAAATGTAATGTTATATATATTTACCAGAATATAAAGGGCAGCAGTAAATAAAAATATATCAATAATAAAAAAAATCCAGTTTGCTCTTGAGACTCTGAGAGGGGCACTTATAGTAACTGGCCTTTTTTTTTTTTTTTTTTTTTGAGACGGAGTCTCGCTGTGTCCCCCAGGTTGGAGTGCAGTGGCGCGATCTCAGATCTCAGCTCACTGCAAGCTCCGCCTCCCGGGTTCACGCCATTCTCCTACCTCAGCCTCCCGAGTAGCTGGGACTACAGGCGCCCGCCAACATGCCCGGCTAATTTTTTGTATTTTTAGTAGAAACGGGGTTTCACCGTGTTAGCCAAGATGGTCTCCATCCCCTGACCTTGTGATCCGCCCATCTCGGCCTCCCAAAGTGTTGGGATTACAGGCGTGAGCCACTGCGCCCGGCCGTAATTGGCCTTTATAAGGGGCTTCCCCCTTTGCTCGGCTCAAAACATTTGGTTGATTTTCATGCCCTGTGGGGGGTATGAGGGTGAATCAGTCTTCCAGGGATTGGGCTTGCCGGTGAACTCCTAATTGGCCCACCTTATTGCTTTCAACCCTTGAGGGAAGCTCTTTCCTGGGCATCCTTCCTGGGGGATCCTCAAGTTCACGGGGTCACAGCCTTGACAGGAAGCAGCCTCCATGTTACAGAGATGTCTCCTACACTGTCCTGGAGCCAGGGACTGGCTGCTGGTCATGGGTGTGTGGCCCTCTGGGTCCCCCAGCACTTCACTTGCTCTCAATGCATGTGTGCGCATTCATCTAGGATTAATTAGGCACCACTGTGTGCCAGGTAGAGTGCCAGGCTCTGGGATACAGAGCCAGCTGGTGCCCTGCTTCAGTGGGCTTTTGTTCTAGTGGTCAATGGTCCATTTTGAGCACCAGGCTCTGAGCCATTATTTCATTTCACTCTGACAGCTGCCTAGCAGGTGCCGTCGGACTCTCAGCCTTCTTTGGAGCAGCATTCTTTCTATGGTGAAATGCCTAGGTCCATTTGGAGATGCGAATGGGAGGTTTGGTGATTCCAGTAAGAAGAGATTTCTCTCCAGTCTCTATCTGTCCCACTTGCTTGAAAGACTGAGTCATCTGAGAGCCTCCTCTGGGGCTAGCAAGGGACCCCATAGGTGCCTTGGTACCTCTTCCTGCAGCCCCCCATGGCCCCCATAGCAGGCCAGGCATAGTCAGACTCCCGGGAAAGCCCAGCTCAGAGCCATCAGTGGTATCTCTGAAAGAAGTGATGAGTGTCTAGTCACAGAGCGAAAAGGGCAGAGACCCCATTACCAAGGCCCCAGGGGTAGAAGACCAGTGCCCTCCTGCCAGGGCTGTGCACATGCCCCGTGCTGCAGCAGCCCTTGGGGGTAAATTGCAGGTTAGACCAGGCATGGTGCTGGGCCTCCGCGAGACAGCTGTGCGGAAGCTGTGATGCCCGTCTCTTGCCTAATTCCACCCTTCTGTTTTCACTTGCTCTGCGTCCTGCTAAATTCCCTTCCCAGGCTAAAAGTTTCCATCTCTGGGCTTGGCCCCAAAGTGAAATTCTTTGGAAACTTTCAGCTGAGTTCACTTAGCTATTGTTGAGTGAAAGGTGGGTGGGGGAGAAGACGATTTGGATTTGGCTTAGTTTTGATACTTCAAATGCAAGTGCGGTGAGACCCAGAACTTTCCCCTTGGCTGCTAGGGTTTCAACTGGGGTCAGGGAGGCAAGTGGGGTGATGAAAACAGCTTAGGGTTGGGATTGGGACCCCTTGGATCCTAGTCCTGACAAGGTAGGTCCTGCCTCATAGCTCTGCTGGTCAAGTTGCTTTATCTCTCCAGGACCTATTTGCTAATTTTCAAAGCCAAATCTTTTGAAGAAATTGTCTCTAAGGTTCTTTATGCATAGCCCTGATGTTTGCTGATTGATGCCTTAATCTCATGATATGATTTTTATTTGAAACAAACCCTGCTTTTCTCTGTGTGTGGGCAGCCATCAGAAGGTTCTAGCTTCTGTAGATGCCTGTGCGGTGCTGTCAGCCTCCAAATCATAATGGACCATGTGGCTGGGCCACAAAAGTCTCAGGCTTGGCCTGATGGAAATCAGGCAGCTGTCTCGGAAGGAATGAGCTTTGCTCTGCCCGCTCTTCCTCTCCTGTTTGTTTGGTTTTACTCTTGTTCTGCGTCAGGGATGAGTTGGTTGGGAGAAGGGTACGAAACTTAGAGCCTAAATCTGCACATGTTGTTTGGTTTGGGAAATTAAAAGTAAAACATTTGGTTGATTTTAGTCCAATAATGTAATGTTTTTAGAAAGACAGGTTATTGGTCTGGATTCAGCTGATTTTTTTTCTATCCTAGCATAAAAAGATTTTTAAAAATCCAGGAATTACAAAAAAAGTTTGCAAAATGCCCTCTGTGAATTGGTTCCTCCTAAGTGGGTCTTCTGTAGGTGGGAGCTCTGAGGTGCAACTAAGATGAGCAGAAAGTGGCAGGAGGAGAAGGGGAGACAGAGGCTGATGTAGGATTTTTATATCACTAGAAAGTTTTGTGGCTTCCATGCCATTTCTGGGACATAATTGGAAACTGCCTAAAATGTGCAGGGAAAGAGGAGGAAGGGGCTGTGAAGCTCCCCTTCCCTAGAGACCCTAAAAGCAAGTAGGTCCACTGGTATCCCTTGGGTTTCTTAGTCATCCTGTCTGGAGGCAGAGGGAAGGATGAAATGACCTCTGGAGGGCATATTAATGCAAATGGAAAGATGAACCAACCCATCTGGCTGAGTAGTAAGATCACCTGTGAGAGTGGAAACATTTGCAAGTTGCCTCTCCCTGGGTGGTAGCCCATCTCTTTCCTTCAATCTCTCTCTCTCTCTCTCTTTTTTTTCTAGTCCTGGATCAAGAATCTGTCATTCAGATTATTCCAGAGCCCCTGCCTCAGTGCTACTTATGCCTCCTGGATGCTGAGCTGACAGGCACGGTGAAGCTCTGTCAAGCTCCTGCCTTCACACCCATTCCCCCAAGCTCACTGTCTTACTTTGCTCTTGGGAATCTTGTCTACATTTTGACAAACATCAGTTCACATAGCAGATTTGAAGCAATGAGGGACAGGCTGAGGAGGGGAGATGTTCTGGGATGGGAGATGCTTCTCATTTACCCTGTGGGTACCTGCCTTTTGGCTGGTCCCGAAACTGTTAGTATTCATTGTTACCATTCATTGAGCAGCTGTTATGTGTGGGGCTCTGTACTGTCCTCTGAGGGAGTATTATTCACATTTTCCAGCTGGAGAAACTGAGATTCTTGCCTAAAGTCACAGCTTTGGTGAGATGCAAAGCAGGGATGGAAACCTAGATTTGTCTGGCTTCAAAGCCTATGCTCTTACCCAGCATACTCAACCATTTTATTGGTGGCCAATGGTCATGAGCAGTTACCAGGATACCCTATACTTATTGCTGTGTGCCTGGACTGGTGCTAAGTGCTTTAACTGGATTCCTACATTTAATTGGCCACTGTTAGACTCACAGCTTTTGTGGAGTCCGTCCTCAGATCTGAGCTGCGTCTTCCCCATGGGGCTGCAGCCCCCAGAAGGCCTCTTGCTGCCGAGGGTCACAGTATGACTTCTGTCAGCACTTTGCCTTCATGGGTCCTCCCCCTGGAGAGAAATATTAAAATTTATACTTTATGACTACATTGGTATAAAAACAAATGTAATTCTGGCTGGATTCATGATTGTATACTCATTTGTATTCTATTCATTTTTTCCTCCGATTTTTGAAAGACAACTAAAATAAAAACATTTTTGAGGGTCCCTAGAAATATTGTGGCTTCTAGGCACTGCACTGTGCCTCATGGAGAAGTATGCCCTGCATGCTGGAAGTGATGGGCAGTCCTAAGAGTCTTGTCCTGGGAACTCCTCTGGACCCAGCGACCTCTGCTGCCACCTGCTCCTTCAGCCGAGCAGCCCCAAGGTACGGGAAAACCAGGATCACCTCTGCTGTCTTACTCCACCCCTTCCACCTTCTCTCAAAATCCTTCCAAGCCTTGTAGACAATCAGCAAAAGAAAGTAACCCCTTCAGGCCCTTTTAAAGTCCATTTAGGCCCCCTCTGCCTCCCTAGCACAAGCTCTTTGATTTCATCTCGTTTTCTTCCCCGTTTGGAAACAGCTGACTTTTAGGAACTGCAATGACCAGGGCGACTCACCCCACTTCCCAGGAAAGTCCCTCTTTCCTTCTCTCAGAGAAAGATTGGAGGCTGCTCTGGGATTAGTGCTGCCCGCTCCCTCCCTGAAGGCTTTGTACCCTGCAGCAGTGGGCTCCCAGGGCCTCCACAGGGAGGAGTGCCTTCTCCGCTCAGCCTTGACTTCAGAGGGGCCCAGGATGGGAGTGGGAATGGAGGGCTCCATTTCTTACTTCATTCCTGCATAGTATATGGCTAAGTATTCAAGAGTTATAAGCAAAGCTGCAAACTTGTGTGTTCTTTCTTTCTTCCTTGACAAAATACTGTTAACCAAATTGAAATGAAGCCAGGTAAGAAGTAAGATATTGGCATTTATTTGGGGGGGTCTTAGGAATTGTAATTTGGGAGACATAATACCTTTTATGACAACCTAGAAAATCAACTTCTAAATTTAGAACTTCAGACTCTGCAGATCCCTGAGCTAGAATATACTGGAGCAGGGAGGACTGTCCCTCGCCCCCACCCACCCCTCTGCTCCTCCTACCCAAGCTCCCAATTCGAATCTAGAGTGTCTGTGTGCACACAAGGGTAGGAGTGGTGGTGGTGGTGCCAGCTCCTGCAGCCCAGCCTTGCTGCCCGTTCAGTCTAGGGGTGTGTGTGTGTGTGTGTGTGTGTGTGCACTAGAGGGGTGGTTGGCTCCAATCTTGCGGGGAGGAACCCTGGGCAGAGGCCCAGACAGGAACCCAGAGTGTGTGGTTCAGAAGGAAGCCCTGAGCTTTGGTCTGGTATCTTCTCTTGGGCCTGTGAAATCCTTGCCCTGTGAAGAGCCCCAAGGCCAGAGGAAGGCCGGAGTGGGGCCTCTAAAGAATGGCCCAGTCCAGGAACCGCTCTTGCTTGGCTTTGAGGGAGGTGCTGTCCTCAGCCTCTGCTGTCTGGCTATCAATTTAGATCTGCTGACTCAGCTTATGAGGGGTTTGTTCATGTCTTAGGGCATGTGGCAGTGGTGGCCTTTTGTTACACATGATTGACTCCCACATCCTGGAATGGAATAGAACACATTATTAAAACCATTGATGAGTGAAGTTGTAAAAAGCAAGTTGAAAAAGAGGCAAACTCCTAAGTACAATAAGGTAGCCTTTTCCCTAATATTGTTGGCAGATGGAAAATTGGTAATTTCATAATCAAAGCTTTATTAGGACATTTCTTGTGACATGTCCACTTAACTCAAACCCTACAAGGATATGAATAACTCTCAAGTTTCACGCCAACTCTTATTACTTTGTAAATTGAGGAAAACACCATGAGTGCTGAGTGACGAAAGTTGTTGCTTTTTAATCCATACCAAGTTACTGGAACCAGAAAAATCCCTTAGTTTGTCATTCTAACACTCCCATCATCATTCTAAAATCTAAGCCTCCCTGCATCTTCCCCCCTTATGGATGCAAAATGGAGAGAATACCAAGTTTCATGCTCAACTTTTTTCTTCTGGAAGAATTACTTTCTAGTTTCCTTAACCAGTTAATTCAACCATAATGACTGGGTACCTACCATGTGTCCAGCACCTGGCTGGTATTTAGAATGCAGTGGTGAATAAGACAGGTGTCCTTGCCCTCATGATGTTTACAAAACCATTTTTTAAATAAGAGCAGTAAAATCCTTACTTTTCTGACAAACCACACTATTTGAATTTCAACACAGAGAGGCTTTCTTTAGTAGCCAGGTTTCACTTTAGCAATATACTGGCATAAAAGGTTCTCAGAGGCTGCTGTCTGAAAGGATAAGTGTCCCTGCGACCAAATCCTTTAGGCACTCGAGAAGCCAAGAGTGTCTGTGCATCCCAGACAGGGGAGCAGACTTGACCACCAACTCACCCTGTCACTTGGAAAAAGTCATTTTCTGTCTCTGAGATGCAGTTTCCTGACCCGTGCAGCAGGACAGCTGACCTAGATGATTCCCAAACTCCCCTTCCACCATGACATTTCGATGACAAATGTTTTTAAAAATAGAAAATAAACAGTATTTTAAGCACAGGCCCTAAGTGACTTCATTGAGCTTACCTTGAACTGCCCCGCACCAGAAGCAGTTTGGCTCTTCCCTATCAGCCAACTCTGTCTGATCAGAATCTCCTATTCTTTTTGAACTGGTTTGGAAACTGCAAGCAGGATGAGTCCCAACTGCTCATGCCCTTTGGGACTTCCCAGACCCCTCTGGCTGTAGAATGTAACCCAAGAATCTTGTTCTTGTGTCTATGCCAGCCCTTGTCATACCGTGGTGGCCAATCTGTCTCCCACCAGATGAATCCATTCATTGCACCAATATTTATTGAGAGCTTGGTGGTGTCAGGCATTATTCTAGCTACAGTAGGGAATATAACAAAGCCCCTTTCTGCATGCAGCTTACATTCTAAAAGGAAGGGAGAAGAGGGAGAAATAAACCTGCACCCCCACCCCCCGCCCATAATTTGATGTCATGAATGGTAAGTGGTATTATAAGGACCAGAGAAACAGAGTAAGGGGAAGAGCATGAAGCAGAGTGCTGTTTTAGCTTGGGTGATCAGGGAGGCCTTTTTCAGGAGCTGACTTTGGACATAGCCCTGAAAGAAACAAGGGCATGAGCCATGCTGCTGTCTGGAGGAAGAGTGGTTTAAGGAGGGAGAACAGCAGGAGCAAAGGCCCTGAGGTGGGAGCATGCTGCCTGGGCTCTAGAACAGCAAGATGGCCAGTGCAGTTGAAGCTGGGGGCAGTGAAGGGGAGAATGGCAGGCAGGAGGCTGGAGGTCAGATCATGTGGGGGGAACAATGAGCATGGATTTTGTTTGAGGTGTGATGGGAAGTCTTTGGAGGGTTTGAGGAAGGGAATAAATATGATCTGATTTGGGTTTTGAAAGGATCACCTGGTTGCTGTGTATAGAAGACACTGAAGTGAAACAAAGATAGAAAAGCAGGGGACCAGTTAGTACAGGGGTCCCCAATTCCCAGGCCATAGAGGCATTAGTCCATGGCCTATTAGGAACCAGGCCACAGAGCAGGAGGTGAGTGGGGCGGGGTGGGGGTGGTGAGCAAACATTACCACCTGAGCACTGCGTCCTGTCAGATCAGTGGCGTCATTAGATTCTCATAGGAGCACAAACCCTACTGTGAACTGTGCATGTAAGGGACCTAGGTTTGTGCTCCTTATGAGAACCTAATGCCTGATGATGTGAGGTGGAACAGTTTCTTCCCCTACCCCAACACTTGGTCCACCATGAAACTGGTCCCTGGTGCCAAAAAGATTGGTGATATGGTTTGGCTGTATCCCCACCCAAATATCATCTTGAATTGTAGTTCCCATAATCCCCATGTGTCACAAGAGGGACCCGGTGGGAGGTAATTGAATCGCGGGGGAGGTTTCCCCCGTGCTATTTTCATGATACTAAGTTCTCTCGAGATCTGATGGTTTTATAAGGGGCTTCCCCCTTTGCTCGGCTCTCATTCTTCTCTCTCCTGCTGCCTTGTGAAGAAGAAGAAGGATGTGTTTGCTTCCTTTTCTGCCATGATTGTAAGTTTCCTGAGGCCTCCTCAGCCCTGCAGAACTGTGAGTCAATTAAACCTCTTTTCTTTATAAATTGCCCAGTCTCGGGTATATCCTTGTAGCACCATGAAAAAGGATTAATACAGTTGGGGACCACTGAGTTAGGAGAGGATCATGGAGACTGGTGGGAGATGATGGCTTGGTTGAGGAGAAGGTGAGATGTACTTGGAATCAGGTATATGAGTG
The DNA here is from genome assembly GCF_009828535.3 of Hylobates moloch. Taxonomy (NCBI): domain Eukaryota; kingdom Metazoa; phylum Chordata; class Mammalia; order Primates; family Hylobatidae; genus Hylobates; species Hylobates moloch. The sequence goes on from NW_026652276.1 coordinate 24,134,964, forward strand.
CAGGCACAGAGCATGCATTATTTGCCTGAGATGGGCTCTGGCCCAGAACAGGTGCTCAGAAGAGGGAGATATGAGAGTGGAGAGCTGTGGTCAGGGTTGAGAGAGGGAGAAAAGTGGAGAACACTCATATAGCTCTGGCAAGCCCACCTCTGAGGCTCTGTCTGCATTGCCTAGCACCTGTTTGTTTGCCCTTGATGTGTCCATTCTATAAATACCTTGTTTTGGTTGAACCTTTTGTTGTTCAACCTGGGAGGCTCCTATTCCTGAACCTATTGTTTTGTCCCTATATGACCCCTTCCGCTAAGAACAGCGCTGTCCTTCTTTTGGGGCCTGCCCCTCCCACCCCATTGCTTTAATGTCTGCATCACCTGGGATTTGCTGGACCTTTCCTCTCTCTTAGGACCTCACTGCTTGCTCATGGAGACTGATCTTCCATGTCTGCTGCCACAGTCACACCGCTGCTCATGGGTTCCCTCCTGTGGGATGAGTTCTGAGCTCCAACATCACCTCTACTGCTTCTGCTGTGGCCAACCTGACCCAACCTGATCCTCAGAGGCCTCCCCATTCTAGTCTCTGCTGAAGTGCCACACTGCTTTCCTTGCTTCTTTGATGCCTTTGGTAGGGACTGCCCCAAGATGCCAAGCAAGGCTACAGCCCAGCAGCATGGGGAGATAGTGCCCCATGTAGAAAACTTTGACCTATGAAAGACAGGAGATGGGAAGGATTCAGCAGACAGTTTTTTCTCTTTTCTTCTATGGGATGGAAGATTCTCAGGGGCAGTGATTATGCCTCAGATGTGTGAAGAAGTCCCCTGTGAATCAGAAACTGGCTGTGTCCCTTTGTGGAGCTGTGGATAGCTTGGAAATGCATTCCTTGCATTCACCCCTTTCCTTTCTCTCTTGAGAGAGTGAGAAGTCTTTGCCTTGAGATTGTGCCTCCAAATAAGCCTTATCACTTAAGTGGTGACTCTGGCACCATTTTCTTACACACTCCCCAACCATGTGACTCTAGTAGGTTTTATCAACCAGTTCCCTGGTCCCTTGGCCATAGAGGTGGACACTGACCCAAGCTAGACCGATAGAAGCCCTTTCCTTGTGTCTTTTAAATTGGATTAGAAGAAAAAACAGTTGTTCCCTTCTAGCATTGAGCCTGAAGATGCGAGTCTAAGAGCTGCTCAGGACCATTTCCCAAGGAATGTGGAGGAAGCCTATCTGGGGGAAGGAAGCTGGCTTGTAGAGAGGGGCAGAGATGAACAACACAGACAGTTCTGGATCCAATTGCTCTGAGACCCAGCTGCGCCCTGCCCTTCCCACAGTTTCCTTCTGTGAAGAACAAATTCTTTCTCCTTCCTGGCTAGTTTGATTGAATTTCTGTCATTTGCTGTATTAGTCAGGGTCCAGGCAGAAAACAGAAACTACTCTGAGTGTGTTACATAGCAAGAGTTGAACACAAGGAGTTGGTTATGCAGAGACGGGAGAGCTGAGAAATCAAATGGGAATTAATGACATGGAAGCTTCCAACACTCCTCCCTAGGGCTGAGGAATAAGGGGGAGGTGGTTTTACTGGCAACCAGGATGGGGCCACCTGCAGAAGCTAAGACCATGGCTGGCCTGTGTGGTGGGAGCTAGGGCCATGGAGCGAGGCTGACACTCCCTGATATGCTGCCCAGAGCAGAAAGAGAGTGGCAGAAACAGTGTGGCCTCCCTCTTCCTTCAGCCTTCTGTCATGCCTCCCATTGGTCAAAGCTGTCCTGAAGTCAGCAAGCAAGAAAACCTAAGAAATACAGTATCTGCAGTGCAGAACAGGGCAGAAATGAACTAGCATGCAGACCAAACAGGCAAATGACCAACACACTGGCAGTCTAAGAGTCAGTTTATTCCACAGTGCCTGCTTTTAACTGTGAACCAGAGAGCCAAGACTCAGTCTGAAGCCCTGTCTGTAGCTCGACACTGTGTCATAGCTCACAAGTTTATCACAAAGTTCTGATGATGATAGTAATTACGGTGATGGTCCCTAAGAAGTCCTGCTCCTTTGGAGGTATGAATTGATTCCCCAGTGCATATATTTTAAAGCCTTTACTCCTATATAGGGTATCCACAGGAAGTTGAGTTCATTACTTAGAGATTCAGTTGAGCCACAGAGAGAACCAGGTGTAGCTTCAGAATTTCCATAACCAATAATCTCCTACCAGCACGGCTGCAGGAAGTCTCCTGAATTTCAACCCAGGGGTTGATCAGAGCTGCTCGAGTGGCCAACACAGAGGTAGTAAGCTTGGCAAGCTATGCTAGGTGCATTTGGAGTTCTCCCTAGCCTCCAATCTAAATTCCTTCCCCTGTATTGTCAGGTCACCCTTGGGGGAGACCTAGGATAGGATTATTCAGAAGATCATGCAGGATTTTGAAGAAAGGAAAGAGCATTATTTTTGAATTTGAACTGAGCATGGACTTAGAAAGCTCTGCTGATGTGGCCAAGGAGGGGCAGGAACGGGGGTCATGTGATAGATTTTCAGACTCTGGAGTGACCGGAATGACTCACTGGAGGCCATCCAGGCCGTGGGGTTTGAGGTCCAGTAGTGCTCAGCAAAGAAGTTCCTGGGAACCTAATGGGGACAATTTGGGGTTTTGCAGATCATCTGAACCGAGGTTGTTTCACATATGTTGGACAGCATGCAGCTCTCTATATGTCTATATTTTAAAGTAAATAAAAGGTTCCCTGAGCAAACCACATGGTATTGGATGGGCTCAGACTCCTGTTCCGAAACCTCTGCTTTCTGGCTTTACAGGAGCCTGTGGTGACCACTCTGGGCTGGGAGTCCGTGTGCTGGGTCAGCTTCTGGCTTCTGCTGAGGATTCGCTGTAGCGCCAGTGGACAGGCAGCTTGTCATGCCTGGGCTTAGTTCTACCTTTCCGTGAAACAGGTGGAGCCTGGGGTCATTGGGTGTTGTGAGAGTAGATGAAATTTTTGCTTAGTATTGTGGGTTGAATAGTGTCCCCTTGAATTCATATGTTGAAGTCCTAACCCCCAGCACCCCAAAATGGGACTTATTTGGAAATAAGGTCCTTACAGAAGTAATCAAGTTAAAGTGAGGTCATTAGGAGTGGGTCCTAGTCCAATATGACTAGTGTCCTTATAAAAAGGAGAAATCTGCACCCAGTAACACACGTAGAAGGAAGATGACATGAAGATGGTCATCCATAAGCCAAAGAGAGAGGCCTGGAGCAGATTCTTCTCCCGTGTCCCTCAGAAGGAACCAATCCTGCCAACCATTGATTATAGACTTTGAGTCTCCAGAACTGAGGGAACCAGGGGCTGCAGAAAGAAGCCAGAGTGAGAGAGAGGGTTGAGGCAATAACTTTCAGTGAGAAAAGCGTGGGAGATGCCCTTGTATCAGGATCTTGGGACTTGAGAATCACCCCTTCCTCACTTTAATTTCTAAGACAAACTCCTTTTCTAGTTAGACGGCAACTAACATCTACTCTCTTTTCCTAGCTGTTGTATTTTCAGCCCCTTTCTTCCTTGCCTACTTATGTGATTATGGGTATATTAGGCTGTTCTTGTATTACTATAAAGAAATACCTAAGAGTGGGTCATTTATAAGGAAAAGAGGTTTCATTGGCTCACGATTCTCTAGGCTTTATAGGTGGTGTGGTGCTGACGTTGCTTAGCTTCTGGGGAAGCCTCAGGAAGTTTACAATCATGGCAGAAGGGGAAGGGGGAGCAGGTACATCACATGGTGAAAGCAGGAGCAAGAGAGTGAGGGGGAGGTGCCACACACTTTTAAACAACCAGCTTTTGAGAGGTCACTCACTATTGTGAGGACAGCACCAAGGGGATGGTGATAAACCATTCATAAGAAATCCATCCCCGTGATCCAATCACCTCCCACCAGGCCCCACCTCCAACACTGGGGATTATAATTCAACATGAGATTTGGGTGGGGACACAGATACAAATCATATTCATGGAAAAATCACCTTGAACCTTATTTCCAGTGCTATCTTACTTATTTCATTTGACAGCATGCTTATTAGAATGAAATTCACTGATGTTCATGCAAGTGCTTAGAAACTGTAAAAAGGCTGGGTGTGGTGGCTCACGCCTGTAATCCCAGCACTTTGGGAGGCCAAGGTGTGCAGATCACCTGAGGTCAGGAGTTCGAGACCAGCCTAGCCAACATGGTAAAACCCTGTCTCTACCAAAAATACAAAAATTAGCCACCAGGCGTGGTGGCGTGTCCCTGTAGTCCCACCTTGGGAGGCCGAGGCAGGAGAATCGCTTGAATCCAGGAGGCGGAGGTTGCGGTGAGCTGAGATCACACCAGTGCACTGTAGCCTGGGCGACAGAGTGAGATGTGAGAGTCTGTCTCAAAAAGAAAAGAAACAGTAAAGGATTCAGTCTTACCTGTCCTTCAGTATCAAGGTTGAATATCATCTCTTGTCACACCACTCTATTGAGCCGGAATTAATCACACTGTGTTTCCTTCTCTCAAGGATTACATCACAGTCTCCTTTAAATTGTAATTATTTGCTGTCAGACTGTGAGCCTCATAAAGACACGATAAACGTTTCACTCAGGGTTGAATCTCTAATGCCTGCCACATCATGGGTGATTAGAAAATGTGTTTCACATTAACTAACAAAGACTTTAGGCAGAGCATGGCCCTGATCAGTCCCCAGTGGCCCAGGCTGCAGAGCTGTGCCCTGGAGCTGGTCCAGGCATGGGTGGAGAAAACACAACTCAGATTTCTAGACTCATGAGAGGCCCCCCCCTTTCCAGCTCAGCTTCGCGCAGCAGCATGGCCCCCTCCTACAACTTAATCCATTGTGACTTGAAGGCAGCAGGCTTGACTAGTGTGTCCATTTCAGCAGGCAAACATGTAATTTCAGGTCATGTCCGGTGCCATTTGGAAGGAAGCTCAGGTTTCCCTAAGTGGAAACAGCATGCTCTGAAAGTAATTATGGGCCAGGAAGCATGTTCTGGAGTGAGACCCAGCATATCTAAGCAAAGGTTACCCTTCCTGCCTGGTGACAGGACAACCCAGGGAGGACATAACCAGTCCCAGTTAATCCCAATAGTATCCTAGGAGGGCATGCATCATGGCAGGAGGAGCAGGCCAGACTGGCACTGGGATATCTGCCAGGATTCTGGATGCCAGTTATTTTTGGGTTTTGGTTTACTATGGACTCCCTGGGGTCACTCTTTTCCATGCTAGGACCTCAAACAGAACATGATGAGCTCGTTGTTAGAAGTGGTGGGACCTTTGAAAATTGCTTTTCCTCTCTGTTTCTGTCATCATGAGGAAGTTGAACTAGATAACCTCAGACCAATTAATTGTATGCTGGTAAAGGTTTAACACCAGCTCTTTGGAATAAAAATGCTCTGGCTGGGTGCAGTGGCTCACACCTGTAATTCCAGCACTTTGGGAAGCCGAGGCAGTTGGATCACCTGAAGTCAGGAGTTCGAGACCAGCCTGGCCAACAAAAGGTGAAACCCTGTCTCTACTAAATATACAAAAAAAATTAGCTGGGTGTGGTCGTGGGTGCCTGTAATCCTAGCTACTTGGGAGGCTGAGGCAGGAGAATTGCTTGAACCTGGGAGGTGGAGGTTGCAGTGAGCCAGGATCACACCACAGCACTCCAGCCTGGGTGACAAGAGCGAGACTCTCTTAAAAAAAAAAAAAAAAAAAAAAAGCCCTGATTTGTGGTGTCTACTGATTTCTGCAATGTGAATACTTTCATCATGGCCAGTTTCAAGCTACAATGTGATGTCATTGAATGCAAACTTGGGTGAGATGCACCCACTTGGCTGCTGAGAGCTGGTATGAATGGTAGGAGCCAGCCCCAGAATATTACTGCTTCTAACTCTGACATCTGCAAATTTCTTCCACTATTATCCAGATAAGTGTCATCCAGTATTCATCTGCTATATTACAGATGCCATACAGCATCTATATTACATATATAGATATTTATCTGTACCTATATGGGCATAACCAGAGCTGGCTACATTATTTGCTGGCCCTAGTACAAAATAAAAATGTGGCCCGCTTCTTCAAACAGCAGGAAAAAAAATGCCATTAAAGGTTTTAAAATATAAAGTTTTTTCCTTTCTTTCATGGTTCCTCATGGTGTTTTAAAGTTGTTATTTAATGTAGTTCTATGTGAATAAACACTTAAAGATGAAATTATTACCATCAATTTTACTATTCTTTATATTGTAAAATGCCAGTTTTTGATGCAAATATAGTGTTTAATTAGTGGAATCACTGAAACGACACAATTATATTTCACAGCTCATTCATGACTACATGACAGTGGAAACTCACAAAACTAACTGCTGTTTGCCATAATGGTAGGCATGCGTGGTGCCTTATCTCCTCTGCTCACGTGCATTCTCATGTCCCATTAGATTCCAGTTCCAAACACAGAGATAAAATGAGTACAAATTTCAGGATGGTCAGAGCAGAGTATCAAACCAAATATAGACCCTTGTAAGTTCAGGGCCTCAAGTGACTACAGAGGTCACACCCAGGAAGCTGGATTTGGGAATACCACTGTTTGTGTATGGGGTCCATTCTAATTAGTCATTGACAGTGCTCCCCCTGCCCCACCCACCATTCATATATGGAAATCCTAACCCCCCAAGGTGATGATATTAAGACTGCTGATTCCTTGATCTTGGACTTCCCAGCCTGCAGAACTGTGAAGAAAAAATTTCTGTTGCTTATGGGCTGCCCAGTCTATGATATTTATTATAGCGGCTTGAACAGACTAAGAAAGGTGTCCTAGGAGAGAAGATGAATGTGACTCAGCCCTGCCCTGCAGAAACATCAAATTCTGTTGCATTGTCAAAAGTATGTTGTTCAGAAATGAGAAGCAACAACACAGGACAAAACTAGAGAAAACAGCTCTAAGTTAGTGGTTCTCAGATTTAAATGTTCATCAGATCCCCGAAGCATTGGCTAAAAACCCATATTTACTGGTGGGGCTCTGATTCACTTTGGAGTGAGAGTGAGGTAGCCTCGGAAACCCTTCTGTAACGCCTCATGTTTCTGCAGCAGAGGGTCAACCCACCTCGGTTTGAGAAGCACTACTACAAAGAAAGTGAATTTTGAAAGGAGGGAGAGACCACAGGCTTAGCAGAGAGCAGGGCTCAATAACTGTTCAATAAATTGAGTGAAAGAATTAAAGAAAGAAAGAAGACCCGAGAAGCCTGAGGTCTTCAGGGAGAGGTTTTAAGAAGTCGTGAAATTTTAGCTTCCTATTCAGGTCTTTGCTCTATATGCAGCACCTATGCCAGGGCTGGGGAGTAGAGGGCCAAGTTCATGCTTGTTTAATGACTGAGGTATAAGAGAGGCCCCCCAGAGTCCAAGGACTCATGGAGACTTGAGGGCAGAGAAGTTGAGATCTCAGATCCTCCATGCACCTTGCATGGGGTCAAAGCCCTCTCCTAGTCAGGCTGACTCCAAAGTCACAAGGGGGTCTTGAGTAAGACTCCTTTCTGCAGGGAAATCCAGGCAGACCATGTTGGGATCTCTCAGGTGTGTGTGGGGGGGGTGGAGTGGGGAGTCTCAGAGCCTGACAATGCAGTAAATTTAAGGAGGATGGCACACTTTTCAACTCTGACTCCCCTCCCAGGCCTTCAGGGAGGGAGCTCCTAGCTGTTCCATCACCTGTTCCTGCATCTCACCGGGGAAGTCAGGAACTAAATCCGCATGGATTTGGCTGTCTGGGGCACAGAAATGTCACCTGGGTCAAATGCCCGCTCCCTGCTCTCCAGCTGGAAGGCTCCATTCCCTTCTTGGAACTCCTAGAGCCTTTTATCTTTGCCTCTGCCTCTAAGACATTTGTTGCAGCCAACCTTGTGACTTGGGTGTCTTGTTTTCTGCTGGTAAGTAGGGCCTGTTGATTTATCTTCACTCACCTTTCTCTACTCACACCCCTTGTGCTTATTTAGCATAGAGCTGTTTGGGCAGGTATTGCAATTCACAGTTGTGGAATGAAGGCTGGAAAGTCTGTGCCCTGAGCTTCTGCCTCAGGCAGCAGGGCAGGCTGATGGGCTTTGTGGGGCTCTCTGTATGACAGGGCTTCATTTTTCAGGGTCTCATGGTGCAGGCACCAATACATGACCACAGATGCCATGCAGCGGAGGTTGGGAATAGTCTCGAGCAGGTCAGCTGTTTGCTGAGCTGGAAGAGGGTTGTTGAAAGGCACATCCTGTCCCCGGTGGATCTCCAGATGGGAAGGGATCCAATCCTGACAAAGGATGGAGTGGAGACCATAGCAACAGGGGCTGTGATGAAACCAGAGCTGCTGTGGGGTCCTGCCATGCGACCAGCTGAGTCCCAATTTTTTCATCTGTCAAATGAGATGAATTGGAAAATAGAAGAAGGATGTAGAGGGCTTGGTGGCCTCCTATGTTCACTTTTGGCATCTACCTGCTCTTTCCTGGCTCTCTTTGCCTCAGGGCATCTGGGGACTCATTGCATCCCCCTTCCTGCACAAGGACCCATCCAGCAAAACCCCCTCAGGCCAGACTCTCCCCTCCCCCTTTCCTTTCTCTCCAATCAGAACTACAACAATAACAACTTGTATTTAATGAGCACTTACTGTGTACTCTGCATTTTACTAAGCCCTTGACGTATACAAACTCATTTAGTCTTCATGGCAACCCAATGAGGTAGGCATCCCTATTATCTCCATGCACTAAATGAGGAAACTGAGGCTGAGAGAGGGAAAGTAATTTGCCTGAGGTCGCACAGTTAGGAAGCTGAAGAGCAGGCTGTGAAAGCAGGTTTGTTTGACACCACGGTTTGTGATATTAGCCACCACACTCCACCAGCTTCCTGAATTACTTCCCCAGGTTAAGTTCTGGAGCTGTAGATCCCTGCTGGTGTCTGGCTGGTTTATTTTCAAACTGTTTGGAGATAAGAGTCTGGCACTTAATGTGATGGTCTTTGGCATTTTAACTGACCCCTTGGGCTTGTGACCTTACTGCAGTAGGGACAAGATGCTGTAATACTGGAATGCAAAGCTGGGGGTGAGGTTCCTAGGGCTCATGCTTGAGATCAGCCCCTCACCATTCTCCCTCTTTTCTCCTTGGGGCAGTCACCCCCTCTTTGCCTCCAACTCTGAGCCCCATTCCCATGCAGTGGGTCTTGTGTTGATGGCATGTAGAATGCATGCGGTGGTTCCTGACCTTGGGCTCCCAGCACAGACGCTGGCTGAGACCTGTTTAAATGGCCTGTTGACCATAGGGACAGAGCTCATTTGGACCAAAGGCATCCACCTTGGCTTCCAGATCCATGGAATCTTCTGGCCTCTTTGGCCATTAGGTTCAGGCCGCCTTCCAGCTGAGTGAGTATAGGCAGGGGTCGGCATCCCTGTGGCTGATAGAATTGGAGATGCTCTGACCTTGGGGCTTTCATGGCTGACCTTGCAGAAGGTCATGGCCTCTGTGAAGCACTGGTTAGAGACCATGATTCCTTCCATTCCCCTTGCTAGGGGCTGTGTGGTCGGACATGTGGCAGCGGGGCTGTCAGCTTGCACCTCCAACAGATGTCTGTGGACCTACGATTTCATCTTGGGGACAAGCTATGTAATATCGGGTCTGAGTTTTCATCTGTGGGACAAGTTGTGTCATATTGGGCCTGTGATTTCATCTGGGGCACAAGCTGTGTTATATTGGGCCTGTGATTTCATCTGGGGGACAAGCTGTGTCATATTGGGCCTGTGATTTCATCTGGGGGACTAGCTGTGTCGTATTGGGCCCAAATTTTCATCTGGGGGACTAGCTATGTTATATTGGGCCTGAGTTTTCATCTGGGGGGCTAGCTGTGTCATATTGGGTTTTCTTCTGGGGGACAAGCTGTGTCATATTGGGCCTGCGTTTTCGTCTGGGGGACTAGCTCTGTTATATTGGGCCTGCATTTTCATCTGGGGGACTAGCTGTGTCATATCAGGCCTGTGATTTTATCTGGAGGACTAGCTGTGTCATATCAGGCAGATCCATTCACTGCTTTTTGCCTGGGTTTTCTTGTCTGTAAGGACGGGACGATGTGTCTGCTCTACTTACTCCCACAGGCTGCTGTGAACATACTTGGGATATAAGAAACACGTGTCGATGAGTGGAAAATGATTAAAATATAAATGAAGATAAATGAGGTAGTCATTGGATACAGAGTCATGATTTAGACACTGAAGTCGTTGTTTGAGGGTTTCTACCCAGAGACCAAGACAGTGTAATAGAAGTATATTGCACATTCATAGTTGGGTTATTAGTAAACACTGGTAAGATCATGATGCACAGCAGGTGAGAACAAATGGCTTACTCATGGCTCATATTTGATCTACTGTATACTTATGCTTCTATTGTAAAGGATAGGTACTTTTTATACAAGCTTAAGTAAGGCATTGTGCCTTGATAAAAGGCATACTTTTATATAGATTACACAAAGTAAAGAGTTGATGCAGCTCTTGTCTCTGCTGAAAATCCACATACATTCTAATTTTCTCATGGGTATTAATTAAATGACCTTGGAGTAAATGTTCAGTCAACTGGAGGGCCTATGAAGGCATGTGGAAAGGGAATGAATGAACCCTGGGCCATGGTAGGGCTGACCTGTGGGTTATGGTTCCCCTGCTTCCACGTCCAAGTTAAGAACACTTCACCTTTTTTGACAATTTCTTTTTCTTTTTTAAACACATCATTATTGATTGCCAGACCAATAAATAAGTATAATAAAGCTGTTTTTAAAATAGCTTTATTGAGGTATAATTGGCATACAACAAACTGCACACATTTAAAGTGTACAATTTTATAAGTTTTGACACAGGTGTATACCCATGAACCTATCACTGGAATCAAGATGTTGAACATATTTATTATCCCAAAAAGTTTCTGTGTGGCACTTTGTAACCTTTCTTTCTTGCTTCTCTCACCCACACAACCATGGATCTGCTTTACCTCTCTATAGGTTAGTTTGAGTTTCCTAGAATTTTATATAAATGGAATAATATATGATGTATGTTCTTTGGTCTGGCTTCTTTCACTCAGCATACTTATTCTGGGATTCATCCAGATTGTAGTATGTATTAGTAGTTCATTCCTTTTGATTGCTGAGTAGTATTCCATCATGTGAGTATATTATAATTTGCTTACCCATTCACCTGTTAAAGGACATCCAGGTTATTTCAAGTGTTTGGCTATTACAGATAAAGCTGTTAAAAAAATTCATGTCAAGTCATTGTATGGACATATGCTTTTATTTCTTTTGGGTAAACATCCAGGAATGGAATGGCTGAATCATATGGTAGGTGTATATTTGACTTTTAAAATAACTGCCAAACTGCTTTCCAAAATGCTTGTCCTATTTTACAATCCCACCAACAGTGTTCTAGTTCTTCCACATCCTCACCACCACTTGATGTGGTCAGTTCTTTCCATTTTAGCTATGCTAATAATTATTTAGTGCTGTGTCATTGTGGTTTTAATTTGCATTTCCCTAATGACTGATGAGGCTGAATGTCTTTTCATGTGCTTATTTGCCATCCATGTATCTTCTTTGGGAAAGTGTCTGTTTAAATATTTTTCCTGTTTTCTTTATTGGGTTGCTTATTTTCTTTATTGAATTTTGAGAGTTCCCTTTATAAATCTGGATACAAATCCTTTATCAGATACATGATTTGTAAATATTTTTCTCTTAGTCTGTGCCTTGTCTTTTCATTCTGATTTTGAAGAGTAGATATTTTTACATTTGATGAAGTCCAATTTATCAATTTGTTCTACTATCACTTGTACTTTGGGTATTGTATGTATGAAATCTTAAGAAATCATAAAGGTTTTTTCTATATTTTCTATGTATATAGTTTTATATTTTATTTTATGTTTACGTCTGCAATTCATTTTGAGGTAAGTTTTTCATATAATGTAAGCTACTATTTCTGGTGTTCTTAATTCCTGGTGCACATTCATTCATATTTCCGTCTGGTTTAATTTTTTTTTTCCCAAAGGACTTTAACATTTCTTCTAATGTGGGTCTGCTGGTGATAGATTCTTACAGTTTTTTTATGCCTGAAAATTTCTTTATTTCGCTTTTTTTGGGGAAAGATATTTTCACTAGGTATAGAATTCTAGTTGATATTTTTTCTTTCGATACATTAAAGATATTGCCCTACAGCCTTCCCTCACATACTGTTTTAAGATGAGACATCTGCTGTCTTTACCTTGGCTCTTTTGTTCATAATGTATCTTTCTTTTGCTGTTTTTTAGATTTTCTCTTAATCACTGGTTTTGAGCAATTTGATTATGAGGTGTGATATTCCTCATATTCTTTTGCTTGGCATTCATTGTGTTTTCCGGATTTGTGGGTGTATAGTTTTCATTAAATTTGGAAAAGAATTTAGCCAGTATTTCTTCAAATAATTTTTCTGTTCTCCCTTGCATCTCAAATTTGATGACTGCAATTACACATATATTTGGTTGCTTGAAGTTGTCCCATAGCTCAGTGATACTCTGTTAGTTTTTCTATAATATCTTTTTATCTTTACGTATCCTCATGGCTAGTTCATATTGCCGTGTCTTCAAGTTTCGTCTGCAATGTCTGATCTCCCATTTAGTCTAGTCAGTGTATTTTTCATCTCAGACATTTTAGTTTTCATCTGTAGAAGTCTGACTTGGATATTTTAAAATATCTTCTACTTAACTTTTTGAACATATATGGATATAATTATAATAACTGTTTCTATTTCCTTGTCTGATAATTCTAACATTCGTGTACGTTTCAAGATGGTTTTGGCTAATTGATTTGTCATGACACCATGGGTCACGTTTCTGCCCTTTTCAATACTTGGTAGTTTTTGATTGGGTGGTGTTGGAAGTCACCTCCAATCATTTCTTCACTAGAATCTGAACCACCAATGCAGAGATTGAAATCTAGTAGTCAGAATATGAATCCCATCTGTGGATGTGTTCTGCTCAGCTTGAACAGTGTTTTAAAAAAGATCTCAGATGTTTTTCACACTTAAAAACAGAGAGATATGTGAAACCATGGATTCTGTTAAACATTTTTAAAAAATCAGGCTATCTTGCAGTATGGCTGCCGTTCCCACTGGGAGCGGCTGCTGTCTTTGGATGCCACTGTGAGTTGAATGTGTTCCCCAGGGTTCATGTGCTGGAAACTTAATCCCCAATGCAGCAGTGTTGAGAGGTGGGACTTTTAAGAGGTGATTAGAGGCAGGACCCTCATGAATGGATTGTTATCTTGGGAATGGGTTTCTTAAAAAAGGATGAATTTGGCTCCTTTCTCTCTCTCACACACGTGTGATGCCTTCCATCATGTTATCATGCAGCAAGAAGGCCCTCATCAGATGTGGCTCCTTGACCTTGGACTTAGCCACAAGTTAAATACATTTCTGTTCATTATAAATTACCCAGTGTATGGTATTGCTATAGAAGCATGAAACAAACTAAGACGGGTAGAGTGTGAGGTTTCTATACCTCCTCACAACAGACTCTAGTAGGCATTTTAGTTTGAGTACTCTGTTATTTAAGATCAGTTTTCCAGAAGTAGACCTTGAGATGAGTATTAGTGCACAAGTAATTTTTTAACAAAATGATCCTAGGAGAAACTTGAAAGGGAGTGGGGCATGCAGGAAAGAGAAAGGGAAGAAGTCAAGCAGGCATGAAATTTCTATTATAAACTCATGGAGGATAAACATCACCTTGATCCTGCAGAGGCATGATAGAATGCAAATTATGCCTCAGAGTGTGTCCCAACTAGATGCAAAGGAGCTGAACTTTCATATTTCCTCCCCAGTCAGAAAGTGCTCCTACACCTGGCAAGGTAGACAAAATAAGAAGGACAAAAGCATTAGGCATCTGCATTACTGTCCCATGCGGGTCACCTGGGAGCCTCTTTCATGGTCCTGGCTGAGATGAAGGACCACAGAAGATGTTGTGCCATTGGATGAAAACTGTGAAAGAGTTGGAAATGCCTTCATCCTCATAATGTCACAGCTTCCTCATTTCCAATGCTTTATTGGTGGGAAGGTCAATTGAGATCATTAGTGAAGACCATTTAATACACAAAGGAATTGGGTGCCACCAGGGGAGGGGACCTACTGGAGGACTGCCACTTCCTCCTGTTGGAGAGCCCTGCTGGTGTCACCTTATGCATTCCCTTACTTTAAGGAGAGATCATCCAGATTTTGTATGATTTTCATTCCTAGGAATCTCTAGGAAGGGGAACGTAATTGCCTGCTAGTCATTCATTTATTCACTCATTTGTTTACTCACTCATCATTTATTCACCCATAAACATTGAGCCAAGCAACATGTTCTGAAGGACTATTTGAATGAGGATGTGTTAAGCCATTTATAAAGCAGTGTCTTACCACTGTTTCCTGGCCCACTTCTCCTCTCAAGAGGAAATCACACAGTCTTCTGTCATTGCTCCAAATTCCCTCAAGTGCCACAACTGGAGGCTTCAAACCCATGTTCTTCCAATCTGGGCCTACGGAGGAGAAGTTTTGTGCCTTAAGCTATGGAGGAGTCCTGCATCTGGGCACCTTTCCTTTGATGTATTGATGTAGAGTACTCCTGCTATCTTTGGATCTTCAGTTTCCCTCATGTGAGCTGAAGCCAGCAACACAGAAAACAAGAGACTGAGCGCTGGTTATCATGGGTGTCTATGAGGGGGCAAACAGAGGGGAACAAAAGAAACAAAAAGCCCATTGCTAAACCCCTCCAGCCTCCTCAAAGCCTTAGAGTTACGTATACATAACAAATGTTCCTGTTGGGACCCAGAACTGTGAAGGAATGGGCTGGTTGGAGACCGAAGGGAAAGACTGGGCTGGGGTTGGGCTGGAGAAGGAGAAAGGCTGCTGCTGGTGGCTGGGTGGGTGAAGGTGATGCTGGTCATTGTCCAGCTTTACGTCTGCTGCTGTGAGCTTATGAACTAGGAGAGCGGCAGAGAGAGGAGAAGAAGGGAGGAAGAAAGAAGGGAGGAAGCAAGAAAGGGATAGAGGAGAAGAGTGGAAGAGAGAAAAACCATAGAGTGGGAGAAAGAGACAGAAAGAAAAATAAATCAGAGACAGACAGAATAGAGAAAGAAGAAGCATGACTCTGTGTGTGTGTGTGTGTGTGTGTGTGTGTGTGTGTGGTGGGGGGATTGCTGCCCAGGGTCCCTGGTTTGGAAATTCAAGGGGCGTTGCAATTCTGGAGTGTGGTGAAATGGCCTCAGGGTCTCAAGAAGCTAACGGCAGGCTCATGCCAGGCCATAATAACAGCCTCTCGGTGGCTCCAACCCACTCTGGCCTCTCTACTCCCAGGAACACTAAATTCACACAGGCGCAAAATGTAACCCTGCTTCAGGCCTCGCAGCCTAATAGCTACCATTGTGTTTGCACTGCACCCGCAAGCATCATGGGCAATTAAGAAAGTCGTCCATTGCCATCGTGGACTGCCATTTACGGGTTGGAGCCTGGAGCCCCTCCAGGCCAGTTAGCCCTCTGATGAGACACAAATGAGCAGGGAGGAGTGTTGTTTCCCTGGGAGAAGAACTCCTGCCATTAGCTGGCAGATCCCAAAGGGAGGCAAACAGAGGCTGCTGTGGGCTGACAGAGGGGGAGGTGGAGATGGAGATGGGGAGAGACCAGGAGCCCTGCTTGAACGGACAGACACGTGCACACACAGACACACCTTGTCACAGGCAGGTGTGCGCTTGCATGCACACTCATGCCACCCCATCTTGAACACAGACTGCAGACATGTTAGTGCAACACATGTGGGGCATTCACACACTCATGTGCATGCACACACAGACACAACTTTATGCACATGCTGGCCAGCAAATGTGCACATTCGTGGGCTCACACAGGCATTTGTACCAAGTGTACATGTTATAGATATATTTATTTATGTACACCATGCTCGCACACTAGCTGACACTCTCAGAAACGCAAATGTGTGTACCCAGGCACATAGATAAAAGCCTAGATAAATCCAGGCTCATATACATAGGCACACACAGACAAACACATCCTAAACTTTTCATCTAAAATCCAAAAGCAGGACAGTTCCAAGGACCTTTAAAACATCCATACTCTAGACTTCCAACTTCTTTCATGGCCATGAATAAGAATGGATTTGGGCACTGGGGCTGATTAATTTGTCTAGTAGAAGACAAAAAAGAGCTGGAAGAGAGTTGCCCTTTCTTTGTTCTGCTTTGAGCCATGGCCAAGGCCATGTATGTGGTTGAAAAATAATTGCTGGTGGACGGCATCTTTTCAGGACCCTACCACCAGCCATTTGACCTTGTTGCCATCCCAGGCGGATGATTTTTAGGCTCTCAGGAAAGAAAATTTCAAAATATTCTTGATCCCATGAAAGTAGAACTCACACCCCTCACATCCATGAAGTCTCTTCTCTTCGCAAGCCCGCTCAGCCATAAGGGGACTGGATTGAATGAGTAGAGGGCCGTGTATTGCGATTTGGTGATTTTGATTTTCTCATTTTTGAAATTGAGTTTAGAAGTGTTTTCATCCTTTTCTGAGGTTTGGGGTTTTTCCTCTCTCACTGCCTCCCTCACCCCTATTTCCCGCACTGTTATTAGGGAAAGAAAATTGGAGACCGTGTCCATTTTGAGCACGTCTCCCAGAATAATTGTGCCGTGACACACGGGGAGTGCAAACGGAAAACAGGAAGCCAAGCTGCAAGGGCTCGTTTGAAACTGGCAAACTTTGTAGTCAAGTCTTCAGCCAGAAAATCCACAGATGGCAGCCATTTCCCACACCACTTCCCTCCACATCTGGTTCCAAATGGAGGCTGCCATAGGTCTGATCTGTCTCCTGTGGTGGGGGTGATGACCTTCCCCATCAGCCCCAAGACCAAGTTCAACGCATTTGCTGCTGGCTTCACATGGCCAATGCTGGAAGCAGCAGCCCCTGACCACCCTCAACTGCTGTGACCCATGGAGCTGGGGCTCCACGTGAAGCCTTCCATGGACATTTATTTTGGAGGCTTTTTGGCAGTTTTGGCAGATTTGGGTCAGAAGTGGCTTCAAGAAGCCTAATTGACTTAACTACTTTCATTGTACTTTAGTGCCCTCCTCATCTCAATCTTATAATTTCTCTTAATTTTCAATAAAATGTGCTGGAAAGATCAGATTATTGGGGTACAGGGCTGTCAGAGTGCTCTGATGAGTGGGTAAGATGTTGTAGAAGGATGCTGACAGCAACTGCAAGATGTTTGCAGCTCCTAGGTTGGCAGCAAGTGAAAAAGAAGTGGCGAAGGATGTCTTGGTGGGTGATTTTCCTCTAAAACAGGAGCTAGTAGCATGACCTCCCCAAGAGTCATTCTGGTGCTTAGAGGCAATGATAAGTATTTCACTATTTAAAGGGCTGTCCTCAGGGACAAGGAATCATAAGATTATTCTGTATAGCTGTAGAGGGCTATTATGGGCTGCACTGGTTTAGTTTTTCTGCATAACAAAACTCTAGAAAACTTATTGACTTAAAACAACATTTATTTAGCTCATAATTCTGAGAGCTAGCAATTTGGGCTGGGCTCAGCTGGGCGGTTCTGCTGACCTGGGCCAGGCTTGGCTGATCTCACCTGGGGTTCATACATGCATCTGCAGTCAGCTGTCACGTTGGCTGTGGGCTGTCCCCAGGACTTGAGAGAGTAAGAGTCTAAGCTTAGGAAGGCCTAAGCTGGAATGACAGAGTTCTCCTCCATGTGTTAGTTCATCGTGTAGCAGATTATACTGATCTTGTTCTCATGCCAGTGACAGGGTTCAGAGTGAGAGAGCAGAAGTATGTGAGGTCTCTTGAAGTCTAAGTTCAGCAATGGCATGACATTACATTTGATCAAAGCAAGTCATAGATCAGTCCTGCAAAGTCACATGTTAAGGGCATTGATACAAGGAGGAGTGAAAAAGGGTGACCGTTTTTACAACCTACCACTTGGGGGACAGATTTTGACCTGATATTCAAAGCTCCTTCTAATGAGTTGAGCTGCTCAGCCATGGGACAGATTGTCCTGCTGGCCATGGGCCTGCTGTAGAGGAAGGACTAACTCTCAGGCGATCAGAATGGGACCACTGGGCTGCCAAAAGCCCTTCTGATTCCAAGTGTTTATTTACCAGGAAATTATTTTCATCTACTCAGAGTTGAAGATTTTCATAATTAAAGAATAGGAAAATTGGAATAATTTCCCAAATCCTTGACTGCCCCAGTCATGGCCAAATTTCCTCACCCCCCCACCCCCTGCCACCATTGCTGACCGGCCTCCTCTCTCTCCCATTCACTCATGTTGCACCCCCCCAGTCCTGGCCTTGCCCACGTGTACCTCTGATCACATCCACCAACCTGTCTGTGCTTAGTGTCTTGTTGGGGGTAGAGAGCAGAAGACAAAGGATAAAGCATGCTCTTAAAGACAAAGGCTGCTGGACTCCGAATTTATATTATAGTCTCTAAAGAATGATGTGTGTTGGAGAGGAAAAAAGAAACAGCATGTGCATATTTTTAAAAGAAATGCACACGTGCAGAAAGTGGAAAATTAAAGAAGCCAACAACCCAAACGGAAGTTGGTTCTGAAGGAGGGAGATGTAAACTTGAGCTCCAGAGCTGGAACCAAGACAGGAAGTGGGCTTGGCCTGCACGAGGCGCATATGCTGCATGGAAAACCACCCTACGCTGCTCAGCTCCCTGTCTTCCTAATTCCCCTCAGCTTCCAGCCTCTGCTGACCCTGGGAACAATGCAGCACTGTGCTGAGACTGTGCCTTTTGTAATGGCCTGGGAGAGGAAGAAAAGAGAAACTGGTCTGGGCGTCTGCGTGTGTGAATCACCCGTGTCACATGGCCAGGCCGGCTGCAGCAGCTCCCCGGGTCTGCACAGGGCACACAGGGAGCATGGCCTGAGCCCACGCCTGGAGGCTGGTCAGCCAGCTGCAGAGTGCCCCACTCTGAACCACATAGCCAGGGAGAGGATGGAGAAGGGGGAAGGTCTGGTGCCATGAGGGCCTTGGAGGACATTCCTTGTTGCCGTGGGGGCAGGCTCTGGGCCCTGGATGTCCCCCACAATCCCAGATCATTTGTGGAGATTGAGTCTGATGTTCTTGAAAGTCACAGACTTTTTGGTTCATCATTGAGACCTGCAGGACGCTGGCTTGTCTGTTGATTCAGGCAGGACATGTCTCCTTCAGTGTGGGGGCTTTCTCCAAGGACCAAAATATGTCCAGGGTATGGAGAAACCACCTTACTCTGGAGAAGAGGGGGTACAATGAGTTGGGCAGGAGCTAGGGCTGTTCTGTTTTCTAGAACCTTCTAAATCTTGGCTTTAGAGTCAGAAGCAAGAGATGCTAAGGCAGGCTCCTTGGAGGGCAGGTTGGAAGTTGGTGGATGTTAGGACAAGAGGAAGATTCGGGCCAGGCACCAAGAAAGGCCTGCGCTGTTTGAAGACAGAGCAGATTACTGAGGGTGGTTGCAGGCCCCCCCCCCCCCCGCCCCCCCGCCCCCAATCGCTGTTTCTACTTGGAGAGGGCTTACATTGCGTGGAGGCACCAGAATGGATCTGTGACCCTGGGCAGTCGGAATTAACCTGACCTGGCCAGCCGAGGTGCCTTCTCACAGACACCCTGCAGAGGGCAGTGTGGTACTGCGGGCAGGACTTTGTTGCCTCATCAACTTTTCTTTCCACCCTGCGGCCCTCCTAATCTTTTAAAATCAAAGCTGCTTAGACACAACCTGAGCGCTGCTTGAATGACATGGATTTAGCCTGGTGCTTTGGGCCCCCTTTGCTGAGGGGAGCCCTCCAGCCTTGGATGTGCTCAGAGAGCTTACCTAACTCTCCTCTCTGCCTGCTTCCAGGCCTTGGGGACAACAGCTAAAAGTGGCTGTGTAGATGGGCAGAATTTGGTTGTACATATGTAGAGCCTCAGGATTTTCAAAACACATTTTCATCTGCTCCTTGAACCCATTCTTAGAGGTGGATGGGATGCTCCATTTTATAAGAGAGAATTGAGACCCAAAGAGAGGGGAAGTGACAGCTCACGGGGGCCCAGCTGATTCGAGGCAGAGACACGTGGGGGACCCTGGTCTTCTAACCCTCAGTCCAGTGCTCATTCTACCCCTTGCGAAGCCCCTGAAATGCAACCAGCATCACTCCCCACCACCAGCCGACCCCCCGTCCTTTGTGGTTCTGTTTTCTCCCAGGTGACGGGGGTGAAGATTCCTCTGCTACTCCTAGATCCTTGAGCCACTCCCTGGCCAACTGTATGATCTCTGGTAAGTCCCTTCGCTGGGATTTGCTTTTCCTACCAGAACAATGAAGTTATTGGATCAGATGATCTCGAAGGTAGCTTGGAACCTTGACCTTTCCTGGTTCCATGTTTGGGCTGTGTCCCCAGTTACAAGTTAGTTGGTCGAATTGAAGAATAGAACCTTGCAGGGTGGTGGGTGACTGATGCAAACTCCAGTTGTGAATCTGACTAGACTCTGTGCATTCAGCTGATTGTTTTCATGTGGCGGGTACAACCTTGTTCCCTAGGACTTGAGAGAGTCAGGTCAAACCACATGAGGGCATCCTGCTTGCTGACAAATGGCATAGACAGTGGTGTCAGTGGATGTGAGTGACAGTCGTCAACGGTGCCTCACAGAGCTCCACACTGAGAGGTTCGTTGTCGGATGCTGGGGAGACAGTGCGCTCTTCCAGGGCTGTGCTTCCTGCTCCGTCTCCCTAGCAGCCCTTGTATCCCCGGCAGTTGGGAGTCGGCACGAGCTCTGTTTCTGTGCTGGTTGCCTCAGCAGGTCTGCTCTTTTCCAGGAGGAGGGCATAGGAAAAAGAGCCAAACCCTTCAAGGCACACCCAGCATCACAATTACAAGATATACTTCGGATGTGTGGGATGGGGAGGGTGGAAGGACAGAGCAACATAGACAGAGCCTGAAAGTCAGAATTCCTTTTTGACATCATCAACCACCATTCATTGAGGGCTGAGCATGTGCTAGGTACTATGTACCCACAACTGGGTACAACTCTTAATAATCTCATTTTACAGATGATGATATTGAGGCCTAGAGAAACTGTGTAACTAGTCCAAGATGGCACAGCTCAAAAGAGGTAGAGTAGTGATGGCTAAGTGCACACCCTTAATCCCTCCTCTAGGCTCTATCCATCTCTCTGATTGAATTATCATCTTTATTATCTCACAAGAAATTAGGACATACCACCTTAAAAGTAAGACTATGCTTATGAGTAAACTGAGGAAGAACATCTGCCATCTGGACTGTTCCCAGAAATCTTGGAGATGATCTGTTTATCTATCTATCTATCTATCTATCTATCTATCTATCTATCTATCTATCTATCTATCATCTGCCATCTCTGTGTCTTCTCCAGGTATCCCACCAAGTAGGAAGTTGGCTATGATTTCCACATCCATACTCTTACATGTTCTTCTAAGAAGTTCTGCAGAGTAGCAAGGGCTGGTGGTGTATTCCTGAGATGAGAAAGTAGAGACCTGGCAAAGGCTAGTGATTTGCTCAAGGCCCCAGAGCTGGTTGGTGACTGGCCTAGAACAAGAACCCAGGTTTCCTGACTCCTGGTCATAGTATCCTATTCACCATGAAAAGACTTTTGGGAAGAGAGATCTGACTTGGCCAGGGAGACCTGGGGATGCTGGCTTCCCAGCCATAGTGATCCTTGCCTGCAGGTGCTTTGAGTTCCTGGGGTTTCTGTGCTAATCTGTGCCCGGAGGCCCAGCCCTGCCAGGATCAGCCCAGGATTTGAGTCCTAATGCAGGTTCAGATGGGAGATTTTGTGGGATTCATCCTACATTTAAGGCCTGGTGTGGGTAGCCAGGGGCTTTCCCATAGAAACCACAGCTATGCACTGTGTCAGGGCTAACAGTCCAGGGGGAGTGCAAAGCTTTGTGCTGCAAACCAGATCTGCTCACCAAGCCATTGCTGCAGCCCTGCTATCCTGGGGCAGCTGGAGACAGGGAGAGCCCATGGCAGGGAGCCTCTGGTGAAGGCTTAGTGGCATTTGCATGGGGTTTCGTACCACACAGGCATAGAGTGGCTTAGATTTCTGAGAAACCATTCCACCCCGTCTGGATGGCTTAAGGGAAGACTTTGCTGGAG
Source organism: Hylobates moloch (assembly GCF_009828535.3). Lineage (NCBI taxonomy): Eukaryota > Metazoa > Chordata > Mammalia > Primates > Hylobatidae > Hylobates > Hylobates moloch. Next base: position 24,157,105 of record NW_026652276.1, read on the forward strand.
GCAGGGACCTTGACACATAATTTTTAGAGAATTTTTTCTACTCAGGTTATTTCTTCCTCCCCCTAGTTTTGCTTTTCTGCTTAAAAACTGGCATGGTTAGATGCCTGTAAAGTAAAACTTCAACTCTTTACCTTGACAATAAGGTTACCTTCTTAGCTCACCTTTGGTACTCTCTTCCTCTGGCCCTGTCCTTTCTCTTGTTTCTATTTTCCTAACCCTATTGAACAATTGTGTAATCTTGTATAAATCCCTTGTGTTACAGCCTGTAGTTGCTAGACAGAGCATAGACTGTCAACAGATCTGAGTTTGAATCTCAGCAGGCAGTCTCCAGCCTGATGTGTGAACTTGGCCAAATCACTCAATCTTTCTGAACCTTGATTTATTGTTCTATAAAATGCGAGTAATGACATCTAACTCTCCTAGGTGTTTTGGAGGTCTAAGGGGAACCTATAAGTTCTTAGAAAAGTAGAGAGTCTCTGAATTTGTTGGAATGAGGAAGTTGAGTGAGGAAGAGTGAATCTACTGAATATGGAGAAGAGATTTCTGAGCTTGACTTTAGTCACCAAGTAATTGAGTTCCTGTAATGCAATGTGTGAATCTGTGGATTAGCAGATGTGGCTTTGAGATATCTGTGGTCCATGCCTGTCCTGGAATGTGAGTTTGAATGCATGGTGATGATGGCAGTTGGTGTAAATGTGTGGGATAAAAGGAGCTATCTGACAAGCTTCCCCAGAACAGGGATCCAGTGTGATTCAAGCACCTTAGGCAGCAGGAAGCTGGAGGTTGAGTGTGTGACGTGAGATGGCCTGAGAAAGGCCTGCTAGGCTGGAGAATGGATTGCATGGCATTTATCTTTGTGGGAGTAGAGATGGTGTTTCACGGTCTTTTAAATGAAATTTGAGAATGTGGGGGATGCTGGGAGATGGAGTGCTTTGAAGCTCCACCAGTAGAAGGTCTCGTTTAGGCTCAAAGAGGCTTTGGCTAAAGACAGAAAATTCAACATAGTATGGGGAGAGCGGGTTAGTGGGGAGATATGTGAGATGACACCACTGTGGCACAGCCAGAACTTGAATCAGTGTCCAAAGGAATTTTCTCTACCAGAGTAGTTCTTCCAGTTTTTGCTTGTAAGAACTCACCCACCTCCGAGAACATCTCAAATGGCATATTCGTTTAAGTTTTTCATTGCTTTGATGTTTCAGACAGCAGCCCTCAAACCAACATTCCAGACTCTACCCAGCCTTAACAAACATTTAGTACTAGATGGTCTGTGTCTCCATGTCACGCCCCTCCGATTCCTGCTGCCCAGGCAGATGGGCCACTGGAAGCACTGAAGAGGCCGCTGTGGATGTGAGCACCACAGGGTTGTCAGAACACCATGGGTACAGCAGGGTGGAGGGAGGCTTCTGGCAGAGCCCAGCCAGGAACAAGCTTCCTTGTCCTCAGCCACATCTGGTGGCCATGACCTTCCCATAGCCTCCTGGTGGAAAGCTGCCATGGAAAGGAGGAGACCAAATGATCGGTGTCTTGCATTTGCATCCTGTGTCCCTGCATGATCTTCATGATTTCTAAGCATGAAGCATATCGCCTGAAGCCATATGGGCCTGGGATGGATTTTTCCAGGAAGATGCAGAGTGGGTGTTACTTATTTAGATTTAATTTGTCTAATGGGGATTGATTTCTTAACATCTCTCAGAAGTCCTGTAAGCATTGGAGTCTGTTATCCTATGAAGGAAGGCACATGTAACACTTCTCTTATGCCCAGAACCCCAAAGGGAATTTAGGTATTGTCACCCAATTACTGTTTTCTTTCTTATCTGGTAAAGCAGGAAGAAATCTGGCCACCACTGGGCTCTTGTTGGAGCCTCTGCTCCAACTATATAATAGAAGTGAGTAGTATTACTGCAAACTCTACCAGGTGGTAATAGTGTAAAGGGCATGACTTAGATGACATGGATTCATGCTGTGGCTTTGCCATAGTGGTCTCAGCTCCAGCTCATCCATCTGCAGAGGGGGAAAAATAATAAAATCTACCTCAAACGTTTGCTGTGATAATTAAAAGAGATTATGCATGTAAATATAAAAGAAAGGAAACCAACAGCATGTGAGGAACACTTCAAAAGAGTCATCATTTCTTTCACCTGGGCCCTAATAAGTCTCTAGTATTTGGGGTTGGGAGTTCTAGTTATGTTGCTAACAGTTGCTCATCAATGGAAAGGCTTGAGGTCCCACACCAGGTGAAGGCTAAGCTCAGTTTCATCCCTCTGGGAATCTCCAAAATTTTTCTTGGGTGGTCTTCTGCAGACCAAACAAATCCAATTCTGCTCAAATGTATACCGTCTATATGTTATATATACACGTCACCTGACATCACCTGGATTGGAAGCCTCCAACTTAAAAATGGTGTGCAAGACAAGCCAGCGGCCTAGGTCCTTGCACTATTTGGGATAGCACTGAAAGAGTTCTTGGTCCAATAGCATGGGAAATTGACCCAAAGTCAGTTTCTGTTGCCTCCTTTTTCCCTGGGGTGGGGGCATGTTGATATTTTTAGACAGTTACTTCTAATTCTTATTTACTTACCTCAGTGGACTCTACCTTGTCTCCTTCCCACTCTTCCTACTCTTTTTTTCCATTAACTGACAATGATTAAGTTTGACCTTATCTCACACATGCAATCAAAAGAAAAAGAATTCTCATGATATTTTTATCAAAGCAAATAAAAACAATTATCAAGTAAACTTGGATACAGCTAAGAAATACAGAAAAGAATGACAACACCCATAATAGTGAGTGTGGCAGAGAAAAGGCATTCATGGTTTGGGGAAGTACAATTTGATCCGACCCTACTGGAAGGCAGTTTGGTATATATATCAACATTTAATAAATATTATATGGTAATTTCACATTGAGGAATATATCCTAAAGAAATGACAAGGCAATTCATATGCAAGATAGAGTGCCTATTAGAATGCTGTTTATAATACCCAAAATTGGAAACACAGTAAATATTCAGTAATAGAGATTTATTGACTAGATAATGGAATGTCAATATAATGATACACTGTATATCCATTTAGGATAACAATCTAAATTAGATGTTATTGATATAATCGAAAGGAAAAATGATTACAAAATATGTAGAATTCCATTTTTATAAAAACAAAGCATTAATGTATAGAAAAAAATCTGGAAGGTATGCACATCTAATGGGAGGAGGAATTTTTAAAAATATTTTCCATTAATTGAATTTTGATTTTTTCCTACAAGAAACAGATATTTCTTCTTTAGTAAGGAAATCACACATATTTTAAATAGAACCAAGACCATTAATTTAGACTTTAAAAGTACCCAGAAGACATTTCCTTCAGAATCTCAAAGTCTCTATCTTTCTCTCTCTTTAAACTAGATTTTCTTCCCAGGATTCTGGACATGTAAAAACCAAACAAACATTTCTTAAGCAATATTATTGATTAATTCTGTGCTGAATTACAAATATTGCCAATATGTTATTTTCTATCTGTTGACTGCATTTTCTACTTCAGTTGGGCTGAAGGAAAGTTGAAGAAAGATTCTTAGTTCTGTTTTCATTTTTGCATGACTGTCCTCTCCAGCTGCAGCTTTGGAGAGGAAACAAACATTGAAACCCCATCAGGGAGGCAGCTGTGTGCATCCCATTCAGCCTGGCTGGAAGGAATCACTGCTGGAAACTAACCGAAGGGCAGAAGCTCATTTCCTGTCCTCTGGCACCCTCCCAGCCCTGCCACCCTGTCTCCACTTTGCCTGGCTCCCTCTGAGCCCTGTTCCTGGAGGGCTTTTGGAATTGGGCTTGGAGTACCTGTAGCTTAGCTCTTTCTCCCAAAGGGAGGTTTAACTTGTCTATGAGGAATGAGTCACCATGCAGAGCCTGGAGCTGTGAGGCTCTTTTGTTCCAAGATCCGGAATCTTCTGGTCAGCCCTGAAAGACTTGTTTTGGTGGGTGCAGGCACAAGGCTCAGGATGGGGCATTTTGGCATTTGATTTCTGGCTACTAGGTATGTTAGCCAGAGTAGGCAGAGCTATCTAGTTAAAAACAGGAAGATGCATTGGTGCGGAGTTTCCATGCTGGAATGAGAGTGGAGCCTGCTCTCCAGCTACCCTGGCCTTCATATTGTGTGACTCCATTATCGGATACTTGTTAAAATTCCAGATTTCATTTGGGTTTTGGCTGTGTGCTGGAGGGGAGAAACAGGATGGGGCAGCAATCTGAGAGACTGGGGTGAGGAACTTGAAGGATTAGGGCAGGTGAGCAGGTTAGCATAAGATGAAGCTGGAGGTGGGGTGGGATGGACCAGACTGAGTCTCTCCAAGCTGCCAAAGATTGAATAGGACCTGGTGAAAGGCTGCTGGTGGTGGGGAGGTTTCTAACCCTCAGTGTCCATCTGCTGATGAGAACAGAGTAAGATGCCAAGAAGAAATCTCTCTTTCTCTAAAAGTCATGAGACTATGTAATCAGTGTCCGATGGAATTTTCTCAACCAGATATTTCCCTTCCCCTTCCCCTTCCCCCTCCCCTTCCCCTTCCCCTTCCACTTCCCCCTCCCCTTCCCCTTCCCCCTCCCCTCCTCTCCAGATACATTGCAGGGACACTAGTTTGTCCCTGTCATCTTAACCTCTTCTCTGCTAGGAGAGTTCACCATTGTGCGAGTCCAGGTGGGAAGAAGGTCACCCCACCCTACAGAGTAAGCTCCAAGGGTCAGACTCCTATTCTCTGGTAATCTTGGAGGCAAAGTCATAGTCATGTGACTTAAAACAACTCTACCAGATACCTTCACTACAGGGCTTTGAGTCTCAAGAGGTTTGACAAAAAGAACCAAGGATGCTGTAGGACTAGTTCTGCCAGTGGCAGCAACCAGAATTCAGGATCTAATGGTAGTGACACAGTGCTAGAAGAGGCAGTGTCTCAGGTCAAGTGGCAGTGAGAATGGGACCCTAAGTAGGTTTCTAGGGCATGACTGTGGCTGTTCTCCCTGAAGAGTGGGATTCTTCATCCTTCCTGTTGATTCTGTGGGCTACCCAATATTGTTCCACTAAATTCCTTTTTTGGGCAAGAAATGAGCAGAATGACTTTCAGTTCATTTCCATTATTTGCAACCCTAAACCCTTACTAATACACCCCCAAAGGTCTTAATATTTTCAGATTCATAAACTTGACTTACTAAATGAGACTATATCTTAACCCTTTTCTTCCATCCTTCTAGATGTCCCTCTGGGGAGAACCTGTTATTGGAGGCTCTGATTATATCCTGTTTTCCTAATTTTAAGCTAGGCTTTAGACAGGCTAAGTGTTATAAGCATTTTAGAATCCCTGCGTGTTTTTTTCTTGAGGTAGAAAGAGTCTTTATATAATGGAAGTGAGCTCATCTTGACTCATCACTATTACTGACCCCTCACCAAATAGGAATTTATAGAAAATTGCTGTATGTCAATCAGAGTCCCAGATTCTACCCAGAGTGCAGCAAACAGGTGATTCAACCAAAGAGATACCATAGCTTCCACCTTGAATCATACCATCTTACATTTGTGCCATGCTCTTATCTTTATAGATCTCTGTTTAGTCTGCTCTCTCATTCAATATGGAGGAGGAAGTAGGCATGAAATAGTCATTGCTATTAACCTCTCTGAGCCCCAATGGCCTCATCTATATAGTGGAACTAAATGTGAGAGGCCAGGTCTTGAATTTAAGCTCTGTCCTTTATCTTGCAGAACTTGAACATGGTCAGTCCAAGGGCATGCATACACTATATCTGCCAAGCCAGAAATCTGAGGAAATTTATCCTGGCAAAAATTAAATAGATGCACTCTCTCAGGAGGTAGTACCCTCAACTCTCCTGGTGCTAGGGAGGAGAGATGTCCATAACTAATGCCACAGAGCACGGCTCTAGTGCCTGCTTTCTTCTCCTCCTTTAGTCCAGTCTTTTCACAAACTACACCCCGCTCAGCCATGTCTTTTGCTACCTTTCTCATCACTGTAATCCCAACGCCTAGAACAACTCTTGGCAGATTTCATTATTGAACAAAATTATTTATTTTCCCTCCTGCCTTGATGAAGTTGCCAGTGAACTTGGCATTGGAAAGAGGCACATGGAGGGCCACATGGAGAAGGGGAAAAAGCATGCCTTTGGATCAGACAGGCCTTGGTTAACAGGCCTGATGTGCTTCTTACTCAGTGTGACCTTGGGCAGATGACTTAGTGTATAGCTGGAGCTTTTGTGTTTGTAAGTGACAGAATCCCAACTCAAAGCAACTTAGCACCAAAGGGAATTTGTTAGATCATGTGTCCAGGAATGATGCAGAGCATGCCTTGGGTATCCCTGATTTGAGGGGCTCAATGCTCCCATTAGCCTGCTGCTTTCAGTTCTGTTTGGTTGGGTGGTTTGGTCTAAAAGGTCTTCCTGAATGGTCTGAGAGCTTGTCCACATATGTGACTCCCATGACTGAGACCTCTTTCAAGTGTTCTCCTACACTTTGCTTTCTACTGTCATCTTTCTTCCATCTTGAGGCTATCAGAGGATCTCAGAGGACCTGGGTCTCAATGAACCTGATCCTAGAACCATGAGACACAAAGAGATGGTATCCCCTGAGTTCTGCCTAACTCCTTTCTACCGTCTTCCCTTTTTTTGCATGCAAAGTGTGCTATTCCACCTGGATCAACTCCAAATAACCCAACAAAATAGCTGAGCTTGATTTTTAATGTGGTGATTGAAAACAGAGATGGGGTGGAGAGTTAGGGCAGAGGGAGGTGGCTGGTTTGGGAGAAGCAGCCCGTGCTGCTGGGCCAGCTTGCTGCCTGGGGTGGTATCTGAGGTTGCATCTGGAGACAGCTCTGCCTCCCATCCAGATTCCCATAGCAGGAACAAAGTGACCTGGGCCTTGTCTCTCCAAGCCCCCATGCAAGTGGTTTCTATCAAGTTTTGTAATATGAGAGCCTCTCTGGAGGCCAAGGCCTTCTTGCCTAACTGCAAGTTGTTGAGACGCCGTTTCCAATCTTTTTAGAAAATGGATTGGTTTCCAGATTGACAGCCTTGGAAACTGGACTCCTCTGTTTGTCCCGCAAACAGGTATCGCCTGTGAGCTGCAGGTGGAGGCAGAACATGGTGTTCAAGCCCAACTCCTGATTCTCCATGGCTTGGGGTAGGTGTGGGAGGGTGAGGGAACATTGGGAGCACCAGAGCAATGATGTCTATAACTAGATGTTAATAATGATTATGGAAAATTGGCCACCTGCTTTAACTTCCCCCTTAAAAGATGTTTTTAAAGTTAAGTTGCTGGAAAAGTGACATTTGAACGATTTCAATTCTAACTTGTCTATCACTCTGAGGATAGAGTTGAAAAGCAAAAAACCTGTCTATTCCGCTATCCAGACCACAGGAATAGAGGAGAGCCCATGCTCATGAGCACAACTCTTCCCGAGCCCAACCCTTCTCCTCCCTCCCAGTTGTACAGACCTGAGAATCTGGTGAAATGGGTGCTAGAATTTCAAGTGGATTTTCTTATCTAATCCTTATAAAAAGAAGGAAGACAAGAATAATAAAAGTGGCTATGGTTTATTAAGTATCTAGTATGTGCCAGGTGCTTTTTATGTCTAATCTCTAATCCCCAAAATAATCTTTTGAAGGAGTGTTACTGCCTTCATTTCATAGACGAATGGTCTGTACACTGAGTGTAGGAGAAGTCACCACTTGCCCAAGTTTCCATGACCGGGACACAATGTGGCTGAGATCCAAGTCAGGTGTGCTTTCCTCCAGGTGCTCTGAGCAGATACTCGCTCTCCCATCCATCCCCAGAACAGGTCAGGACTGGGGAGGAGAGACATCCACTGCTCACTCAGCTCTTGGCTCCTTCATGGCACAGTTCTGGGCTGGAAGCCATGATCCTAGTCTACTGCATGGCTGGGGGAGTGACTGAATTACTTTGTCTCCCAAACCTAGGAAAAGTGAGAGTGGCTGGACAGAGAGATGAGATGGGAGGACCCAGGGGAAAAATGGGAGGTGGGAAATTAGCTGTGCTTGTTTAGAGAACTGTTTACAGACACTTCTTAAGGTGAGAGCATACTCATTTCGTTTTTTCCATTTTCTTAGAGATGAGGAAGGCCTGGTCTAGAGAAATATCTTTAAAAACAAAATCCATGGGTATTAACGGTTTTTGATTTATCTGGCAAAGACTGGTTAATAGGGCTCTGTCCTATCTGCCCACTGTCTCTGGGTTTTAAGAGTAAATCATCTCAGAACTGCTCAGTTACCTTTCTACTCAGTGCTGTTGGTACTAGTGTCCTCAAAGAGTTTAGGGTAAGTCTTTTCCCAGAGTCCCAAAATAGCAGAGAAGAGTTGAGGTGCCCTGGGAGACAGACATGTGAATCCTTTAGCTAGAAATGTGTTCTAGGCCCAGAGCTCAGGGACAACATTGGGAATGGTTCCAGGTCTGGAATCTCAGACTGGCTTCACCATGCAGTACCAATCTTCTCCATGCTGGCTGCTGGGTCACTTACCTGGCTCTGCCTGTCACTTCTCTCACCCGAACCTGGACTCTGGATCCTGGCCTCAGCTGTAAGTCTAGTGCTACTTCCCAGCACTATCCAGAGATGATCAAAGTCTCTTGTAATAGTAGTAGTAGTAGTAGTAGTGGTGAGCAAGAGGACAGTAAAAGCAAAAATAATGCTTCCTGGAGGTTGTACACTCTATGTAAAGTGCTTTACTTCTATGAATTCTAATCCTTTACAGGGAATGCCCACTTTACCAAGATTCAAAGAGGTTAAGTGACTTACTCAGAGTCACACAGTTCTTAACACAGTCAGAATCCAAATTCAGACCTGTCAGCTTCCAGAACCCAGCACAAAGGGGACAGAGTCTAAACCATCTTCCTGGTCATGATCACCTGCTTAACTGCTCAGTTATTTCTATTCTTGGGGTGCTCTGCAGTATTCCAGGGGCTGGGTGCTCTTATCCCAAGATGGAGAGGCTAAAACAGAGAGAATTAGAGCAAAATATTTACAGCCCTGTACAGGTCAACAGAATGTGGGTGGGTCATTAATTTACTACCTCTTTGCAAAAACTGTTAAGAGATCCAGTGGACCGCATAAAAAATATCAACTCACTGAAACACATCAGTCAAACTGATAAAGACGTGAAACACCAAGATGCACATTTGTCTAGTAAGCCAAGTGGTGAGAAATGTGGGAGGGTGGAGTCTACACTGCCAGCTAGGGTGACGTTCATATTCACAGCATCAGAGAAAACAGAGTCGAAAGAGATCTGGAAGGCCAAACCGTCTGGTCCTTGATCACATCCCTGACTTGCAGTTGCCCAGCTCCTCCTAGGACAACCACAGAGACAGGAAAATCACTATTTCCAGAGGCTTCAAAATTCCATCTCTGGACATTTCTGACTTCCTGGGTGCTGGAGCAATAGAAATAGAACTTCAGCACTCTCAGGTGGAGATCCTGTGAGTGCCAGTGAGGCCACTGTAATAGACACACTGGGAATGCCAAATGGGCCAGCCACTTTGGAAAACAGTTTGGCAGTTTCTTATAAAGTTAAATATATACTTACCATATGGTCCAGCAGTCTCATTCCTAGGTATTTACCCAGTGACAACATATGTCCATATTAAAACCTGTATACAAATACCTTTATAATCATTAAAAATTGGAAACAATCCAAATGTCCATCAGCTGGGGAATGGACAAACGGTGGTATGTCTATACTGTGGAATAATACTAGTACAGCAAGAAAAAGAACATGCTAGTGACATATGCAGTAGTGTGGATAAATCTCACATGCCTTATCAAAGCAAAAGAAACCAGACTCAGGTCAAAAGGCTATATAGGTTTTGATTTAATTTATATGACATTCTGGAAGAAGTGACAAATGTGTACATGTGTGAGTGTGTATATGTATGTGTGTATATATGTGTGTGTGTATACACACATACATTTTTGTAAATATATACATATACTTACAAAGAAGCTTGGTGGTAGCTAGGGGCTGGGAATGATTGGAGCTTTTGAATACAAGGAGGTATGAATGGATGTTTTTGGGGTGATGGAAATGTTCTATATCTTGATTGTAGGAGTTATTTTACAACTGTACAAGCTTGTGAGAATTAGTAAATTGTATATCTAAAAGGGTACATTTTACTGTATGAAATTATTCCTTGGTAATTATGACCTTAGAAAAATATTAAAAATATGCAGACACAAAACTTGATAGTTTGGTGACTGTATTAATCCATTTTCACCCTGCTATGAAGAAACATCCAAGACTGGGTAATTTATAAAGAAAAGAGGTTAAATTGGCTCACAGTTCTGCATGGCTGGGGAAGCCTCAGGAAAGTTACAATCATGGTGGAAGCCACCTCTTCACAGGTGGCAGGAGAGAGAATGAGAGTAAGCAGGGGAAATATTAGATGCTTATAAAACCATCAGATCTCATGAGACTCACTCATTATCACAAGAAAAGCATGGGGGAAACCGCCCTCATGATTCAGTTACCTCCACCTGGTCCTGCCCTTGACACATGGGGATTATGGGAATTACAATTCAAGGTGAGATCTGAGTGGGGACATAGTGAAACCATATCAATGACCTTCCTCTCTGTGGCTTCAGGATTTTGGTCCTTGTGATAATGATGGTTGTGAGAGGACTCTCCCCACTTCCTCTGTGAAAATTCATAAGGGCTACCTCACATGGATGTCTGAATCTGCCAAGCCACTGCCGGAGCTGGGGCCACTACTGTCTTCTGGGCCAGTAGTTCTGATGTCCCAGTGGCTGGGTCCCAGGCTCTGTCTATGAACTTGCACTTGTTCTGTATCTTGTGCCAGGGCCTTTCCGCCCTAGACAACTGACAGACTCCCTGTTGCTCCAAGCTACTTGATGATAATTTTTTCCAGCCAGGATAGAAATGGTTTCCTTTTCCTGGTAGGCTACTCTTCTGTGATTCTCTCTGAGGAATTGCTTGAGTCCTTAGGTATCATGGCTATTTTAATGTATACACAAGACCTGTTTCTTTCAATGGGATGCTCATGCCATTAGGGTCTCTGGGACTGGAGTGGATTAAAGCAAGTCCACCACCTTGCTTCTCCCAGAACTTCCACTCTCAGCCTTGATGCCTAGGTCTGGGGCTGTGTCCTGCACTCCAGTATTTTCCTGCCCCCATTGCAGATTCTCCTCTTCTGCTGCCCTGGAAATAGAGCTTCTCTTAGCATGTTCTATCTACACACTTCAAATTAATCATGCTTGTTTCTGTGTCTGAACCCCAAGTTTGGCCATGGATCAAGTTATTTCTCCAGGACATTCTAACACCCCATGCAAATCAATGCTATGAATCGATTATTGAGGAGACCAAAGCTAAGATAATACCTAACTTCAGGTGTTCAGAATAGCTCAATTCTAGTTTTGGTTTAAAAGCCTTTTTTACACAATAACTATGTTTTTGCCTTCTAGCAGCCTCTATCGTTTTCATTCTTCTCTTCTGACATAGTGCTGAGTAAATTTAATACATCTTTTACATGATGTAAAAGGCGTCTTTGAAGACAATAATCATGTTTTTCTGGAATGTACTATTTAGGCTACCTTAGCAAGAATGCTTGTCTGCTAGAGAGACCATATCTGGAGTTCTGAATTGAGATGCAGATCCTGTGTATAAGAAGGACATAGGAAGAGCTGTATGTCAGAGGAGGAGAAGCAGAGACTCCCACGCCACGTTGTGGGAAGAACCTGCTTCGTGCTCGGGGGTCTGCCTTCTCTTTCTAGGCAGAAATGTCTAAAGAAACAGCCTAGCATTGCCGTGTCACCACTGAGCAAGAGACCCCCTTCTCATTAAGGAATTTGGAGGGAAATGACACCGCCCATGAAAAAGTTCTCTGTGGCGTTATCAGCATTTTTTCAAATAAATTATTTATATTTTTTGGCACTAAAATAGATTTAGCATGTCCTAGGAGTATTGATTGGCTTGGGCTGGATTCTGTGTGGAGGCGCAGAGGGAGGAAAAGTCTTGGTTTTAATGGAAGAAACATCCCAGGCACATGGGGGGAAAACCCAAAAACAAAAACAGAGAAGCGTGATGTACCCAGCCCTCCTCAAAGCACATGGGAGTTGGCACCGTGCACAGTTCTGGTGCTCAATCAAGGTTGAAACATAACCCAAACATTGGCGAGCCCATGGGCCAACTCCCTACATTTCTGGAATGGTCTTGATGAGAACAAGAAATCCACTGCATCCACCAGAATTCTCTTTATTATTTCCCACCCAGGCTGCCTCTTCTATCTTGTACTGGACAGGACCCATTCCATTCTGAGTGCAGCTCTGTGGTCTGAGAACAGATGGAGGGCCGCTTCCCTCCCTCTCCAGAACTTTTTTAGGGAGAGTCCTGTATTTATTTTGAAGAAAGATTTTGAGTCACGATGGGGGAGGGTGACACCCAAGGGTATGCTCAGCTGAAGGCTGTGATAAAAGGTGCCCTCAGAACTGCTATGTGTAGGATAAGTAGGGAAATTTGTGTTGCTTCTGAGAAAGGGGAGTAAGGAAAGGAAAAAAGAGAAAGAAGTGAGGGGCAGCCAAGAGGTAGAAGAGACTGGCAGGGTTGGGGGGGTGATCCTGACTCCTGAAAGGCTTAATATAAGTTATTAAAAATAACTGAATGGTTTGTGGGCATGGCCTTGGGGTGGATGTGCCAGAGAAGGGGCTGTGTGTTGTACCTGCAACAGAATGGGAGAGGCCAGAGCCTGTGGCTGGGCTGCAGGAACTGCGAGAGAAGGTCTGAGCATGAATTATACTTGTTTCCTTGTTTATTTCTCCTGTTGAACTTGAACTCCTTCCTTGGTGGGCTCTATCTTACTTGTCTTGTGTATTTTCAGTGGCAGCATACTGCCTAAAACAGAGAAGGCCCTCAATCAACCCTGTTCAAAGGAAAGAAAGAAGGATAGACCTTTGCAGTAGAATCTTTTAATTTTGCAAGTAATAAAGGATGAAAGATAATTGAGAATGCCTCAGAAACAGCAAAGTCCCAGTATTGATTTCTTGTAGTCTACAGATTCATTCAAAGGAAAATGAAATCAATTAAACTTTTCTTTAAATCTTGTCTTCCTTATCTTGGCAAGTCTAGTCCAGATGGATTGGTCTAGCGCAGACGCACCTGCTCCATGAAGCCTCTTCTATGCTCCTAATTGGGCATTATGGTACATGATCTAGAATGATGGAAAATTAGAATTGAGAAGATACATTAGAAGTCATTTAGAGATATTCTGATCCCTGAACCTTAACATTAACCATAACTCTGACATTTAAGGGACCTTAAATATCACTTAACATTTTGTGTCTTTAGGGTTTGTTTGTTTTATAAAATGTCTTTTACTTTAAAACGAGGCTTCCCTGGGCCTGTCAACATAGATGTGTGTTACACACACATGAAACATGATCAGTATAAAATCCGTGCTAAAAAAAATTTACAAGAAATAAATATTATGATTTCAAACCACAGTGGCTTCCTGGTAAATCAAAGATCCTTTTGTTTAGTGGAACACCTTGAGTTAGGATACTCAAAGTAGACTTGGAGCTCAGTCTTGGAACAAGAGTTGGAGAAAGCCAAGTTGGAGTTCTACTGGTAGGTGTGAAGGGCAATATGCGAGGGAGAAGAAAAGAGAAGATGGGAGGAGGAAATGCAAGAAAAGACTGGCGAGATGGCAATAGATTAGGGTGAGGGGTGATGTGGCCAAGGAAATTGTGCTAGAGCAATATCTGAGAGTCAAAGTGGCGGTTGTCCATGTTCTTATGATGTGACCCTGCCCCTACTTTCATTTCCTGCAAACTTTAAGCTTAATTTTTTAGCAAAGTGACCAATTTCCCCAGGAATTCATAGAAATCTTGGGGAGGGAATTGTACCTTCAACAGCATATAGAATGGAGGTTTGAGGAATCCTATCTAGACCTTCAGGTGTAGGAGGATCCCAGAAGATAACTGGGTTATGCAAGGCTATTTAGTATCATGGACCCTTATGAATGCGTGAAAATCATCACTTGAAATTCACATATTTTAAAACAGGAGATGGAGATAGACATAAAAGTTATAAATAGTCAAACCTCTGCTGTAAAGTACAAAACGTCAATTGAGTACCTTTCATACAGTTTTTGTCTTCCCCTGGAATGAATTTTGATGATGTCCTTATTGCACAAGAGATCTTGTAGCTAGCGACCAGAAGAAAATCTTTACCAATGTGAATTTGGGGGACTTGGGAAAAAAGATGGTCTTAGTGATATATTATCCCAACAGCTTCCACGGTAAAGCCTGATGAAAAGTTTTCATATCATTATACACCCAAATAAGAGTGTCATGTGGCATTTCTACAAACCAATTTTGAGCATGGTGAAATTCAGGGCTTTGACACTCCCAGTGGGAGAGTATTAATGCTATGATAACCTGTAAGTCAATCTCTACCTCGATGGCTTTATATCTGAAAACACCTTGCTGGAAGATGAGATTGCTTGAGTTTTTCTGATGCCCAATTAGACTATTTGCTGGATCAGAATGCCACTGAGGGTGGCTGGGTAGTCTGTCCTTTTTTGGTATCTCCTCTGGCATCTTGCCCATTCTTGTCCATACTGTCTTCCTAGTCATTCATGCTGTTCTTTTCCCATTTGACCCAGAGGTTAATGAGAGCACTGGGTCTAAACTCTTCTTGGGCATAAATGGTGAGATATACTACAAAAGCTCCCAGGCCTCATGTGAAGCCAATGTGAAAGGAGAGTACATGGCAAGTGGCTTGTTCACCAGTCTGTCCTTCTTGTGGCGTACTGGTTCATAAGGTTACTTTCAGCTTTCTTATAAGCTAAGGCAATGAGGGAATTATGTCTGTGCCCAAGTTGATGAACCAAGATGGTAATGGTGTCAGTGGGCAGGGTGAGCCCAACAATAATGTAGATTTAAAAACCCAGCAATGGCCAGCGCAGTGGATCACACCTGTAATCCCAGCAGTTTGGGAGGCTGAGGCGGGCGGATCATGAGGTCAGGAGATCGAGACCATCCTGTGAATGGTGAAACCCCATCTCTACTAAAAATACAAAAAATTAGCCGGGCGTGGTGGCCGGCGCCTGTAGTCCCAGCTACTCAGGAGGCTGAGGTGGGAGAATGGCGTGAACCTGGGAGACGGAGCTTGCAGTGAGCCAAGATGGCACCACTGCACTCCAGCCTGGGCGACAGAGTGAAACTCCATCTCAAAAACAACAACAACAACAACAAACAAACAAACAAAAAAACCCAGCAATGTTCTTGAAGTGTAAGCAGTAATCTGTAGGTTGTCAAAGAGTAGGTAACCTTCCTTCATCTTGTGACTGTAGATGCAAAGTTGTCACATTGTTGTTCATTAAGGCTGTGTACCCTGAATTTTTAGCTACATCAGGACCTGCTTTTCTCATGGCAATCCTGATATCTACCTTTTTAGAGCATTGACTCCATTCTCTGTCAAAACATGCTGTCTCTGACGGCTCACCCAGTTTCTGTTGGGCAGAGGTCTGAGCAAAGATGGCTTCTGAGAGGATCGTTAAGAGCTCACTCAGCTATTCCTGACTTGTGTCCTTCGGCTGCACTTCACTGAGATCTCCAGGGACCCTTCATCACCATGAGAAAGCATTTATTATTGGGATCATCAGCTCATGTATAAGGAGCTGAAATTTGTTGGTAGAGGCAAAAGGGATTTCAGCCTGGCTACTTTGCAGTTTCATTTTCTAATTTCCATGACATCACCCAAAATGACTGCTGAGAATTTCCAAGGGCAGTTTCTGGGGCATCTTCAACCACAGCTTTCTCCATGTTGAGAACACTTTCCTGTCCTGGTTTGAACTCAACATGGTTACGCAGTATTATCATTAATAAGGAGTTCCAGATTCCAGAGCCTCGGGCAAAGACGTGCGTTGACTGTTCTTCACATGTGTCAACCACATTAATCTGTTACACTCACCTGTTGTGAGTCAGGGTGCCAGTCTTGTCAGTGCAAGTGATGAGGTGGAACTGAGGGTCTCCAGCACTTCCAGGTTCTTACCAGGCAGTTCTACTTGGCCATCCATTCTCTGTCAGTAACAGAGTGAAAGTGACAGTGACAAGGAGGCCCTTAGGTACATTGGCAACGTGATGCCAGTGAGGAAGATGGAAGGGTTCAATGCATGATACTTCATGGACACTGATGATGAAGAAAAGGATGCCTATGAATTCCTGCCTCAATGCAAGCAAGGTGCTTGATCTCACTGGCAATGAGTATCTTCTCATTTCCAGCTTCTGAAGTCAGTGAGGCCATCTGTCCAATGATGGTGCCATTGCCTGTGTTGGCAACTGTGCCAGTTTCTGTGCCTTCTAAACAGGTTGTGGAAGAGAAGACAGTATTTTTTATTTCCAGGGGATTGTCATGAGACAAGTCACATGAGCAGGACTGGGGCTTGGACATCCCACTGATAGATGAGTTATCTACCCTAACTCTCTGAAAAGCCAGCAACCTGATATCTGTAGGAATTTAGTATTATCCTTTAATCTCCACTATATCCTGGTTACCAACTGTTATGCAGAAGTTGCATTCTTCTCTGCATCTCAGACAACAATAGCTTGCTGAAGAATAAGTTTACTGAAGGTGGCCATGATATTGGTGTTTTTCACCTCTTGGTAATAAGCAAAGATCCCTGCAACCAGAGTAAGCACAGAGCTCACATACACATTGTCTAGGGACACAGACTTATCACAGGAGTACTGAATGCTAAATGCAACCCAGCACAGGAATGCCACAGTGGGATGAAGAATGCTGGCACCAAAACTTGACAATCTTTGATGTTTCTTTGAGAGGCCTAAATTAGGGTGATCCCAAGCCAGGAGCTCTGAAGCTGTTATGCTGGAGAGACCTGTATGTTTGCACCATATTTATATTTCAATTCCTTATTGCTGAATTTGTGGTCATCCTGGTTAAGTTCTTTCCTGTGTTTCTCTTTCTGGTGATTGTTTTTGAGTTCCAAGCAGTTGTTCTTCAGGCGCCTGTACTTTTCCTTGCCTCTCCCTTTGGCTCTTTTTTCTCTACATTTTTAGTTCCACTGAGCTACATCAAATAAATTTTTGGTGTTGTCTTGTCCATGAAGTGGATGACATGGGCACTGGAGGATGAGGTTGGGTTGCATGAGGGTGCAACTCTAAGGTGTGGGTCATACTAAGGGCCTGGTGCCCAGGGGTCTAGCTTCAGGAGCTCCAGACAGGGACACCAAAGGGCCAGTGTCAGCCTGGAAATCAGGCTGGCATCCTGCAGCCCATTAAGTTCAGCACCTGTGATCTGTTTTCTATCTTATTTCCATTCATTTCTTATCTATCCTACCAGGTTGAAAGTATTCTGAGGGCAGAACCTATGTTTGTTTCATCATTATATTCTTACCACATGGGAATTCAAAAATAGATATTTGTTGAATGAATAAATGACCTCACAATTTAGGGTCTGTGGGTTTGTGTCCACCATTTGGCAGAGAAATGTAGCCACTGATGGAAGAGATAAAGAGATGAATGAACAAACTTCATAAAGCAAGAGGCTCAAACTAGTTCCACAATTTTCAGCTGGGGCCCCCGGAAGTCTTTCTGAGGAAAAAGGTACATAAATCAATCTAAGCCTCAGTTTCTGCATTTGTAAAGTCAGGGTGAAGATAGGAGAATGACAGCATGTATCACTCAGGTTTGTTAGTATTAGATAATGCATGTGGAGCATTTGGAACTATTTCTGGTATATCATGAGCACACAAATTTAGTTATTAAGATTATAATAAGTAACCAGAATATAAAAGCAATATGCCCACCAGCATCCTCATCATAGTCCCTGCAGACGGATGCTTATCTTAGCTAGTCACGGCATTTTTGGTAGTTATTGACCGTAGAAGGTTTATATAGTGGTCTTTCAGCCCTGTCTTCTCAAGAAATAATCCTGTGCATCACCCTTTACAGAGCTCTTTGAAGGCAAGAAACATGTCATATTCATCTCATTATCCTGCATATCTAGCACAGTATATGACAGACAAAGGTGCTAAATATACCTTTTAAATAAATAGATGAATAAATAAATGAATCCTATTCATAGAAGGCATTGACATTAGATATTGGTTCAAAAATCATCTAGGATCGGTGGTGACTTAGTAGTGATGAAACTGAACCCAAATGCTGCCTTGGAGATCTTTTCATGCCCAGAAGTTCTGATTATGTTATGGCTCATCCTGTAATCAACAACCCTTCCCTCCCCGAAACCCATTCTAGATTTGGATCTAGCAGTGGCCTCCACAGTGAGGGGAGTGTTAACTGCCAGGCCTATCATAATTAATAGTCATTCAATCTGGGCTTTGGAGGGATAGTCTGATGTAACTCTTATCAGCTCCATCAACAATGCCATGATCAATTTTAAAGAGTTGAGCTGATGTGACTTATCAAGGGACCTTAGCTGCTATGACGCTATGGCCTGGCTTGATGCCCTCAGCCAAAGCCAAGTGTTGGGTGGGTAGCTTGGCTCTCTCAAGAGCCTGCCTGGCCCACTCTCGTGGTATGTGTCAGGGCAGCAAGAATGCATTGCCTAAACTAGGAATGTGGACCGCCTCTGAGGGCTGGAGAAAGAAGGGAATGGAGGGGGGGAGTTTTGGCTCTGATGGTGGAGCAGGAGAACTGGTTGTTCAAAGGACATGTAAACAGTCCTTGGCTCAAGCGTTCCTGCTGTTATCCATAGTTACTCCCAATCAATGTATCCTGGGTATTGTTCTGGGGCAGGGAAAAGGTGAAGTCCAACCAGGAGCAGACTGCAAGGCACATTGCAGATCTAGTGTGCAGAGGTGCAAACTTGGCCTAGGAATAAAGTGGTTGTGGCTGGGATGCCATGACCTCAAGGGTGGTCTCAGTGCTTAATCTTTGGAAAGGGCACTACTCATCCCAGGGACACCTGCAGAGCCCATGTTCTCAAAGAGATACATCTTGGTTTGATGGTTGGAAAGACAGTAGAAGTCCTGTTTTCTCATCCTATCCTTTTTCCATCCAGGCAAAAAGGGACTGATAATAATCTCATTCTCATTCTTCTTCTGATTGTTAATGAGTTTTAGCACATGGAACATTTTTAATAAGAATAGGTTCACGTCACTACGTTGGAATTTGGGTTTGGAAGGCAGGGCCTTAGGGCTTTGAAATGTTTTGTAGAAAAGGCAATGCTGTGTGGGGGCTTCTCTGTTACCATGTGCCCTTCCCACTGGAGGGAACAAACCACTGCACTAGAGTGACTTCAGCCCACAGCTGATAAAGACACTGTGGTATAAGCTTCTGGCAATGTGGGCTTGATAGAATGAAGACTATGTTATTTCTCCTCTTTGCTCAGCCACATTAACCTTCTGACATCCTTAGAATATAGTAGGCTTTTCCTGCCTAGAGCCTTCACTTCCCTGGCCTTTGCGTGACTGGCTGGTTTTCATTCTTCAGATTCCTGTTCAATGTCAGCTTCGCAGAGAAGCCTTCCCTGACCACTGTATATCTAAAGTAGGCGTTCTCTCTCTACCTCCCCCCAATATACTTGTGTTAGTCCAATGCATTGCTATAAAGCAATACTGAGACTGGATAATTTATAAAGAAAGAAGGTTGTATTGGTTTTATTGGTCCTGCAGGCTGTACAGGAAGCTTGGCACCAGAATCTGCTTGGCTTCTGGTGAGACCTCAGGAAGCTTTTACTCAAGGTGGAAGGTGAAGCAGGAGCAATCATGTCACATGGTGAGTGAGGAAGCAAGAGACGGGGGAGGTGCCACACCCTTTTAAACAACCAGCTCTCATATGAACTACCAGGGTGAGAACTCACTTATCACCAAGGGGATGGTGCTAAGCCATTAATGAGGGATCCGCCCCCAAGATCCAATCACCTCTCACCAGGCCCCACTTCCAACATTAGGAATCACATTTCAACATGAGATTTGGAAGGGAAAGACATCCAAACAATATTAATGCTCTATGACAGCCCTCTGTTTCTTTCCTCTGTGGCCCTCTTCATAACTCTAACTGCACTGATTCACTGGTTTATTATCTTTAGAGTGTGAACCCTGTGAGGGCTGGCCTGCCTTGTACTTGGTGTATTTTCAGGGTATAGGACAGACCTAGCAAACTTAAAATATTTGAAACCCTATCACGTGTACTTCAGTACTTTGGGAATTTTTGGGCATGTGAGTTAGACCTAGCCTCTTAAAGCTTAACAACTAGCTGTGAAAATAGCAAATTTTTCACTAGCACTTACAATAAGTGCTTCAAGAGAGGAAGAACAGGGTGCTGTTAGGGGAACTCTATACAGGTCTGCAGAAGCCAGAGGAGGTTTTCTCCTGGAAGATCTAAGAACTGTCATCTGAATCAAGTAGAAATTAGCTAAAGAAAAAGGGAACTAGTTCTAGGCAGAGGGGATAGCATGTGCAAAGGCCTGGAGGTGGGAGAGATGAGAGCATTTCTGAAAGCTGTTTAGCCGACTACAAGATGACAAGTAGCAATAGGTGAAGACAGAGAGACAGCAGGGGCCAGAGCACAGCATGCTGAAACCAGACTAGGTTTGGATTTTATTCTGTAGAAAATGCAGAGATGCTGAAGAGTTTTAAGTAGAGAGAGGCATGATCAGATGCTCGTTTTTGAAAGGATCACTCTGCTTTGTGGGGAGACAGGACTTGGAGGAGCAAGGCTAAAGGCAGGGTAACCATGTAAGGGGTTACCGTGGTGGTCCAGGAGAGCAACCATGGTGGCCTGTACTGGGGAGGTGGGTGTGGGTGTAGAGAGCAGGGAAATGGTACCCTCGGAGTTATGGGAGGAGGGTCTGAAGACACATGATTGATTGTATAAGAAAGGAGTCAACGTCAGGGAGTATTTAGTGATGGTGGGTGGGCATAGGGATGAAGCCCCTTTGTCTTGGGCACCTGTGTGAAGGATGATGCTATCCACTGAGACAGGCAAGCTGGGGAGAGGAGAGGAACCAAGCACATCCTCTCTTTGGGCCATCCCTCCTGTTCTCTTCCCCTAGGGAAATTCTAGCTGCCATAAAGACTCAGGACAAGTGCCACATCCTCTTTGAATCCTCCTCTGAACCCTCCTGTGAACTCCTGTAGCACCAGCCACTGGCCCACACCCTTTGTCACTACTGTACGTTGCTCTGCAGTGTTTCATCCAAGTTAGCCTTGTCTTTCCAACTAGGTTTTGTGCTGCATGGTAGCAGAATCATTTGTTCCAGTGATCCCCTGCAGGGCTGAGTATGTGGCAGGTACTCAGTTCTTGGTGGCCATATTAGTCAGGGTTCTCCAGAGAAATAAGAACCAATAGGATGTATATATATAAGATGGTCCTTAACTTATGGTTTTACTTATGATTTTTAACTTTACAATGGCTTGAAAGCAGTACACCTTCAGCATGTTCCTGGATTTACACAGGGGCTACATCTGGATAAACCCATCATAAGTTAAAAATAATATAAGTTGAAAATGCACTTTCTACTTACGATATTTTCGATTTATGATGAGTTCATCAGGATGTAACCCCATCATAAGTTGAGGAGCATCTGTATATAGAAAGAGCTTTATTAGAGGAATTGGCTCATATGGTTATGGAGGCTGGTGAGTCCAAAATCAGCAATGTGATCCAGCAGACTGGAGACCCAGGAGAGCCAATGGTGCAGATGAAGTCTGAACGCAGGCTGCTGGAGAATCTCCTGTTGCTCAGGGAGACCAGTATTCTTGTTTTATGCAGCCCTTCAACTGATGGTATGAGGCCCACCCACATTATGGAGGGAAATGTACTCTACTCAACCTCTGCATATTTCAATATTAATCTAATCCCCAAACACACTCCAAATTGACACAAAAATTAGCAATCACAGGGGCAGAGTGGTGCTGTGAAAATCATAGTAATTTTCCCAAGGTCACCCAGCAAGGATGTGTCTGAGCCCAGAGTGACACTCAGGTTTCTAGACTCCCAGGTTTTTGTTTTTCCCACTACATTTCACAATGGAAAACTTGAGAGAGAGAGAGAGACAGAGGGAGAGTGTGTGTGTGTGTGTGTGTGTGTGTGTGTGTGTGTGTGTGGTGTTTCTCAATCAAGAGGCCAGATAATTAAACCTATGGCTTCTAGTTTTTAACTTGGGGATTATAAAACAAAGAAAGGAGATCTTTTCCCCCAGTTGCGTAGTATTCTTTGTCAGCAGTTTTCTGAAAATAGCAGTTTGGTCTGGACTACAGGAAGTTATGAAGTAGCCTAGGTCTTCAGCAAAAACAGCCTGTTCCAGGTCACTGAATTCAGGCAGCTTTGGGTCTGGGAGCTCTACTGTTCAGGGGTCCAGGCTGCAAATATCCAGCCAGCGCACCCCATAATACTCACTAACATGGGAGGCTGCCACCATCCCTCCCTCTGACCTCCTGCCAGTTCTCTAGCAGGGAACTTGGCTGCGGTGCTTTTCAAAATAATCTGTGCACACCTCTGGTTGAAATTTACAAGCAGTCCTATCATTTTTTTTCTTAAAATTTCAAATCCATAATATTTCAAATCATCCAATATTAAGTAATTCTGCGGATGGAAAAAGAACAGTGGAAAAGAAGACCAACCCGTCCTCTGTTCCCCCATTTAAGTTTCAATGTGGTTTTCTTTTTGGTTTGTCTGCAGCACTGGTCTGTTGGCCTGGTCTGCCTTTCTCCCCCCTGGCCTTTGCACTTTCCACTTTGTGATCCCAGTTTTATTTTCCATGGGTGCTCTGGCACGTATAGTAGAAAGGATCATGTTTGGATTAGAGATCCAAATCTTTACCACATTCTTGAAAATTAATGGCACCTCCAGGTTTCCATGCTCACCACCATGCAGGGGCTTGGTGCCAAATGCATTTATCCATTTGGTGGTCTTAGGCACTTAGGCATGGCCAATGTTGGTCACCAAAATTGGTGTGTATTAGGGGGTAAGCTGGCTGCATATTTGCAGCCTGGACCACTGAAAAGCAAAGCTTCAACCCTGCCCAACCTCCTCTCTAAGCCATTTGTGGATTCGGAATAGAATGTGCTGGTGGACAGCAACAAAAAGTCCAGGACAGAACGTTCCAGATTTAGAGATCCCTTCTTGGTGGGAAGAGACAGGAACTTAATTCCAGCCTGGAATCGCACAAACAAATACATCTGTAAGACAGGAATCCCAAGTACAAATATCTGAGCGGTAGGGTGAAAGCTGGAAAAAATTAGCACTTAGAGAGACCTGGGGCAGAAGAGAGAATTGCGAATTTGTTCTGTACTTGCCCTGTAACTTACGGCTGGCTGATGGGATAAGGGGTGGGAGGGAGATGGGGCAGGGAGGCAATTGTTTAGAAGAAGCAGCCAGTGATATTAGGACTGCAAACAAATACAGCTGCAGGTCATGGGGAAGGGCAGTCAGTGACCTTCTTGTAGACACTGATGAGACTATTGCTATAAAGTACTTAGAAACTTAGGAGTTTGTGTCCCTGGCATGACAGACTCTGGAGAAGGTTCAAAGAGAAGGGGGTCTGAAGACCAGCTTGAGAACAATTGAGCATCACTGCTGAGCTCTTTCTGCATTGTAATCGATAACCGTTTAGAATTTGCTGGTGGTCCGCTCAGCATAAAATGGGAAAACTGAAGGAAAAAAACAAGGGGGAGAAGAAAAGACTAATGTTGCTGGAGTAGAGGATAAAGAAGAGAGAATTAGAAGGCATCTCAGAGACCCTCTTGTCTACCCTTTTAGTGTTCGCAAGTAGGGTGAAACAGGAGTGAAGATGAGGAGTGATTTTGACCTTCACACATTTCGTGGGTTTTGTGATACGAAATGAAATATAGAGGAGGTTTACATTAGGTTCAAGATTGTCCCCATTGCTATGGCACTAGCTTAACTAACATCTCCTTTAGGGATGGAGAATAGGTGAAAACCAGAGTATGGGTAAATGCAAATTGGTGTAAATGTTAGAAGGTGTAATTTTGGGACATGCATGTGTGGGTCACTGGAGAAATCCTGAGTGATTTTTCATGATTCTATTTTTTTCCCTTGTGTCCTCAAGAAGCCCACAGTGTACAGTTTGGGAAGGGTGGGTGGGAGAAGAGGTTGACAGTATTGAAAGGAACAGGGTGGGCTTATCTCCAGCATGAATATCTTTTGGAGTCTTGACTCAAGAAATGACTTCTTTGAGATATTTTCCTCTCCCTGGACATGTGGGGTTTCCTTCACCTAGCTCTCAAATGTATTATGGGGAATATTGCCTTCACAAAGATCTGGAGGCTGGTAGACATTGTTCCATCCAGGAGACCCTGCTAACAACCCAGCTGCATAAGCTAGATTGTGAGTCCTAACTCTTACACATGCACCAGGGCTGAGATAGCTGCTGATGGTCACCTGGGAAAGGGTTAAAAGCAAAGATTCTAAGAACTCCTCAACCCCTGAGATCTTGATTTGGAAATCTGTGGGTGGAGACTGAAGTCAACATTTCCTGATGAATCTGATGTGCATTTGGAGTTGGAAAACCTTTGTGACTGGGGTCATTGCTCAGCAGTAAAGTCTTTATCATCTAGACATTTTTGGTGGAAAACAGGTAGCATCAATTTAATACCTATAGTATTCCCAGACAATTATAAATAATGGCAGTAAATGTTGAGCAAATCTGTAGATTTATATAGACGTGGAGTAGAACTCAAAGAAAAATATATTTGTATAGTGGAATGTCACCATCATTCTAGACAGTGACTAAATATGTAGATGTTTAATTGAAACAAGGCTTTTCTTTCAGTCTATGCAAGGCAACTCCTTTCCCCACTGTCATCTTCTTGGTTTGCTCAATTTTCAAAGAATGTGTGTGTGTGTGTGTGTGTGTGTGTGTGTGTGTGTGTGTTGTGTGTGTTGTGTGTATGTGTGTGGGGGCTGGAGGGTAGAGGACCGGTGGGTTTGGGAAGGAAGGTAAAGACCACATAGCATACTGTTAAGTAAAAGGGTTGCAGGCCAGATTTTTCCAGGTCAGCTATCTCTATTGATCAGACTGAGTTAATTCCTATAGTCTCAACTCCCTTCAATTGAGCAAACCAAGACGTTTCTCTGGACAGTTTCTCTGGCACAGAAACATAAGCTCTGTGCAGCATGTAAGGGCTTCTTGCAGGAGGTAGGACTTTAGAATTCTCTTTGAATAGGATTTTGCAGGTTGTGCTCGTGTGTGTGTTAGTGTGTTTATGCACACTTATGTGACATAGGATGAGTTTCTGTAAGTTTAAGTGCATTGTCCTTATGCCCAGCATGTAGTGTAAGAAATACAAATCAAATGGATGGGGCTGCCATCAACATGTGGACAAAACATGCAGGATCTTGTGATGGAATTAAATTGACAATATAGGCAATGACACTGAACCCAACAAAATAAATGGAAAAAGGGGTCTCCTTAGATGTGTCCTTCACCTGGGGTGGGGATGGATTGATTCATTCAAAAAGGCAAGGAGTAGGGAGTCTCGAGGAGACTCTTTTGCTTTTGTGGATTCCTACAGAGACAGTTGATTTTGTCAGCTTCTCAAACAGGTTAGTGAGTCAACAGAGCAGCCTCCCTAAGCTGGAGACAGTCTGATGCAAGTTTGCTGGATAAACAGAGCAAATCCCTGGAGGTGTCGAAAGAGAGGGGTGTGGCCAATGCCTTGGGTTGACGGCACACTCAGAAGGGCTAAGAAAACAAGGGTATAAACGCTAAGCATCTCTTAGGTTTCGTTTACTCAGGCCAAAGGGAGTTGGAACTATAGAAATTAACTCAGTCTGATGAATAGAGATAGCTGACCTGGAAAAATCTGGCCTGCAACCTTTTTACTTAACAGTATGCTATGTGGTCTTTACCTTCCTTCCCCAACCCACCCCTCCTCTACCCTCCAGCCCCCACACGCATACACACAACACACACACACACACATATACGTACACATACATACACACACTTATTTTCTTTCTGCCTGTGAATACTCTACTTTCTCATCTCATTTATTTGTCTTCCAGCTCAGGGAGCTATATACATTGATTTTCATTGTTCTCCATGTATTTCATGTAGGAATATCTTATCTATCTGAAGGATC
The DNA here is from genome assembly GCF_009828535.3 of Hylobates moloch. Lineage (NCBI taxonomy): Eukaryota > Metazoa > Chordata > Mammalia > Primates > Hylobatidae > Hylobates > Hylobates moloch. The sequence continues at coordinate 24,183,204 of NW_026652276.1, forward strand.
AGTGCTGTATATTATGCTGTAGCTTCCTTTCTTCATTTTTTTTCCTTTCTCTCTTCCTCCCTCCTTCCCTTCTTTTCTGTCTTCCTTTTTCTTCTTTTCTTCCTCTTTCCCTTCCTTGCTTCCCCTTCCTCCCCTCTCTGCCTTCCTTTCTTCCATCCTTTCTTCTTTCCCCCTTTCTTCCTTCCTTTCTTCCATCCACCCAAGGTCTTCCTAGCTAGTGCTGGGTCTGTGTTGAACTTTTATTCATTGTTTCATTCACCAAACTATCTTTATGAAGCACTTACCATGTGTTAGTCACCAGGCTAAGCTCTGGAGATACAGAGATAAAAGCCAGGCCTTCAGTCTTTAGACTGTTCATAGTCCAGCAGAGAAGAAGATCTCAGGTTCTCTAGGCAGTCAAATTATATAAACACAATTTGTTGAATGTCATTAAATCTCCAGTTTTGAAATTTATGACTTTAGAAACAAGTAAATTGGAAAGATGTTTGAAAGCAGATTTTAAAACCACCAAAGGAGCAAAAATGATGGAGCCAGTCAAACGTGGCAAGGGAATCAGCATGTCCTGTTCAGCTCCCTAAAGCATTCCTACAAGGCACTCAGCTCTCAGGAGGATTGGTTTCCAAAGAGGCTGGGAGAGGTCTCCTGTTCTCCTGTGGTGGCTCAGATGTGGCAAACCCGGAGAAAAGGCAAGTGAAGCAAGCCTGGCCGCTTAGTTCTAGCCACATGTCAGTCTTATCCTGGTGAAAATTCTCTGTAACTCTCACTGGGCTTGACATACCTTCCAAATCCAAAGAACTTTCCTCAGACTGCCTAGTTTCTTTGGCCTCTGGGAATAACATTCTTTCTTTCAGCTCAGAAAATAGGTGGAGGGAAAGAAAAGTTAAAGCAAACGGAGAAATATAGGAATACGTCAGTTTAATAACCCTTCAATCGAAAAGATGAGCAAAATCATCTGGGGACATGAACATGACTAAGAACAGAGGCTAGGCCTTTGGAAAAGGTTGCTGTTGCCGTGGAGCAAAGTCCTTGGATAATGCAGAGAAGCTCAGAGGAGCTTTGGTATGAGTGACAGTAGATCCCTTTGGAGTAAATTGTTTAATTTGATCTGGGGATGGAATGTACCTTTTATGCCTCCTTTTTCAAGGAACTGACATATTTACAGCTTGTAAATCATTGATGAGGACAAAACAGATCTTGGCATTTCCAGAAAGTCATGGATGGCAGAATTTTCCCACTCACCCCCACAACCATGAGTACACACACACACACACACACAAACACAAATTCAAAAGTCATTGAACATGTGTTCCACATGGGTGGTGAATCTGGCACCAAGCTCTAGCGATTTAGATTCCCAGATAGCCATTTGGCTGTTATTGCACAAAGAGAATTGGCTGTGGAATGAAATTAGCTGGTTGAATCTTGTCTGAAAAAGGGTAAAGGTTTTAAACACACAATGCTCACACTTGGTGTGCATTGCATCCTAACCTTCCTGAATAAGAATGCCTATTTTGTGGAACTGATTTTTCTGTTCCCTCTCATGGTAGAGGAAAAACAAGCTTCTGGGATCATTACCAATAGTGGATTTGAGATGTTGAGGCCTCAGAAACACATTGGACAGAGCTGTGACCATTAAAAGGGATTAGGGGCCTCATCTCTCAAAATATGAGAAAAGAAAGAAGCAGTTTTAGAAAATTGGGCCTACAGACATTTTTCAGGTTATAGGCAATATAGTCTGAGAAATTTTGTAGGCAGGCTATGAATTGTTTTCACGTCAGGAATTTTGGTGGGCTGTTCTGTTTACTAGGGAGCCCTCCCTCCTCCCTCAAAAGGAGGAATTGGGCTTATATGATGGCCAGAAGATTTAAATTAAAAACAAGGAAAAATCTACTGACTTTATCTTTAAGAAAGGGATAAATGCACTTAGATGAGAGAGCAAGAGAGAGAACATTAATATCATGTCTCTCTCTGAAAGATAACTATCCTTCTTATTGTGAATCCCAAAAGAATGGGATTGGGGGTTCTCTTCCAAATATTCTAGTTTCCTGAACTGTGAGCTGGCCATTCCAGAATCTACCTGAGCATTTTCAGATTGTAAGATGAAATTCACTTTATACTACTGGCTTATTGGACATGCTGGGCAGTGCTTTCCTTGGCTTTTCTCGACTTCCTCTCTTTCAAGAGCAGAGGGACTCTTGGTGAACAAGTTTCCATTTCCCCAGCCCAAATGAGGAGGTGACAATGGGAAGTGGAGATAGAGTTGGGGTGGAGGAAGGGTTAGCAGGGACCCTACTGGTGCTTCTAAAGGTCTGTGCTCCTCAGGTATAGAAAGGGTCTGCTACTGGTGGGGAGAACTTTGGGGGCTCCATCCTCTTCCCCCTCCTCCCCAGCTCCATGCCACTGAGCCCACTTTAGAATCCTGCCCCAGCCTCCATTCTGAGAGGCACGATTGGATATGAGTAAAAGTGGGTGAAGCTTTGTGGGCAAAGCATTTTTTTTTAGTGACCCCAGTGGGCTTCGTAACCTCTTTGTAGGACCAGAAAATGCCACTCAGTGTGTGAGAGACCTTAGAGGTCATGACGATAGGATCTAGCAACTAGTGAACAGCAATGATGTGTACACTGAGGTGTGAAGATGAAAGTGGCTTACCCAGGCCACTCTGGTTGTTAGTGGCTGAAGAAAGACCTCCTGCTTCCCAGCTGAGGGCTTCTCCTCCTGTACTACAAGCCTGTGCCCTTCTGGAGTATCCTTTCTGGAGATTTTGGGTTGGGGTCATTCTGGCTCCTGGTCTCAATCCCGACCCAAAAACCTTTCATCTTACTTTGCGCTTCTTAGTGAGATTCCTGAACTCACTCTCTTCCAATGCTCCAGCCGTCTGCTCACCCACCCTGAAACTCAGAAAAGAAAAAAGAAATTTGTGTGACCAGTGGAAAATTTTATTGCAGACAAAAGCAGTCTCAATCCCTCCCTGCTTGGTTCCATCAGCAATCTTGAAATCAGTTTTCTTTAGCCTGTTATCTGCAGGATTTTCACAACTTTGGAGGTATCCTGATCCTCTGTAGTCCTGCTGGGTCACCATGCCTCAGTTAGATTTTGAAATTTGCTACCATTCCTTAAAATCATTTCTCTGGGAGTTTGCCATATCTGCGTGCTTTATCTTGAGCTCAATTAGTTTTTGGTGCTGATTTTTAAAAAATTAGTTTGAATTGGCTAACAGATGTGTTGTTTTAACCTATCATCAACCTGACATAAACTGGTTTTGGATCTTAAGCACGGTCTGGCCCCACGTAAAACTGTGGGATTGTTGAAATGAGTCTCTGGCACCCAGTGACCTTCCTCTTCAGCTCCCTCCTGTCTCATGCCCTTTCTTCTCTGGGTTTGCCCTGTGCTAGCTGTTTCTCCTAGGAAGTATTTGTCAATGACAATACTTGTATCTAATTAACCAATTGTATTTGTATGATAATAGCATTTCTAGGACAGTTTTAGGCATCCTCCCATCCCTCCCCTCTTCAATTTGTGCCAGAAGTTAGTGGTCTCTAAATTTGGCTGATCATAGAATACCTGGAGATTTTTGTTCCAGTTGTAAAATCCCAGGCCTCACCTTGGAAAAAAAGGAACAGAATCCTTGACTGGGGAATTTGTATTTTTCAACAAGGTCTCTAGGCAATTCTGATAGTTAGCTGCTGAACTCCAGTTGGAAGTTTACTTCCAATCATGAGATTCTGTGACCCTGTGATTTGATTTTATCCTTACCGCAGCCCTGGGAGGAATCATCATCATCATTATAATAACAGGTAACATATTAAGCATTCACTAGATATTAAGTTCAGGGTTAAGTACTTTATATGAGTTATCCGAGGATTGAGGCCATTCTTTAACAATGGAAAAATTTAAGGCACATATTGATCTAGATCACCTATTAGATAATTGACTAGAGTGTCTTAAAATTCTTGTAACTACTAGAGGAGAAAACATTCTCCAAATTCTACACTCTGAATTCCAGGCTTCTTTGTGGGGATTGGGATCAGTGAAAGTGTTCTCAGGTCATTAGACCTGCAACCCAGCTGTGAAGTCCTTAAGGGCAGGGAATGTGTTTTATTCCTTGGCCTCTCACCTCCCCCTGACACACCCCAAGCATCATGCCTGGCAAACAGAAGGTCCTCAGTGAATGGTGTGTTGAATTAGAATGATCTGTAACTCAGGTCCTCTGCTTCCAGCACAGGTCATTTCTGTTATCAGGGACTCAATGAATTCTAAGACCCAAAGGTATAAATAGAGAACAGGGATTAATTTGTTATCTTGTAGATAGATATTTGGGATTTTAAAGACCAAAATCATACAAATAATAAAGACAGTTATCTCTAATGATGAAATTTCAGGCACCCAGACAGCTAGGCCACTTTTGGAAAGGTGTAGAATGTAGACCCACCTATACAGGGTCACTTGATTTTCAACAAAGACACCAGTGCAGTTCAGTGGAGAAAGAAGGCTCTTTTCAATGAGTGGTACTGGAGCAACTGAATATCTGTAAGGGGGATAAAAAAATAAATTCTTGGTCTCTACTTCACATTATATGTACAAATTAATTTGAAATAAGTTATAAGCTTAAATGTGGAAGCTAAAACAATAAAACTCATAGAAAACACAGGAGAATCCCTTGTAACCTCAGAGTAGGCAAAGAATTCTTAGGTAGAACACAAAGTTACTAACTACAAAAAATTTATAAGTTGGATTTCATAAAAAACTAAACACAAATTAATTTCTGTTCATCATGAGACACAAATAAGAAAGTGAAAAGTTAGCTACAGTATAGGAGAAAATATTTGCCAAAAGACTAGCATCAAGAATATACAAAGAACTCTTATGACTCAATTATAACAAGTCAAATAACTGAGTTTTAAAACCCAGTTTTAAAAAATCTATAAGATTGAATAGGAAATTCACAAAGATATCTAAGTGGCCAATAAAATGCTCAATATTATTAAATATCAGGGAAATGAAAATTAAACTAATAGAGATATTATTGCACAGACATTAGAATGGCTAAAATTAAGATGACTAACAATAAGAAGTGTTGATGGGGTGTGGAGCGAGCATCTGGAACTCTCATATGCTGCTTGTCAGAGCCTAAAATACTATAGCCAGTTTGGAAAACTGTTTGACATTTTCAAATAAATATCAAATATACCTAGTCTATGATGCAACAATTTTACTCCCAGACATATACCCAAGAGAAATGAAAATATATGTAGAAGAAAGACTTTTCCAGGAAAGCAGGTTTATTAGTAAAAGCCCCAAACTGGAAACACCCCAAATGTCTATCAACAGGAGATCAGATAAATAAGTTATAGTATATTAATAACATGGAGTACTATTCAGCAATAAAAAGTTACTGATACAACATAGATGACTCTCAAAAACATTCTATTGTGTGAAAGACAGCAGTCACAACAGTTCATGTTGGGTGATTCTGTTATATGAAGTTTGAGAGCAGGCAAAATTAGTCTATGGTGGTAAACATGAGAAATATGATAATTTCAGGGGAGGGGTTGGGATACTGTTGACTGGGGAAGGAAAAGTATGAACTGTTCCATTTATCTATTGTTATGTGACAAATTACCCTAAAACTTAGTGGCTAAAACAACAACCAGCACAGTCTACCCCTCAATTTTGTGAGTCAGATGTTCAGACAGGGCTTGATTAAGTAAGTCTTCTTTTTTTTAATGTGGCACTGATAGATAAACTGGTCTTGAGGGTCCAAGATGGCTTCCCTCATGTCTGACATCTTGACAGGCTGGTTGGAAGGCTGGGTTCAACTGGGACTCTTGACTGGAGTGCCTACATGTGGCCTCTTCAACATGGCAACCTTGGATGATCAGGGTTCTTACTTGGTATTCAGGACACCAAGAGGGAGTGTCCCAGAGAATAAGGTAGAACCTGCATGGCCTTTACTGGTTTAGCCTTGGCAGTCACACAGTGTTGCTCCTGCTGTATTCTATTGGTCAAGGAAGTCACGATCCTGCTCAGATTCAGAGAGAGGGGACATAGTACCCACCTCTCAATGAAAGGAGTGTCAAAGACTTTGCAGCCACATTTTAAAACTTCCCTAGGAACTTCATGTGGCTGATGGAAATATTCTATATTTTGATTTGGCTACATAAGTTATATATAAAATTATTGAGCGTCATAATTAAGATTTGTGTACTTTATGTAAATTATATTGCAATTTAAAAAATCTGCAGAATGCATAACATTCTTAACTGTCATTTTCACAACAATGCTATGAGTCAGAAATTATCTTATTTTATAGATATTTTGTTCAAGGTATTATTAACTTGGCCATTATCAGACAAAACCAGGGTTCAAACCCAGGTTTAGCTGATGCCAAAATGTCTTCTCTTTTCACTACTATCATGTGACAGAGACAAACCAGTTTCTTCCTTCCTTCCTTCCTTCTTTCCTTCCTCAGTTAATATCTACCAAGAACCCGCTGTATGTTGGATACTGGGCTAATAACTGCGGATAAAGATAAAAAAAGTAACACATATCCTTGCCTACAAGAGGCTCATAGCCTGTAGAAGAAGACAGATCCATATATAAATGTCTCTTCTACAATGTTGAATGTATTTTATATTATGTTGAACATATTTTATGAACTCTCAAATCAAGACTCTATGAAATGAATGGGCACAAAGGGCACAAAGAATATTTGAAATGAGAACTTGTTCCAGGAAACATATTGTCACAGTAGACTAGCACATTTACAAAGCTCTAGTGGGGTCCAGAAGAAGGAGGATGGGAAGCATTGCTGGAATAGAATGTGAACATTGATCAGTGTCACCCAAGTGCCTATCACTGTGCTTTACAGTCACGATCTCTCCCGATCCTGACAACATCCCTTCCTCAGTGTTATTTGCCTCATTTTGCACTTGAGGAAACTGAAACTAAGCGAGATTAAGGAATTTTCCCAGGTCTTGTTGCCAGTGGGTAGCAGAGTCTGGATCTGATCCTAGATTTGATTATTTTGGGGAAGAGCTTGAAAGGTCTTTGATCTCATCACTCCTTCCTTTGCTTCTCGTTGAGCACTTGGGGGCTGCATACCTATATGCTCTTGCTTCTCTTTATGCTTCCCAAATTCAGCTTACTTCCGCTGGCATACTGGGGGCAGTTTGTACTGGTTTTGCAAGAGCCTATTGTTAAATTTCTTCCCAACTCTGAGCTCAGTGATATTCATGTTTGTGGCTTAAAACTGGCTATGGTGGGAATGTTCACACCGTGGAAATTAGCAAATACTGCAAATCAAGGGGACATTTTTGGTGGGGAGAGGATGGGTGAGACCAACTTTTCCAGCACACCACTGCTTTACTTCCACAGAGCTAGACCCTGAAGGTCTATGCTTAGTTACATCTTAGCCTTTTGACTTTGTATTTCAGAAGTGTGCTTTATCCAGTTAAATTCTTGCATGTAAATTTAATTTGCTTAGATTTTATTCTCTTAAAAGGTTTTTTGTTGTTGTTGCACTTGTTTGGGGGCTTGGATTTGATTTTAGTTTATCCCTTACTCATCTATTCCTTCTGCTTTTTGTAATCTTAATGCCGTTGGGAGAGATTTGGTCCAGACTTTAGCTGCCACAACCTTCTGCTTTTACCTTGTTACTGGACTCCCCAGCTGAACTGCTACCTTCACCTCCCACCCACTCCATGACCACACATGGCCATCTGCTCCAAGACTCAGTCTCTGTCATTGCCTTCCATGATCCATCTTTCATGCCTTTCTCCCCCACCTTTTTGGCATTCACAGGCTGCTAGAATTCAGTTAGCTTTGACTAACAGGTGTTGATTTCTTTAAAAAAAAGTCTATTTTTCTTTGTCAGCCACCCAATGCATCTCACCATTGTCACCAGCCAGCCTGAGATATAAGGGCCTTAGCTGGAGAATATAGAGGGCCAGCTGTCTGGAAAGTGTGTGGGGCTCTGTCAACCAGCAGGAGGCTTGGAGGGCCTGCAGCATTGCGCTGGCCTGGTTTACAGAGGCCACTGGCCTGGTTGTTGGGACTGGGCGTACCCTGGGTTATTTCCTTCAGGAGTTGGGTGGGGCCTGATTTTCTAGTTTTTCTGGTCACATGGGTGGATTTACCTCATCCATCTTCTGCTCAAGCTCTCCCTGTACCTAAATAAAGATAACTGCGAGACAGCCCAGTGTGAACTAACCAGCTCATCCACAGCCCAACCCATGATACTGGCAGCCTGACTTTGGTCTTCCAGCACATTGATAGAGTGTTTACTGAATGCCAGGTGTTCTGCCAAAGGCTTCAGCAGCATTGTCTCATTTAATTCTGACAACGACTCCAATGAGGAAGCTAAGTCTCAGAGAGATTAAATACCTTCTGTGTGTGAGTCAGAATTTGAACTCAGGATTGCCTTTTTTTTTCTTCAGTCGACACAATCTCCTAATCTCTCGGCTCTGCTCTTCTGGCTCTCTGGAGGCTATAACCATTTAACCATCAGTTAATACCACCTTAGTCTCTGGGTGAACAACACAATGGCACAGAAGCAGCCATTCTGGCAGATGGAAGAGCACAGCCTGATCTGCTGCCCAAGAAGGGAACCAGCCCTCATTGCCACCAATACCAGCAGCATTGTCTCACTTAACTCTGACAATGACTCCGATGAGAAACCTAAGTCTCAGAGAGATTAAATAGCATGTGAGTCAGAACTTGAACTCAGGATTGCCTTTTTTCCAGTTGACACAATCTCTTAATCTCTTGGTTATTCTCTCCTGGCCCTCTGGAGGCTATAACCCACTTAACCTTCAGTTAATACCACCTATCTATGTGTCAGACTCATGGCCAGAAGTACAGAGATAACTGAGACACAATTCTTGCCTTTGAGGAGTTCTCAATCTAGTGGGCAAGACAGATACCCTTGAACACAAATAATTCTAATCAGAGCATTAATAGGAGCTCAGGTAGTTGATGTGGAATTGAGAAGGGCTTAGTCTCCTGTGTTTGGGGATGGAGTGAACCTGGAGATGGTTCCTGAAGGGCAGGGTTCTCTAAGCAGGTCTGAGAAGTGCAGGACTTGGCCTCCTCACAGTGAGTGCAGAGACCTGTCTTCACAGAGCCAGAGAAAGAAGATGAGCCACCCATCACCTCAAGGGACTATGATCTAATAGGAGATAGAGTCAATGCTGATGAAATGTCTTACAGATTTTTACATCCAAAGCCTAGACACCTGTATGTCTATATATAAAAGATCATTAGAATGCCTGCACTGGGATGGGGGTGGGGGTGGGAACTTCAGCAGGATGTCGGATAAGGGTCTACAGAGAATTGGGAGGCCAGCTTTAAGACTCAGAACCACCCTGGCCACTCACTGGCTTTGTGACCTTGGAAAAGTTGTTTCTTCTGTCTAGAACTTAGTTTCTCAATTTGTAAAATAACTTTGTGCCAGAATGAACTTACAATGGCTTTTCACATCTAGGGTCCCAAGAGACTGTGCATTCTCTCTCAGTTGAAATGCAGAGGGAGATTCTGACCAGGGGCTGGTTTCTCTCTTGGGCAGTAGATCAGGCTGTGCTTTTCCATCTTCCGGACTGGCTGCTTCTGTGTCTCTGTGTTGTTCGCCCGGAGACTAAGGCCTTTCAACTCCCCAAATCCCCGTTTCGGAGACACAGTGTTGTGTCTGTTCTTTGGCCTGACATGCTGTCCTAGAATGTGGTTTTGCTTTTACCCTCGTTCCCTCTCCTCCTCTACCTTAGGTTCAGGGAAGCAGAGCTAGAACCTAAATACATTGGTGAGAAGACAGGCAACTACCAGGTGTGTGTTCTTTTATCAACATCTTGTCTTCTCATTTTTTGGCCTGCATTGAGGCTCTAGGCCTAACTGGAACCCTGTTTCCTCTGTGAATATGTTCCTGGTTTCTGAGGCCTACAGTTATCTCTCTTGTCTCATAACATCTATGCTACTCTCTGTCCAAACACTTATATTGGGACATTAATATTTAGTTTAAGTGCTGCCATCAACAAGCTGTGCTCTAGGTGTTGGACTAGAGCCATGGTCAGCAAGCTATGGTTCCTGGCCCATTGCCCGTTTTTATAAATATAGTTTTATTAGAACTCACTCATGCCATTTACCTGTCATCCATGGTGGCTTTCATGGGACACAACAGAGTTGAGTAGTTGTGACAGACACTACATAGCCTTCAAAGGCTGAAATACTTGCTATCTGGTGCTTTGCAGAAAATGTTTGCCAATCCCTGGACTAGAATATTGTTAAGCTTTCTATGGTTTTGAAAAGAGATGACCCACATTCTCTTATTTACCTAATACATATATTCATCATTTACCTAATACATGTATTCAATCTACTAGATGCCTGCTTGTGCAAGGTGTTGGGGATACATACAGTGATTGGCTTCCTTCATGACACTTAAATTCTGTTCTACCACAATCATGCCAATATGCCATGACAATTTCTTCCCTCTGCCTGGAATGCCCTTCTTTACTTCATGACTAATCCCAATCCATTCTTTAAGATTATTCAGAATCCCATCCTCACCCCTCCAGTCCAGGCTATGTGTACTTCTTTGTACTTCTATAGAATCATATCTACTATTTATCTTGATGATGATACTTAACATCATTACAGTGAAAATAGCTGTTCAGTGTTCCTTCATTTATTCACTATAAATTATATGCCAAGCACTTTGCTAGCTTCAGCGATTCCAAGTCAATGAATCATGGCCCAAGAGGCTTTTAAGAGTGTAGAAGAGAAAATATTTATTCTTCCTTGCTGTGGTTTGAACATGTCCCTCTAAAGTTGATGTGTTGGAAACTTGATCCCCAGTGCAACAGTGTTGAGAGGTAGGACCATCAAGAGGTTGATTAGGTCATGAGGGCTCTGCCCTCATGAATAAATTAATGCCATTATTATGGAACCAGGCGTCTCATTAAAAAATGCATTCAGCCGTCTCGTTACTCTTACTCTCTCTTGCTCTTCTGCCTTCCACTTGAGATGACACAGTAAGAAGGCCACCACCAGATGCTGGTGCCGTGCATTTGGACTTCCTGGCTTTCAGAACTATGAACCAATAAGTTCCCGTTCTTTTTAAATACCCAGTCTTAGGTATTCTGTTATAGCAGCACAGAATGAACTAAGACACCCTTCAGCAAGATATGGCAAACACCATCATTAAGATTCTGTCCAAATTACTTAAGAATAATTGTATGACCAGAGTGGATTTTCCCTTTTCTTCTTGCCTACACTGCCACTGAGCCTGGGCTAGCCAGCAGGTGGGTAGTAAGGTAGAGACAGTCCTAGCCTTAGACTTGGGCGAATGGCACCCCTGCCCTAGGTCTCACACTTAAGAAGGCCCTACACTGGCTGTTTTCTTCTCACATCCTTCTCAGAGGGCAACATCAAGGGATTTGCCTCCCTGAAACCTATGGTTTGCATCAGCTTCTAGACCGTGTTCCTAGTACCCAACTCCTTGAAAGCCTTGCTCAAATGGCCCTGAGCCTTCCCTGGGTCTATCCTCTCAGGGTGGACTACCCTGCCAGTGTACAGATCCCTAGACCCCAGAGATGGCCAAGAAGAGGCTATTTGTGGGGTCTGGGGGTTGTGGACAGAGCTTGGGTGAACAGCCCATGGTAATCACATGTATGTGTGTAAGGAACTAAGGAAGGGGGAAAAAGAGAGGTAAATCATTGGCCAGGGGGCAGGGGCTGTGGATGTGGGCAATGATGGCCACTTCCAAATTCAAATCTAGCCATTGAGATCGCTATGAATTTTTTTGTTGTTTTGTTTTGTTTTGTTTTTTTGAGGAGATGCTAAAATAATACAGAAAGGTCTTGCATATCCTTTACCCAGATTTCCCTAATTTTAACATCTTACACAGTCATGGTACCATTATAGAAATAAATGAACACTAGTATGATACTATTAAATAAATGATAGATTGAAAATTGGTAGCTAATGCCTAAGCCAGAAAGGCCCTCATCTTGAAGGGGATGACTTCCACAGCTAGAACTGGGGTCCTGGAGTTTGGGATTTCTAGGCACACAGAAGTGACTCTTGTCAGTAAACCTATGATCCTGGGAAGCCATAAGCCCGTCCCCACCAGAGGGGGCCTTAGAGGTCCACTTAGTGGCCTTACATTAGCCCAGTGATATCCTGATATTCTCTTCAGCTCCCTGATTCCACCATGTGCGATTTGATGACAGAGAAAATAGCGTTCTCCAGGTCTTAGATACATTTCATGAGAAGCCCATGGGGTCTAAGAATCAAGAAACTTTGACTATTAGATTGTGTTAGATTTTAGAATGGATTAGATTACACAATACAGGTGATTGAAGAAGCCAAGTGATGTATCCACAGGTACACACATGCAAGTTCTCATCTTTTTCTTCTTAATTCCCCTGTCTCTTTGCCTTGCTTGCCACCTGCTCAAGAGTGAAGAGCGTTAGACAGCAGTGAGGAGGTCCTGGTCCTCTGTTCTGGGCTCAGTGACCTTGGGCATGCTCTCTGGTCTTAGGCAAATAACTTCACCATTTGGCCGCCTACCTGACACTTGAGAGGAGACTGACCCGACACTCTTTAAGATTTCTTTCACCTCTGACTTTTGTATTTTCCTTTCTCTATTTGTGATTTTTATTCCACTCACCTTTCTCATTCTCACATTCATTTTTCTCTCTCCTTTCCACTGTTATTTTTCTGCTTTTCTTGAACTTTCTCCTTCTGTTTCTCCACCATTGCTCCTCTCACCCCATTCCTCTCTTCTTCCACCTCTTTTTAACTCCCACCTTCCTCTTTTCCCACTTCACATTTCTTTCTCTTCCTTATCCCTCCTCACATTTCTCATCCCTCCATTTCAGTATAATCTTTCTTATTAGCAAGGCCTTTATGGCCCACCAAATTCTTGTGACAATTATTTCCAATGAGAGAGGAAAAAAAGAGGGAGTTAAATCATAATATTGGCAACTGGCATTTTGCTTTCGTCACAGAAAAATGTCCCCGGCTTCCTTGAATATTGAAAAACTGATGAAGAACAGATTTTCTCTGGCAGTGCAAATTCCCCTCTGTCCAAGTTTGGCAGAGGGACTGCCTTGCTTGATGTTATTATAGGCATTTCAATTCATTCCTTGCTTAGCAGAGTTGGAACGCATTTCAACCAACCCCTGTGTTGATGTAAAACTGTTTTTATTTGCAATGTGAGTGTATTAAAAATACATATACATTTCCACTGATTTCTGGCACTGGAGCGGCTGGGATCTGATGACGTCCGGCAGGAAGGCCTGGGTTTTCCACCCTACCTCCAAGGGGAGAGTGCTGGAATTTAGATGCTCCCTTTGTCCCCACCTTCTTGTTAGACTTCACTGACTTTAATAAACATTTTCTTTTCTTTGGATTCCTCAGTGACATAAAATGGATGTCAATTGGCTGGGGTTTTCCAGAGGTCATCCTCTCTAGCCCCATATTGACAAGGGGTCTGAATTGGGCAGGGTCTGAGTGAGCTGTTAGGGATGATGCAAAGAAAAGGGGAGAAGTAAAACATGAAAAAATGCACAGATACCAAGATGTAGTGATTTCACTGTAATTCTGTTCATGTACAGGAGGACACAAGAGTGAATGGGTGATGAGTGAGGAGATACAGAGACCAGCTGGCAAGCTGGATAGAAGAAGCTATGAAGGAGGCAGAGGTAGCTTGCTTGATAGGAGTGCTGGAATGTTTGGGAAGGCCAGAAGCAATGGCTAATGTCAGAGAGCTTCTCTTTTTTGGCAAGAACTGTATCCCTTCTGACAGGGTAGATTCATTCTTTTGTTGTCAAGTAACTTCCTTCTCTAAACCTCCCCATCAGGCACACCTGGATGCAAGCTCTTTGGGTCAGAGCCATAGCTATCATGTTCATAGAATTCCAGAGTTGGCAGAGACCTTAGAAACCACCTAGTCCAAGGGTTTTAACCTGGAGCTTCTGAGAATTCTAAGAATGCCCTGAAATGAATAATGAAATTGCCTAGGTGCCCATCTTCCCAGGGCATGAAGGGAAGGCATAGCTTTCCTACAGGTCATTCCTGGAGGACACCGGGATTAAAAAAGACTTCAAACCATTGGAATAGTTTAGTCCCCACATTGAATATCTGGGGGAACTGAGGACCAGCAAGGTGATGTGGCTGCACTGAGGCCTTGTAGAGGGTTATTGTAATGCTTTCCCTTTGCAGATGATGAAACAGGTCTGGGGAATTTCAGTGACTCAGAAAGTTAGCAGAAGAGCCGGGCTAAAGCTGGTGTCCCAGCCCTCAGTCCAGGGGCTTCTTTCCTACATCACCATCTTTCCTCCTAGGCTACTGCTGCCTCCTTAGTTCTCCTCATTTATATCAGGCAACAGCAATGACTGCCTGTACCAGACTTCCACTACCCACTTCTGGGAGCTGACAATCCTAGAAAGGTGTTTGAGTGGTGCTGGCTTTCATGAGACAGGTGCTCGTGGTGATCTTGTTTACAGTCAACATTCTAATCTGCAATGTAGTGGCTCAAATGTCTTCAGTTTAGGGGTCCAATGAATGAAAACTTTAAGACTGAGGTTGATAGTATATGATGCAGCCCCCATCTACCTGCACTTCCTATACCTACAACTCATGCTCTGAAATGAATTCAGATTCAATCAAGTGAGGAGTGGACATAAGGGTCAAGAGGACTTGGCAATGATTTGGTTAATTCTTTCTGGCTTTGTCACTTCTCACTATGGGCTCTAAATTCTAGTTACTCTCATCAGTTTTCCATTCATTGAATGCACCACGTTATTCTACACTTTTGGTACAAGCTGCTCCTTTTGCCTGGAATACTCTTCCCCTGGAATGCCTTCTTTTTTTTAAGACTTGTTCCAAAAGCTGCCCCTTCTGTGAAGCCTTTTCTGACTCTCCTAGGCAGAGTTGGGAGCTCCCTTCTTCCTCTCCATGTTCCTGATACAGAGTTCATCACAAGGTTTGGTGAGGATTGGCACAGATGTCGATGTCCTATCTGTACTGAGAACTGGAGGAGGGGGGCTGTATAGCACACTATAGAGCAGTGATTCTCATTGGGGATTAGTTTGTCCCCCTAGGAGTGGTGTTGTTATTAATGACATTTGGGAGGCAGAGTTCAGAGATACTACTAAACAGTCTATAATGCATGGGACAGCCCCACCCACCCAGTCTGCCCACAACAAATAATTGTGAGGTCCAAGATGTCTGTCAATTTACCATAGAGAATCAATAATCCCTGGTTGAATTTCTCAAATCTCTGGCACAAGAGTGTCAAGGGTTAATATAGTCTTAGAAAGGCACTGTTTTCATATTCTGGTGGATAAGCCAGGGAGTATGGCCTTTGAGTACAGTGGTACAAACCAACAAAAGAAATTTTAAGAATGTTCCAAACACTTGGTTTGTGTCCTAAGAACTTTTTGTGAATCTGTTAGCTCCTGGAGAAAATGATATTGAAGGTTCCTTCCAACCTTGGTATTCTAGAATTCAGTGCACACCAAGCCTGTCATGAGCAGGCAAAGATAAAGGCTGCTGGCTCTTTGAACTGGAGACCTCATTCAGGAAGATCTCATTTTTTGGAAACTCTTCCCATGCTCTCAAATGTACTAAAGTTCTTTAAATGAAGAATTTTTTCCCCCTTTGAGAACTTGTTGCAAGACTAAAATGCAGACCACTAGTAGAATTTTGGGCATATTCTACTAATCAACCATATTCTTGAGTGTTTATCTTGGAAAGAATACACCAACAAATTCTCCTTAAATAGTCAGCATAAATGCTAAGAAATTTTCTTTAGTTCAACCCAAGTCATTGTTGGCAAAGCATGCTGGTTGGGAAGACTCAGGCAAAGATAGTGCCAACATGTGGGTCCATTCAGGAGGAGACTGGAGCTGGGATGCTAAGGAGGGGAGGGTTGTTTACATTCATGGGAGGAAGAGAAGTAGCAGGAAGGAGGAATACAAGGAGGTTGTTTGGCAGACAGTGAAGTCTAGCGAAAAGCATGGGACAGGAGAACCGAGTGGGGTTCCACAGGAAGGCTGGTCTGATAAGAGTGTAGGATGGTTTTTTTTTTTTTTTTTTTTTGGAGACAGAGTCTTGCTCTGTGGCCCAGGCTGGAGTGCAGTGGCACGATCTTGGCTCACTGCCAGCTCTGCCTCCCAGGCTCACGCCATTCTCTTGCCTCAGCCTCCCCCCGCACGAGTAGCTGGGATTAGAGGCGCCCGCCACCACGCCCGGCTATTTTTTTTTTTTTTTTTGTATTTTTTAGTAGAGATGGGGTTTCATCCTGTTAGCCAGGATGGTCTCGATCTCCTGACCTCATGATCTGCCTACCTCGGCCTCCCAAACTGCTGGGATTACAGGCATGAGCCACTGCACCCGGCTGGAGGATGGGTTTTACACCTGGTCTTGGAGGAGTTGACACAGTTTCGTTGGAGGTGGGTTCAGTCCAAAAGCACAAGAAAGTGCTTCTGTATCTCTAAGAGTAGTGGTCCCCCAAACCAGCAGCTCATTAAAATCACCTGAGCACCTTTTAAAATATTTGGATTCCAAAGTTCTATCCTTGGAGGGTCTGATTGTGTGGGTTTGGGGTGAGGCCCAGGAATCTTTAATTTATAAAAGTTCTCCAGGTGATTTTTGACATTCATTCAGGTTTAGAAGTCAGTGCTTCAGATAGAGAAAACTAACTGTGGAGTTGCTGATGGCTAAGGAGTTGCAAGGGCATGGATCATCAGTCAAACAATTGAACAGATGTGGGACTGCGTTAGGTGATGGGAAAGGTGCAAGACATGGAGTGGCCATTTTTAAAGAGCTTGTAAAGTGTTTCAGAAAAGGCAGCGGGTGCAAATCCAAGGAGAGTTGACTGTGCAAACAATACAAGAGGGCCTGGCAAGTGGCAAATTGGTGGTTGAAGTGACTGGGGTGGACAGAGAACCTCAGGGAAGGGTTGAGGTGGATGTGAGCCCTTCCTGGAATGATGGGTAGATGTCACTGGGCAGGGTAGATTCAGGCAAGGGCTTCAGGTCTATAAAGTCAGGGAGGCAAACGAGGAGGAGGTCATGGGGTGCAGCTGTGCGATATCCAGGGTTTGGACAAAGGCTTTCGTCTTAGATTCAGGAAGGATGGGCATAGCAAGGAATCTTTTGGGAAATTCAGTGGATTTGTTGCCAGGGGACCTCTCTTCCCCTTCTTGTCTCAGGGCTGTGCCATTATGTTTCTCAAAGAGGGGTATGCTCGAGTCCAGGGTGTGTGGCTACAACTACTCAGAGATCTGGCAGGTACATCTGTCATCAAGGAAAGTACTTGGATGTGAGACTTTAAGAGCCTCTGAGGACACAGCTGATGTCCAGGCTGCAGTCATTCCCCACCTAGGGGTGTGAACATATCTGGCCACAGTCATTCCAGCCCTGTTTACAAGTGTTTCTCTTCCCCTCCAAATAAAACCAGTTAGATGATTTTGCTCCTTAAACAACAACCTTACTAAAAAAAAAATAGCTTGTGTTTATTGAGCACTTACTCTAGACCTGATATGTAGAAAAAGGGCTTCAGTTGCATTATCTTAATGGATCGCAACATAAATTCTTGTGATAGTTACTATATGAGTCAATTTTCCAGAGAAACAGAACAGATAAAGACAGATTTGGCCCCAGTGATGATGGAGACTGACAAGGTCTGCAGAGCCAATGCTCTATGAAGACTACTAGGTAGGAGAATTTTTTCTTACACATGGGAGAGTCAGGCTCCTGTTATATTCAGGCCTTCAACTGGGTAAGGTCCACCCACATTATGGAAGGCAACTTGCTTTACCTAGTCTACTAATTTAAATGTTAACTTCATCCAAAAACCCTCACAGAAACAGTCAGAATAATGTTTGCCCAAATGTGTGGCCCAGTCAAGTTGACACATGAAATCAACCATCATAGGTACTATGAAGATCAACTTTCTTGTTTTGTAGAGGAGGAAGGGAGGCACAGATAGGTGGAGTAAAGTGCCCAAGGTGACATGGGTAGTAGGCAGCAGAGCTGGGGTTTCAGCTTATGGAGCCACTGCCTGACCTTCCTAAGCTTTGGCCTTTAATAACTATCTCCCTCATGGAAATGGAGGGAGATAGTAAATCACTCCTGCTGTGATTCTGAATAAATAGGAATTAATATTAAATTATGAACTTCAAGCAAAATCAAGTGTAGAAGCACAGCATGGTGAAAGTCAACTGAAGTTGCAAGGCATGGCAACCATAAATCATTGCTCCTTTTTATTTATTTATTTTTTGGGGATGGAGTTTCACTCTTGTTGCCCAGGCTAGAGTACAATGGCGCAATCTCGGCTCACCGCAACCTCCACCTCCTAGGTTCAAGCGATTCTCCTGCCTCAGCCTCCAAGTAGCTGGGATTACAGGTGCGTGCCACACCTCCTGGCTAATGTTTTGTATATAGTAGAGACGGGGTTTCACCATGTTGGTCAGGCTGGTCTCAAACTTCTGATCTCAGGTGATCCACCAACCTCAGCCTCCTAAAGTGCTGGGATTATAGGCATGAGCCACCGTGCCCAGCCAAATCACTGCTCTTAAGAAAGTTAATGCAAATCACTAAATCACTCCTAAGGTGCTCTAGCAAACCAAAGTGGATATCTTAGACCTCTGAATGTCTCTACCGTACCTTCCTAGATGCCTAGAGTTACCCCAGGAAGCAAAGTATTTGGGGGGCACCATTAAACATTTTGCCCTGTGGTCTTTTGTTTTCTGGGGGCAGACGGGGTATATGTGTCTTCTGTCAGCTAGCTATTAGGCTTAATCAGCAAGCCTCAGCCTGTCTGATTTATCTAGGGACACTGCATCCTCGCTGGGCCAAGGGATGGAGAGCTTGATATGTAAGCTTAGCAGGAGCAGGCTTGATCTCCTGTCTGTGGCCTGATCTCGTTTGCCACCACGAGGTTAACCTGAATAGCCCAAGAACAGCGAGAAGACACTGAACTCTTGGAGGAAGTAACAGCCTTCTGAAAGGACTGTGTTTGCTTAATATTTCCAGTGGTGGGAACCTCACAAAATAACCCATTTTATTTTTAAAGCACTAAAGTAACTTTCCTCTCTTATTGAGATCTGCTTCCTCTTATTCTAGAGTAACAGAATAAATTGTCTCTTTCTTACAGGAAAACCTTTGAAATATTTGAAAACTGGGATCATTTCCCCATGAGACTTTTCTTCTCTAAGCAAAATACTTTCAGTTTCTTCTAGCATTCTTTTTGTGATGTGGTTTATAGACCCATTTTTGGCCTTGTCTTCCTCTGGCTATGGTCTATGCCCTCCTTTTTAAATCCCAAGTGTTCTACTTCCCATCTGACTAATGCAGTAATAAAGTAGAAATATCACCTCTAAAGTCTTGAACATTAGGTATTTGTTGATGCAGCCCAGCTGCATTAACTTTCTTAAGAGAAATTATTTATTATTATCTTGTCTTACACCTGCAGTTGACTTAAATTATCTTTCACCCTACTATGCTTCTGCACTTGATTTTTTTTAAATTTGAAGTTCAGAATTTAGTTTAATGAATTAATTCCTATTTATTCAGAATTGAACATTAAATCTTTTGTTTGTTAGTTATGACTCATATTACAATCTGACTCTGCCATCTAACATCTCTCTACTGATTTGTGGCTAAGGGAAAATAGGGAGGAACATTGAAGAGAAAGACCTCTCCTCCACACCTTTGTCTAATGATGTTCTTCTGCAGGAGGAAGGAGAACTGCAGAATACTGGTCCTATATTGGGGAGTGGAGAATCCCAGGCTTTTAAGGAGTAGGATTAGGATCCAGGCCAATATGCAAGAAGTGAGTTCCTAAAATGGAAAACGAGGACGATGCTGAATTTTCCTTTTCTGTTTTCCCTTGTGTCGGGGATCTGAGAACAAGAGTGAATCCAGTAGCTAAGGACACAGATCTTGATGGAAAGACCTAGTGCAAAGGATCCAATTGGTATTCAAAGCTTTTGTATGTACCCTTTATGTTTCCTTTGGGGCTTAATCTGGTTTCTTTCAGGCCAATGGGCCCAGAAGCTCATAGAAGATATGGTCTTTGCCCTTGGAAAGAAGCTGACTGGTTTGGGGAAGAAGATTTGCATGTGTGAAACCACAACAAAGTGTCTGGGAATGAAGACAAATTTGTGCTAAGTGGCGTGGAGTTGACCACAAGCCACAAGGGGGTCTATGTAGGAGGGTGCAGGAGAGGGACAGGCCCACCAGGGAGTATCCCAGAGGAAGGGGGAATAGAGCTGGATTCTGAAGGATTTGGAAGGAGAAGAAAGAAGGAAAGCCTTTTAAGGGTAAAGAAGGACATGAACAAAGTGGGTGGTGGTGACAATGTCTCTGCAGAGACTGAGGGATGGAAAACAGACCGGTTCTTCTTCAGACAATGGAAAAACTCTCTGCTGAGAAGTACATGTTGGCAAAAACCTTTCAAAGTCCCCATACTTAGATCTGACTCGGCTTCAGCATTTCTCTAACCACCAGCCAAATCTAGGTGCTCTTTTCCTCATTTCCAGATTCTTTCTTAAAATTAAAATTTTAAATTTATTTTAATTAACAAATAATAATTGTGTTTAAGACAGTACAATGTGATGTTTTGATCTATGTATATATTATAGAAAGGGTTAATCTAATTAACATATCTGTCAACTTGCCAACTTAGCAATGTTTTTCATGGTGAGGACATTAAACATCTATTCCTTTAGCGTTTTTGAACTATACAATACATTAGGAACTGTGGTCATCACGCAGTGCAATGGATCACTAAAATATCTTATTCTTCCTAACTGAAACTTTGTACCCATTGACCAACATCTTCTTTCCCATTCCTCCTTCTCCCACTCAGCCTCTGATAACCACCTTTCTAGTCTCTGTTTCTACGAGGTCAAATTTGTTAGATATCACATATAAGTGAGATCATACTGTATTTGTCTTTCTGTGCCTGGCTTATTTTACTTAGCATAATGTCCTTCAGGTCCATCCACGGGTTCTTCATGCCTCCTTTGCTGGTCTTCTTCCCTCTATCTTCCCAAACTCTCACTCAAGATACATATTAATTTTATTTTTCAAACACAGGCAGGGATGAGCAAGATACAAAGAGGCACATTCATGTAGTCCCAATTTCAAATATTCTGTCCCACTGTCACTGTTTGTTGGTTCATACTGGTAGGTGTTGTGTCTCAGTTTTTCACTTGGAATATATAGCAATAATATTGATAATGAATAATTACATTCATCTTAATAATTATTAATAATGAATAATAATAGCTGACCTCTGCAGAGTGTTAACTAGATACACTACGTTTATATATGTTAGGATTTAAACATGACAGTCCTCCAGCAAGGTAGATACTGTTATCATCCCCATTTTATAGATGAGAAAATTGAGGCAGATAAAAGTTAAATAAATTGCCCAGAGTCACAGATAGTAAGTGGCAGTGCTGGGACAAGCACAGGCATTCTAACTGCAGGTTCTGCCCTATTTACTACACTCCACACTTCATCATAGAAAATACAGGGTCCTGGTCTGCAAGGAGCAGGAGTGGAAAGAAAGGGAAAGTTTTTATTGACACCTAGGATGTGCCACTTCTTGTGCTAAGGCATTGTATGCATGTCACCTCAATTAACTCTTAGCCTACCCTGAAAGATAGATATTACCCCATTTTATGAATGAAGGAAACAGGTGCAAAGTAAAGTTGCTGGTTATGGACACAGTTGGTACAATGGATTTAAACTGCAGCCTGTCTTTTCCTCAGAGTCCAATGTTTCCATTACAAATGTGAACTGGCTCCCAAGCAGCTGGTATAGGGATGGTGAGAATAGGCCACATATGAGCAGAGAGAAGGTGCAAAACTTTCCTAACCATTACAAAGCACAGCATTTCAGTCTGTGGGACACAGCTGGGCACAGCTGGAAGACAGTAGTTAGGCAGAATCTGCAGCCAAGATGCTATTGACTTATGTGTTTGAGAACAAAGAGTCTGGACTGATCTAAAGTGTGTATGTGCCATAAATCTGAGAGAGCAGCAGACATGGGGAGTACCAGCTACTGACCACGTCAGAAGCATCTGTTCCCTTTCTACGGTATGGCAAAGGGCTGTCCACTTACAGTAGCCTCTTCAGCCTAAGCTACCACCCAGGTGGTAAATGCCATCTGCAGGGTCATCTTTGGATGACCAAAGGCAGGACCCCAATTTCTGTGATTCTGTGGGGAAAATCTGGTTGTTCTATTTTCTTATCTGCCTCCCTTCAGGATGGGAAAGAAAATAGGCAGGGAAAGCAGAGATAGAGAGGTGCTTCCCAATAGTGCCCACAACTCTTCAGGTTCCAGAGTAGTGTTCCTCAAACTTTATTGTGTATCAGAGTCACCTGCAGGTGATGGTTAAAATTAAATTTTAAAATAGATTGTTAAAACTGAATCTTTTTTTTTTTTTTTTTTTTTTTTACAGGGTCTTGCTCTGCAACCAGGCTGGAGTGTAGTAGTGTGATCTCAGCTCACTGCAACCTCGGCCTCCTAGGCTCAAGTCATCCTCCCACCTTAGCCTCCTGAGTAGCTGGGACTACGGGTGTTTGCCATTATGCCCAGCTTTTTTTTTTTTTTTTTTTTTTTTTTTTTTTTTGTAGAGATGAGGTTTCTGCATGTTACCCAGGCTGGTCTTGAACTCCTGGGCTTAAGTGATCCCTCTGTCTTGGCCTCCCAAAGTGCTGGGATTACAGTCATACAACTAAATCTTGTTAAAACTAAGATTGTTGGACCCCACTCCCAGACTTACTGATTCAGCAGGTCTGGGGTATTGCCCCATGGTTTGCAGTTCCAACAAGTTTCCAGGTGATGCTGATGCTGCTAATTTGGTTATTACACTTTGAGAACCACTGTTCTAAAGCCATCTCCAGTAGTCATCTGGGATGAAAGTATCAGCCTGGCTAAACTTTCTACTCTCCCTGATCACATTATGATTTCTGTGGGGTTAACATCCTAGCCCCTTATTTTAACCTCCACACTTGCATTGAACATACCAGGTGTACGAAGATGGTTCAAATAAAAAGACTTAAATGAAGAGGCTGCTATAGAAGTGTGGGCAGGATGTTAAAGGAGCACACAGGGGAAGTTGAGGCACCAGAGACTAGCAGCAGCAAGAAGCAGTGATCGCTTCTAGGGCTGTAGAGGCAAGTGGAGGAATCAGTGTTCTGTGGGCTTGGCGAGAGCTGGGCTTGCGGAGGATGGGCTGTCTGGGGGAGCCGGTGCTGTGGACACACATGGCTGCTGCCAAAAATGCAGCACAACAAGAAGGGGCTTCTCTCTTCTGCTGCTCCCCAGTCACCTCCTGGAGAGTGCCATTGGCTCAATCCAGCTGGAGCCAGAAGGCAATGGGAGAAGTAGTTTCCAGGGATCGTGCTCCCAGGGCATAGAACAGAGGAGAAAATGGATCTAGAGCGAACTGTCGGGCAAATGGAGAATAACCAGACCTTGGCAAGACCCTGCTCTCTCTTCTTGGCTATGCCCGAGCTCTTGACATCTACCTTTGCTTCCTCCAGAAGCTTACTTAGTAGGGGCTAGCCAGCCCAAGAGAGAAGAGAGGCTGCCTAATGCCTGAGGTCACCCTTAGTCCCCACTCAGGCAGTCGGGATCCCAACCCTGCCTCAAAGGCGTGTGGAGACATGGTCGCTTTGAAAGAGGTCTTAGAGGAAGCCCTGTCTCTTCCTTTCTTCTATCACCCAACTCATAAGCACTCATCCCTTATCTCAAATAGAAAGGCAATATATCCACTGGTCTTCTCTGGCTTCCAGATGGTCAGGTGGGCTGGAAAAAGACTGCTTCTGCAGCAGCCTTCAGGGGACTCTGATAGGAGGACTCCAAAGGTTGGGGTACAGCGTGGGATGGTTGGCGGGGAGGGGACACAGTGTTTCAAGTGATTTCCAAACCATAAGGAACACACAGTACTTGGTGTTGGCTCAGAAAGACCTCCCTTTGCATCTTTGGAACAATGAAAATGAAATCTCTTAATCCTTAGGAAAGAAAACAGAGAGGGAGAAGAGGGGGAAACAGGAGGAGGAGAAGTGTTTACATTTGAGAACTGTTGAGAACTATCCTAGAACTTCCAGGCCAAGGGCTGTGTTGCTGCTGGCCCTGCTGGCGTGAGTTTGATGTCTCTATTTACCTTTTTGTGGCTGTCAGGCTATTTTTCTGAGCTACATGGCAAGATCTTTGTGTCAGATAACCCCCCTCCATGGTAAGATAATATTTGAGCATGTTTAGGGAAACTGAGCTGGCTGCTGTTTTGTAACCTGACATGGAAGTCAGTGGGCGGCAGGCAAACTTGGGGGAAGCTCACACACCCCAGGACACGGAGGACCAGCCTGTTCTGTGGGCTGGAGGGGACTCTTGGGTGTCAGGATCCCAGGAGGGTCTCCTAGGCAAACTGTGGCCTGATGAAGTGGCCTGGGCCCTCCCCAGGTGAGTTTTTAAAAACAAAAACAAAAACAAACAAACAAAAACCCTGTCTTTTCAGCTAAGTTCTTTTCTTCTTGATACTAACAACAAACAAACACAAATCTGAAGTCAGAGTCTGTCAAGGAAGTCCTGTGTCTTGAAAAAGGGGCCGCATGAATTAGGGTCAAAGAGCTCTATGATAATAGAGGAATAGACTCCCTGTAGTTTGATGGAGTTCCCTCCGTGGTTATTAATCTTCCCAAAGCTCTGAGTAGAGACCTTGGCCTCCCACATCTCACTCTGTGAGCCCTAACTCTGTCCTTGAGCTCACCACCCTGCCATTTTGAGTGCCTTACCCCAGTACAGTCTCCTTTCTGTCTCCTTTGACCCAGACAGTGTAGTAACAGTGGGGAAGAATACAAGCTGAGGCTGTGGTTTTGTGACATTGGAGATCAGGAAGGGAGCAGAAATCTTCTCTGGCTGGGTCCCAGGGGAAGGATGACACTGGCATGGGAGGAAGCCTGGCAATGTTTGGAGAAAGCCAGGACTTCATTCCCAGATAGTGGAAAGTGCTTGAGTTTGGTCCTGGTTTCCTGTAACAGCTATGTCTACTGCCACCATGGCACCCAAGAGCTGGAAGGAAACCTAACTAGGTCACTTGATCTGGGACACTTGGGATTGAGCTCACTTTCTGCCACAGTCTAAGTTGTGGGAGACTTTTCCTTTCTGAGTTATTAATTCCCAGGGCTGAAATAAGGAGGTTTGGCTGGGTGAACTCTGAGATCCTGTCCAGCTTTGGTAGTCTGTAATTCTATGGCCTGGTTATTGTCTTCATAGCATTACATAGATACAGAGATTTCTCTAGGAGTCACAGTTATGCTTTAAAGCGGAAAACAGAGATTTGGGAATACACTACATTTGGGAAATGTATCTTCCTGATACACTACGGTAATTATGGAGGTTGGGCCATGGGCACCACACACAGTGATTTCCAGAGAAAATCAACTATCACATGAGGTAGGGCCCCTTCCTCATCCTTGAGCCTCCAGGGCTATGGCTAAAGTTTCCATTGAGATGCCTCATCTTCTCCTGGGATCTTCCTCCAGTCTCATGCATAAGTCTGGTCCCAGAGCTAGGGGTTATCTTGAGCCACGTTGGCTACATGAAGCTGTTTTCTCTGTATGCTCTGATCTAAGTGAGGTACTGAGATCCATGGTGGAGCTAAAGGACTATGGGGGACATAGAAGTGGGTCAGGGTTGGTAGAGGAGATTCAAAGCTAGTGGAGCACCATGAAGTCTGTGTCTTTGGAGTCTGACAGATCCAGGGATTAATCTGACAATGACCACTTACCAGCTCTGTGACCCTGGGCCATTCGTTTTATTTTCCCAGCCTCACTTTCCTCATCTGAGAAAAGTTGTTAACCCTCTGGTGATAAAATTTCACCTACTTTTGAGAGTGTCTAGAAGGACGAAAGAAAAACATTTATGTAAGGCTTTCTCTCATTTCCTAGTTCACCCTATACATTCAATTCATGAGTTTCCTTTCCTCCTCCTTCTTTAAAACTTCTGGGATGAAAGGTAAAGAATAGAGAGCCATTCTGGAGAAAAAAAACCAAAGGATGATTTGGAAGTGACCTTGACATACAGGAAGGGTCATTGTTCTACACATGACCCACACATATGCATATCATGCCCTGAAGAAGAGAGAGCAGCTGGGGCCATTACAGGAAGTAAAGAATTGTATGTAACTGCAAACACGCAGAGCCAAGGTGTGGGATGGTAGTGACAAAGATTATATTACCTGCAGAATTATCTTTCAGCCCGTAGATTGCCAGGCTTGGATAGGCACCAAGGAGTCCCTCCTTGCACCTATCTCCTTTTCTCTTCTCTCCCCTACTTTGGGGCACTCCCTCTGACTCTCTCCCCACCCTTCCTGGCCACTGTGAGTCAGAGGAGCCCTCCAGACCTCTCTAGAAGCAGACGGTGCTAGTTCAGGTTTCTCAGTGTGGAGCACAGATTCCACATGTAAGCCTTTCCCTTGCTAATACTGGTGACCTCGCAACATGACCTCACAGAGTTCATATGCCAAAGGAATTTCTTCTCAGGTAAGGAGGGGGAGCCAAAGGAGTGAGAGGACCATCAATCCTGATCTATCACATTAAAGGATGCCCCAATAACCACTTATGAGTCTCCATAGACTTATCTCATGAAGTAGCTTTAGGGATTTAGGCTAGACATGAAGAACATTCTAATAATGAGGGTTAAAGCTCTTGATCAGGTGAGTAATGCAAATTTCACACCCCTTTCGATTTACTACATTTTAAAAAAATAGAAAAGAAGACACCTTTAAAAAAATGGCCTTCTAAAATCAGGGGGATGGGAGACAGAAGCCCTCAAGACACTTTTTTCTCTAAGCTTGTGTAAATCAGTTCAGCTATGTCTGGGTCTAATGGGATCTCAGGTAGGGCGCTGCATGAGCAGTCAGGTAGGGATTCAGTTCCTTCTGAACCTCATCCTTGTGCTTCCCCAATCCCTTCCACACACGGACCCAGACCCAGATTTGCAGCATGGGTTCTCTCCTGCCTGTGTTTTGCAAAAACCAGCCTTTGTTCTGGTGCCCACTCTCAGCTTTCTGTGAGAACAAAGAGGAAGTCCAGCTACAAACTGTCCTCTTGCAAAGTAATTAAGTTCATGGCATGGGGGCTGGTGCTCTTCAGGGCTGGCCAGCGTGGGAGGGTTGGAGCCTACAATAGGTCTGCCAGGAGAGACCTGCTGGTTCTCACGTCCTTCCAGCCCCTAGTGGAGGTGGTGCTTCCACACGTGGTTGCCCAAGTGGTGACGTTTTGGGCACAGGGGACTCATGAAGTGTCCTGGGTCATGCTGGCACAGTTCACAGAGCCACGACTTCCTGGCTCCATTGGTCACTGGGATACTGCAGCCTCATCCACACGTGGCAGTAGAGGGTGTTTAAGGAAGGGCTTTTTTCACTCAGAACCTATGAGTCAGCTCATAAAAGAGAAGGCTGGGTTGCCAAGGGCATGTTTTGGGGTAGGAGAAAAAGAGAGGACTTAGTTATTCTTTACAGAGTGGATAGGAGCCAAAAAAGTTCTCTTTCTTCACTGAAAGAAGAGAGAGACTTAAAAAAAAAAAAAAGGAAAGAATTTAAGTTAGAACTGAGATCTAAGATGTTTCAGCACTAGGACCAAAAATAGAGAAATAGGTTGGATTTGTTTTTTGTGGATATTCTTCAGAATGGACTAGAATGGATATTTGATAATCCTAGCTAAAGGCAGCAATATGCACTGGATGTGTGATGTACAAGATACTTGCCATAAGCAACAGATCAGAAATAGTCCAGGGTGGAGGACCATGGCATCTTCTAGAATCTCTGCTATGGATTAGAAGTATTTTAGCTATGTTTTCTCTGGAGGCTACAACCAGAGCCCACAAAGAGATTATTAGAAGGAACGTTTAAGCTGACTAGAGGGAAAAACATTTGAATAATTAAAGCTGTCTAACAGTGAAATGGACTGTTTTACTAAGGTGATAAACTTCTGAATTTAGGGAGTATTTAAATCAAGGATTCAAATCTGGAATTCTTTGGAAGGTTTTTTCCTACATTGGAAGGGTGAAATTGATGCCCTTTACAGTGCTAATATACCACATTTCTTATTCATCTATTTATCTCTAAAGGTTAATGCACTTAGAGCTATAATTCATTTTGATTGAAAAGTTGCTCCATTAGGCTAGGGTTTGTTTGTTAATTTACTTGTCCTTTGAATACCTACAGGTACCAGGCCTGGAGATAAAGCAATGAAAAAGACATGGTGACTTTGTATATGGCAGGTTCTTGGTATATTGGGAAGGCAGAAAGGAAACAAATAAATTGCGACTTGGCATGGCAAGGGATGAAATAGAAGCACCAAGAGCTGTGGAAACACAGAGAAGGGAATAAAAAGCATCTCCCTCTCTCCAGGGGAATAGGAGAAGGCTTTTTAGAAAAAGCAACTTTTAAACTGGCAGCTTCCTCCCAATCTAATTCCATTCCACTCCAGTCCTGATAGGCTCACTGAATGTCTACTATGCGAAAGGCAGAGAATAAATGCAAGCATGCGTTATCTAAAGAGCTATTCGGCTTCAGATGCAAGTTCATATTTGTGCCTTGGGATGGGGGACACATATGAACAAAATCTGGTCTTTAAGGAGCTTCCAGTGTCACAGCAGCCCTTCCTTGTAGGCTGTGTGTCCCCTACTCTGGTGTAGAATTTAGATCAGAAAGGGGGTAAATTGGGTGGACATTTCAAAGCATGGTTTCAAAGGGCAGCAGTGGAGAATTTGTTTCTGTGGCTCCCCTGCTTTTCCTTGGAGTGGAGGTGGTACTCCAATGTGTGGTCATCCCAGCAATGACACTGTGGGCACAGGGGACAAAACATATTCTGCTGGGTCCTCATAGCTCCAGTTTGCAGCCCTAGGTGAGGTCTGTTGAATGCCAGCAGGAGGCAGGGAGAGACACGTTTTGTGATTTGCTTCTCCTCTGTGTGTGGCAAAAGGCAGGCAAGGCTCAGGTGCTGGACGGAGGAAGACAAAAATCTATGGCTCATACTGTGGTATCAGTACCATTGGGATGATGGAGAAACCCCAGGTAAATCCAAAGTGTTGGTGTATAAATCAGCACCCAGCTATGAGACAAAATATCTGGTGTGGTTTCTAACAGAGATAATTTAACCTAAAGAATTGTTAACTAGGGATTGAATGTGCAAAGGGAACCCTAAGACATCACAGAGTTGGCCAGGTGTGGTGGCTCACGCCTGTAATCCCAGCACTTTGGGAGGCCAAGGCGGGTGGATCACTTGAGGTCAGGAGTTTGAGACCAGCCTGGCCAACATGGTGAAACCCTGCCTCTACAAAAATGCAAAAAACTAGCTGGGCATGGTGGTGTGCGTCCGTAATCCCATCTACTCAGGAGGCCGAGGTGGGAAAATTGCTTGAACCCAGGAGGCGGAGGTTGCAGTGACCCAAGATAGTGCCGCTGCACTTCAGCCTGGGTGACAAGAGCGAGACTCCATCTCAAAAAGAAAAAAAAAAAAGACATCACAGAGTAGCAACTGCAAGGAAGGGGCCCCATCCTTAGGGCCAGGGAAAGAAAGAAAGACGTTGGAATTATTACCAGCTGATGCTGGTCTCCCAGAAGAAGATAATGAAGATGGTACTTTGGGTGATGGAAAAAAATGGCTGCTACTGGAATGAAATGCAGCTGCCAGGGTAAACGTGGCCGGGTGACACCTCCAAAAACGAGAGGCAAGGAAGTGGAACAAGAAGCAGACAGAAGGGAGCAGGCACCTTCTCCCCTCTTCCAGCCTTGCAATCTCTCTCTAGTGCCCTCTATTGGCAGACCTTAGCAGGAAACTATTAGGCACAGCAGAAATGTGGTTTGCTGGGTCCCAGCTCAGGGACTCATAAAGTCAAGAATAGAAGGACAGATTTGCAGTTGAAGTCATTAGCTTAATAATTAGCTCAGTTGAGCTTCTGGGGGAGGTGTCAGACCAAGGAATTTGCCAAAAGAAGCCAGGTTGGCTTCTGAGTTAGTTAAGGGAATACTAGCTACTAAAACAGACGCAAGCTCAAAAGTATATATGAGCTCAAATACAACTTTTTTTCTAGCTCTTATAAAGCCCAATATGGGTGTTTCTGATCAGTGGGTGACTCTCTAGGCAGTGATTCAAGGATCCAAGTTCTTTCCATTTTATGGCTTTGCAACTTCAAGTCTTTCAAGTTTGCATATTCATCTTTATTAAAACAGCAAAAAGAGGACAGACCATGAAGTACATGAGGTTTTCATGGGCCAGGCCTAGAGGGGGCACCTTTGCCCACATTCCATTGGACAGAACTCTGACATGTGCACATAGCTAACTGCAAAGGGATGCTGGGAAACGTAGTCTAGCTGTGGGCCCAGGAAGATGTGGGAAAAGGAGAGATAATTGGCCAGTTCTGCCACATGTTCAGCTGACCCTACATAGGTTAGCTTTTCAGCAGGACTTTCCTATGAACACAGGCTGACCTTAGCTCATTCCACAGGTGTCTTCAAGAAAGAGGAACTTGAGGTTGTGGGAAAGATTGTGTGAGGAAATGTCCTCCAAAATCATAATTTGTTATTTGCTTCAATAAAACACCGGCTTGTGTTCTCGTAGTGTTTTTGGTTTTAAAAAGTTTTTCCTTTCATTCCAGTTCATTCCTGGGAAGAAAAGAGGGTGGTAGAGGAGATTCTTTCCAACTCTTTTTGCCTTTTTTTTGTTTTTAATTAATAAACGAATTCACATTCACTGTCAAGAAAAATAAAAACAAAATTCAAAGAATATACATATGATGAAAACATATTTCTGCCATTTTTTGCTTGCCTTTTGATTTTGCTTATGGTGTCTTTGTATAGAAGTGTTTTGGCCGGGCGCGGTGGCTCGTGCTTGTAATCCCAGCACTTTGGGAGGCCGAGGCGGGAGGATCACGAGGTCAGGAGATCAAGACCACGGTGAAACCCCGTCTCTACTAAAAAAATACAAAAAAAATTAGCCGGGCGTGGTGGCAGGCACCTGTAGTCCCAGCTACTCGGAGAGGCTGAGGCAGGAGAATGGCGTGAACCCGGGAGGCGGAGCTTGCAGTGAGCCGAGATTGCGCCACTGCACTCCAGCCTGGGCGACAGAGCGAGACTCCGTCTCAAAAAGAAAAAAAAAAAAAAAAAGTGTTTTATATTGTACTGTTGTAAACTTTATTCATTTTTTGGTTATGTCTTTCCCCTTCCCTATTCCAAAGTCATAAACACATTCTCCCATATTTTCTTCCAGTATTTTTACGTGTACATTGTTTAGATTTTTAATCCATTTGGACTTTATTTTTGTGAATGGCAAGGCATAGAAATTTGATTTTGTTTAGTGTTTTAGCCAGATGACTAGTTAATTGTCTATATATTACCAAATACTATACCCTTTTCCAGTTATTTGAAATGCTACTTTTATCATGTCTTAATTCCTTTATTTGCATGGTGTATTAGTTTCCTTGCTGTTGTAAACAGTTACACAAACTTAGCAGCTTCAAACAACACAAATTTATTATTTTATAGTTATGGAGGTCAGAGTCTAAAATCAAGGTGTTGGCAGGGCTGTGTGGAGGCAGCCATCTGGGGGCTCCAGGGGAGAATCTGTGTGTTTGCTGTCTCCAACTGGCCACATTCCTTTGCTTAGGGCTCCCTTCCATCTTCAATACATCAGTGGTTGGTTGTCTTTCTTAGGCTGTATCACTTTAAAGGTGACTCTCACGATGACCTCTTCCATTTATGAACCTTGGTGATTACATTGGGCCCATGTGGATGATCCATGATAATCTCTGTCTGCTTTCTGTTGCTTATAAGGGAATACCTAAAACTGGGTAATTTATAAAGAAAGAGACTTTATGTCTTAGAGTTATGGAGGCTATGAAGTCCAAGGTTGGGCAGCCACATCTAGTGAGGGCCTTTCTGCTGGTGGGGACTGTCTGCAGAGTCCCAAGACAGCACAGAACATCACATGTCCAGGGTGCTAAGCATGGTAGCTCAGGTCTCTCTTCCTGTCCTTATAACGTCACCCGTCCCACTCTTGTGATTCCTCAGTAACCCATACCTCATTAATCCATGAAGGAATTACCCAGACACTTCTTGTTTTATTTTTTTATTATATTATATTATATTATATTATATTATATTATATTATATTATATTATATTATATTATATTTTATTTTATTTTTTGAGACTGATTCTCGCTCTGTTGCCCAGGCTGGAGTGCAGTGGTGCGATCTCAGCTCGCTGCAGGCTCCACTTCCCAGGTTCAAGCAATTCTCCCACCTCAGCCTCCAGAGTAGCTGGGACTACAGGCTCCCGCTTTGTATTTTTTAGTAGAGACAGAGTTTCACCGCGTTAGCCAAGATGGTCTCGATTTCCTGACCTCGTGATCCGCCTGCCTCGGCCTCCCAAAGTGTTGGGATTACAGGCGTGAGCCACCGCGCCTGGGCCAAACACTTCTTAAAGACTCTGCTTCTCAATTGACTGCCACATTGGGGTTTAAATTCCAACATGCGATTCGGAGGGTACAAGCATTCAAACCATAGCAATCTTCCTATCTTAATCAAGGTCAGCAGATTGATTCCATCTGCAACCTTGATTCCTCCTTGCCATGTGTTGTGGACTGAACTGTATTCCCCTGTCCCATCCAGTTCATATGTTGAAGCCCTAATCTCTGGTATCTCAGAATGTGACTGTATTGAAGGATAGGGCTTTTAAAGAGGTAATTATGGTAAAATGAGGTCGTAATCCAATCTGACTCACATCCTTATAAGAAGAGGCAATTTGGACTCATGAAGAAACATCAGGGGTGTGCATGTACAGAGGAAAAGACCATGTGAAAAAGCAGCAATAGGGCATCCATCTGCAAGCCAGTAAGAGAGGCCTCAGAGAAAAAGCAACCCTGTTGGTTCCTTGACCTTGGACTTTCAGCTCCAGTACCATGAGACAATAAATTGCTGTTGTTTAAGCTACCTGGTCTGTGGTATTTTGTTATGGCAGCCCTGGCAAGCTAATATACCTCGTAGCCTAACATAATCACAGTTTCCAGGAACACCATCTTTGGGAAGCTATTGTTCTGCCTATGACACATTAGTTGATTTGTAGGTTTTCTATTCTGTTGCATTAATCTACTCACTTATCCCTGAGCCAATACCATGTTTCTACAATTACTAGGGTGTTATTTTGTTTGGTAGGGTGAGCTTCCTCTTTTGCTTGTTGTTTTCATTCACCTAATATTTTCTTGATTATTCTATGCATTTATTCTTCCATATCAATTTTAGAATCATCTTGTCAAGTTTCCTAAAAATTGTGATTGCAATACATTTATGGATTGATCTGGGATTTACCTTTACATGAACACATATTTTCCCATTTAGTGAGTCAGTTCTTCTGTATACCCTTGTTCATAATGTTCTTTTTTATTTCCTGGTAAGTTTTTTTCCCAGGCACTTTCTAATTTTTGTTGATGTTGTGAATAGGATAATTCTTCCTCCTTTACAGCTGGAAAGCAGAGGCCCAGAGATGGAAAGAGACTTCTCTGAGACCACACAGAATCATGGAGCAGGCTCTAAGCAGAATACAGGGCTATGATTTCTAACCCCTGTGCTCTACCCTTGGCCATGTGGAGCTTCTTGGCCAGATTCCATTAGGTCCACAATGTGATGTTCTGTTTTAGCTCAACACTTACGTGTCCCCTAGAGCAGTGGACCAGGCCTTGGGATGGTTGAGAGGTCACATAGGGGCCACTCTTATTTCACTGATGGAGGTATCATAGGGTAGAGGGTAGGTAAGGGGTAATTTTGGGGAGTGAGCAAGGGAGCATCTGTAGAATCACTTATTTCTTAATCCTGGATGATTAAACAGCTATCATCAGGAAAGAAGTGTACACTAATAAAAAAATACCAAATAGAGCTCTTGTTCACAATTCACAGTAGATAAGATCAACTCCTACTCACTGAGGAGCAGTAAATAGTCCCCAAGGCTCTTGATTAGGATGACTAAAAAGATTCAGAATGATACAAGAGAGACATTAGGTTGATTTGACCATAGAAGACAGTATGTGTATGGCCCAGAGACATAAAGGGTTAAGGAATGCAGAGGAGAGGAAGGAAAGACTGTCTTTCAGGTTGCTCAAATCATTCCTCTACACGGCCCCAGTTGAAGGAGCAGCAGGAAGTAGCAGGGATGAGTTGACCTTGACTGTCTACCTGGACCTTGACTGTCTACCTGGACAACATGGGGCCCCTCTCATTAGCTGCCGAGTTTGGACTTCCCCAGCCTCTCATGCAGATTTGGGTGGGAGTCATTATCCTTTGGCTACCTGCAAGCATGCTGCATTCACAAATACTTCGGAGGATTTTCCAAATCTCTTTCAGCAGCTGCACTTTCTAGATGGCGAGTATCTAGGAAATTGGGGAATATTACTTATTTCCAAACAAAGGGGTTTTTGGGCTCCCATCTCTGCTCCATATCTGAAGGCCTTAATTTCACAAACCGGGAAATGGAGCCCTGAGAAGGAAGTGCCCTCACTTGAGCAACATTGTTCATTAATCCTAGAAGTCTTAGTGCTGGGGCTCCAGGATCATTCACATTGTAGGGTACAACCCTTCCCCTGGCCCCTCTAGGCAGATGGGTTTTATTATGAGCCATAGAAACAATAGAGACCTATATGACAATCATCATAAAAGGTGTGTATGGGGTGGGGAAGGGATGTGCAGGAAAAGGGGATGAGGTCCTTCATTTTTCTGAGGCAAATAAATGACTGCCACACCTCCATGGACACAGATAAAATGTTCTAATGGGAAATTGCGTGTTGGGTGTATTTTGCCTTTCATTCATTTATTCATTTGTCCATCTATCTATCCATCCATCCATCCATCCTTCCATCCATCCATGCATGCATACATGCACTGCATGCCTAGTGCTTGAATGGTATAGAATTGTGACACGCCATGATGAAAAACTTGGAGCTAATCCAACAGTTAGTGAGGAAACATTGAAGGTTCTTGGTTGAGGGAGTGACAAAATGCAGGAAGTGATTCAGGGAGAGTGAGGCAGCTTACAGGTAGATCTAAGGGGCAAAGGCTAGATACGGTCTTTTCATAGGAGTTTGAAAGTATCTCTTTTTCATTTGTTGTACTGAACCAGCTTCTGGCTCTGCCTGAAAAGGGGTTAGACAAAAATGAGAAGGAATTAAGGACTGACTGAAAGCCTGCGAGAACAAGATATGTGATGTGATGTGTTCAGCGGACTTGTCTGGAGAATAATCAGTTCAACGACTATTTGCTGGGTACATGCTTCTTAAATTTCACTATCATTTTTCTTCTACCTTCCAACCCAGAGGGGCCCTATACTTTCTGCCAGGACTGTTAGAAAGGAAAGGAAGGGGCTGGGGATGGGCACTGGGACTACCTAATTTGCACATTTCTAGCCACCCCAGCAAATTCAGCAATCTTCCCTGGGGATCAGGCATTAGGGTTGAGGAAGGTACATTGTGTGTGGAGAGACAAGAATATAGAGCAGATAGTGGTGATCTGTTGGGGCATAAGCACCAAGAGTCTCCATTAGGGACAGTGGGAAAAGAGATCCTCCTTCTCCATCTTTAATTACACAGTTGCCTGTTTGTTCTCTGTGTTGGGGCCCTGCAGAGTACATTGCTAGGGTCCCTCCTTCCAGAGGATTATGGCAAGGGGTAGGGGAAGGAGCAGGAGATTTAGAGTCACACATATCTGCTTACCAGCTGTGTGACCTGGGTCCTGCACTCCTCAAGCTCTCTGAGCCTCAGTTTCTTCAACTGGAAAATGAGGATAATAATGTCACCTGACTCATGGGATTATTTTGAGGACTAAATACAATAATACATGTGAGAATTACTTTGTAGAACATCAATCACTGTTTAAAGACTGAATATGAATAATAACAAGAATTTTTCCAACGTAATTTCCATTGTCTTAGAATGCAAACACATTAACCCTTCTCTAAAATCCACTGTGGTGTTCCATCTGGAGGGACTAATGCCTGGGAGAGAAAAGCTGACCTGAGCCTCGTAGTATTTACAAGTGAGGGGTGTATTCTCAGCCCATAAATCCATGAGCATATGGATGAAGCACCCTGCCTTTCTGGGGATGTATGTGTGTTCTGTTTTCAGATTTCATGACTCTGTATTGGTTTTAAAAATATAACTTACTGCACTAGCATATCTAGTTGAACGTCTCATATTTTTTTTTCTTTTAAAATCACACTTAGAAAAGTAAAACACTAATTCCAAATGGCTGAAATTAGAGGTAGAGGGTGAGGAAACATGGGCCCAGGTTGAACCTGCTAAGATTAGGGGCAGACTCCATGGCTTTCTGGAGATGCGGTGGCCACCTCTCACTTTACCCTGCTCTGGAAGGAAAGCCTTGCTGCTTGTGAGTTTCTGGTACAGCCCTTCTTCTTTGTCCTCGGAGAACCTGCCATTTGCTGAGCATCATCCCAGAGCTGCAGGATGGGGTCACCACCAGGGCCAGGCCTGGGAGCCTGTCCTGTTGTCCAGAGAACAGGGAGAAGAGGGGCAGGTAGAGGGTTAGCAGCAGAAAGCCCTTTTCCTGACATCAAGTCTTGCTTCTGGGGGAATGAAGGATGTTAAAACTGTTTAGTTTTTCCTGTTCAGCAACTGATAATCTCTCCCTCTGTTGAAGGCATGAGTTCAGTTAATGCTGGGGCTTTTTGCCTGTTAAATTGTTAAAATGCAGAACGACAGCCCCTTTGCTGGTTAAGGATATTTATTTCAAGTCCTAAATCAATTTCAGCCTGCCTCTCTCTCTTTCCCGTTCCTCCTCCTGGTGCACCCCTCCCCTTTGGAACTTGGGAAAATCCAATTTCCTTCCTGCCTTAATCTCTCTCCAGTTTTGCACAGGCTCTGCTCTGCCCGCACCTGCTCCTTCCAGCTGTGAGATTCCTTTTGGTAAAATACTTTGTGTCCTGCCAAGTTGTCGACGGACAAGACCTCCATTACTGCTTCCTGGCTCTCTTAATGAACACAGTTGTTCTGTTCCACCAGGTCCCCAGGACTCCTCCATTCACTCTATTAGCCAGCAGTGGTTTCCACAGTTAGCGTGAGTGAGACCCCTGCCCTGGGCCCCCAAGCGCCTGCTCTTGAATGAGGAAAGAATTTGAAATCCAGCACTCCCTGTGCTGGTACTAAGTGCTCTGAGCTTTACAGTCCCAACTCCTGTATCACAGGAATGTCAGGCTAAGTGAGAGAGACTCCAGATCCGCCATCTCCCCAGCCTTGGGGCTGAGCCGTCATTATTAATGACAGCAATCACCACCCAGAACTCAAGTCATAAATAATAAGGGTCTTTTAGCAGTCACAAGAATGGCTGCAAACATTCGTCATCTACACACCTCTTGAAATAGCCATGGGAATGAACAGCAGAACTATTATGGCCAATTTCTATCTCTGTTTCAATGCTAACAGCTTAGTTTTATTTAAAAAAGAAAAGTCCAAAGCAGCATAAACTTCAGATGATAGATAGATATTGCACAAAAGAGAGTTCTGTGGCCAAGTAAGTTTGAGAAACTCTTTGTTATAAACAAAAGATAAATAGATTTCTTGATAGAAAGACTTCTGTGAGTCTTTAATATACTAATGTGCATAGGGAATTTCCAAGAGAGGTAAGTTATGTTTCCCAAAAGTATTTGATCTTAACTTTTTTTTTTCTTCTTTTGCCCTAATATGCTATATCCTGCAGGTCACTATCTGGTAGTATGCTGGAAATATTTAACAACTGGTTCTCTGGAGGGTGGGGAGCCCTGATTCATAGTGTTTGCTGATTTTCATGTTGTAAATACTCCCACTATGGTCAATTTTAAGCTATTAACATGAAGTCACTGAGCATGAAGTTGGGAAGACATGCACGTGATCAGATCTCTGAGCTGATGTGAGCTGACGGAAGCTGGTGCTAGCTGGCTGGAGGTGGTTCAGCACCCTGTGGTGAAACGCCATTGAGAGAATGCTGCTCTTTGATGCAGTATCCCTCTTTCCATTGACATGAGGAAGTGGAAAAAAGCCAATGGATATGACTGGGGTTGAACTCCACAGTGAAACAAGAATGGAACATGATAGGAAATTCCTGGTTTGGGGAATCTTTGTTCACTTCTCTAATCACTGATTCAAGTGGACTTTGCCTGAGGCCAGCTTATGATGGATGTTGGATTCTCTGACAAAGTTTCTCGGCCCTCTGAACTGATAATAAGAGCTGCTTTAGGGCAGATCTGTCTTGACTTTGCTACAACTTTACTGGCCTCTTGACTACCTGAGGATAGATGCATGAGTGCATGTCTACTCTCTGGGCAGCTCAGTGGCTTCCTTTTCAGTAGGGGGTCAGAACAACCTTTATGACCAACTTCCCTGCTGATTCTTGGGCAACTCCCTTTGACCCTGACCAGTGAATCGTTGTCCACATAAGTCATCTGATATAACACAGAAGCAAAAACTCAGATTTACATCTCAGCAGCACTTGGCTTAGAGGACCATTTTCTTCCTTTTTTAAGTCATTTTCTTCTCATAGATTCCAAGGTAACACTCCTGGTTCTCCTCCTGCTTTGGCCACTTCTGTTTCGCCAACGTTTTCACTTGCTCTCTAAATGCTTGGGTTCTCTAGAGTTAGTTTCCTCTACCCTCTGCGTGCCCCAGTCTCCTTTCCTCCCCTTCCCTGCTTTTCCTTCTCTCTGAATGATTTGATTTATTCTCATGGGCTTAACTTCACCTTTTTTTTCTGATGACTCTCAATTTTATAACTTGAAACTGGACCTCTTGTTTGAGCTCCAGGCTTATATAACCAACAGTCTACTTGACATCTGTATCTGGATATCTTACAAGTTTCTCGACTTGAACTTGTGTGAAAAGGAACTTGATGTTCCCTGTGCCTTCTGCCCTGTTTCTCCCTCAGCCCTCCTTATCTCAGTAAATAGCATTTCCTTTGATCCAGTTGCCTGAGTCCGAAATCTAGGAATCATTCTTGATTCAGCTTTTGTTCTTATCTCCATACTCAGTCTATCAGTCTTAAATGAGTGAAATTCTCTCTACTCTTTCCTTTTATCTCCTGAGAGTCATTATTTTATATTATACTCAAGCTCTGCAACAGTCTGTTGGGTTTATGCTCTGCAACAGTCTGTTGGGTTTATAATCTACTGCTTTGCCTTATCAAGGAGAAAGAGCTAGGAGAGGGATTTCAGCTTATTGACTCTTGATTCAAATTTCTTCTGACCATTCTCCAGACAAATAAGCCCCCAAGAACCCCCACATGTTCTCCCTGTCTGACAGATCCCAAATGGGTGTCTCTTATTCAATGGATACAGGTTAGCCTGGGCTCCCTTCACGTTTTCCTGATACTTAGTTGTTGTCCTGTGGCCTTTGCCATGACAACCCTGACTACCAAACGTAGATGGTTCAGTGGGACAAGGCACCTTGAAAAAATTTAGATGTGTGAGGTAAATTCTTCAATAAGAATTGGTTTATTCAGGCCAGGCATGGTTGCTCATGCCTGTAATCCCAGCACATTGGGAGGCGAGGCAGGTGGATTTCTTGAGCTCAGGAGTTTGACACCAGTCTGGCCAACATGGCGAAACCCATCTCTACTAAAAATACAAAAATTAGCTGGACGTGGTGGCGGGCACCTGTAATCCTAGCTACTCAGGAGACTGAGGCATGAGAATTGCTTGAACCCAGGAGACCACAGTTACAGTGAGCCAAGATTGTGCCACTGCACTCCAGCCTGGGTAACACAGTGAGACTCTGTCTCAAGAAAAAAAATAAAAAGAATTGGTTTATTCTTTCTTTTATGACTTTGAATTTCTAGGGTGCTTTTGGTTTCATGGTGATTCCTGTGTATCCCATTGTCACCTATGGGAAGCAGGGATTTTCAAGAAAATGTTCCCCATTTTAAGATCGAGAAACTGAGGCCCAGCTTGTGACTGCAAAAGCTTAGGCCCAGCTTGTGACTGCAAAAGCTCAAGACCATATAGGCAGTGACACAGCCATGTGGTTCTTTGGCCTCAGTTTCTGTTGGGAATAAATTCAGATAAAAACTCAAGTGTCCCCAAGAGCATTGCTGTGTTGAAAGATGGGCATAAGATGGTACACACCCAGGTTCTGGGGGGCCTTATGCTCATACAATTAGGAGACTTTGTTAAGAGAAAGAATATGGAATTTTATACAAAAGGAGCATTTAAACTAGAAGGGAAAAAGAAATCACAACAAAAATGACAAAATACCATAAGCATCACAGAATCCAGAAAATAACATTTATGCTTTAATTAATTAATGGACTACTTCTATAATGCTTTTTCTCTACATTTTTGGCTGCATACTTTTTTATCGCTTTTTCGTATATTAATAATTTGTTAAGATTTTCCATAGTGAGAACAAAGATAATCCAGTCTTTCCTCTATGCTGATTGAAATTTGCTTTTTTTAAAAAAAGTGACTGATAACTTAGTGTATTTCCTGTCAGTTTTGTAACTTGTTATTGACAGTATCATGAATTTTTGACTGTCAAATCCTACATTTGGGAACATCTCAATTGCTTTTCTCTCATATCTGAATTGTAAGATTTAAGGCATTTCAAGTTTTCTTTTTTCTGAGATTAAAAAATTTTTAACTGCAAAATGCACATAAGATTTACCATCTTAACCATTTTTGCATACAATTTAGTAGCATTCAGTATATTTAGTGGCATTCAGTACAAACAATCTCTAGAACTGTTTTCATGTTGTCCAACTGAAAACTCTATACTCATTGAACAACTTTCCGTTCTTCTCCCCATCAGCCCCTGGTAACCATCATTTTAATTTAAGTCTCTATGAATTTGACTACCCTAGATATAATATGTAAGTGAAATCATACAGGATTTGCCTCTTTGCTTATTTCATTTAGCATACTGTTCTTAAGGTTTATTCATGTTGTAGCATGTGTCAGAATTCCCTTCCTTTTTAATACTAATATTCAATTGAATGTATGTACCACAATCTGCTTATGGATTCCTCCGTTGATGGATACTTGGGTTACTTCCACCTTCTGGCTATGGTGAATAATGATGCTATGAACATAGGTGTACAAATAACTGTTTGAGACCCTGCTTTTGATTTTTGGGGGTATATACCCAGAAATGGAATGGCTGGATCATATGGTGATTCTGTATTTAATTTTTTGAGAAATCACCTTACTGTTTTTTTTATAACAGCTGCACCATTTTGCATTCCCAACAGTGGACAAGGGTTCCAATTTCTCCACATCATTGCCAATGCTTGTTCTTTTCTTTTCTCTTTTGCTTTCTTTTTCTTCCTTTTTTCTCCCCTTCCTTCCTTCCTTCCTTCCTTCCTTCCTTCCTTCCTTCCTTCCTTCCTTCCTTCCTTTCCTTCCTCCTTCCCTTCCTTCTCCTTTCCTCTCTCTCTTCCTTATTTCCTTCCTTCCTTCCTTCCTTCCTTCCTTCCTTCCTTCCTTCCTCCCTCCCTCCCTCCCTCCCTCCCTCTTTCCTTCCCTCCCTTCTTTTCTTCTTTCTCTCTTAATTTCTTTTTTTGATAGTAGCCATCCAAATGGGTATAGGTGGTATTTCATTGTTATTTGATTTGCATTTCCCTAATAATTAATGATGTTAAGCATCATTTCATGTGCTTATTGGCCATTTGTATATGTATATCTTCTTTGGAGAAATGCCTATTCAAGTCATTTGCCCATTGTTTATTCATTTATTTATTTTTAACTTTTATTTTAGGTTTGGGGTAAATGCACAGGTTTGTTATATGGGTAAGTTGCATGTCACAGGGGTTTGGTGTACAGATGATTTCATAACCCAGATAATAATGATAGTATCCAATGGGCAGTTTTTTGATCCTCTCTCCTTCCTCCCTGCACCCTCAAGTAGGCCCTGATGTTTGTTGTTTCCTTCTTTGTGTCCATATGTACTCAATGTTCATTCCCCACTTATAAGTGAGAACATGTGGTATTTGGTTTTCTGTTCTTGTGTTAGTTCACTTAGGATAATGACCTTTGCCCATTTTTTAATCAAGTTGTTTGATTTTTGTTGTTGTTGATTAAGCTTTCTTGGACAGTGACTAATTGTAAACACCCCTTGAAGTGATTGCACTCATTTCCAATTTGTCCTTCATGACCTTGTATCTTGTGAGTTTATTTTCCAGTGACAGTACGTCAGCAAGAAGTTAGACTCTTTTTTCCAATGTTTATATAGTTTTCTTCTCATTTAAAATTGAATTACCAAAGAATTAAAGAGTCTATTCACTACTCTTATTTAAAATGTATCTCTTTTTTAAAAAAAAGTTTTTAAGAGGTGAGGTTTTGCTTTGTTGCCCAGGCTGGAGTGTAGTGGCGTAATCGTCACTCACTATAATCTCAACCTTCTGGCTTCTAGTGATCCTTCTGCATCAGTGTCCCAAAGTATTGGGATTACAGGTATGAGGCACTGTGCCTGTATCTCTTTTAATGAATTATTGCTTTTGGAATGATCAGTTTTGTTGTTGTTGTTGTTGTTACAGCTTCCTTGTTGATGTCCAAGTAATCTCTTGATTTCATGTAGAAACTTATAAAAAATAATTTCTTTGTACAGCATGTTTATAATTGCATACATTGAGTTATCAAGTATATTCTTGGTATAAGAACCTTCCATTTTGCCTAAGTGTTGATCAGAACCAAATACTCCACTTATAATTCTGTGCTTCTGAAACTGAACAGTTTTTGCCATACTAGCGTCTGGCTCCTTATATTTCAAAGTTTGGTTCTTGTACATTGTGCAGACACTTCCAGTCTCATGCAGTAGGACGCATTTATGTCACAATAGGCCCTCTGGCCTGGCATCTTTATTCCAGACATTGGATGAATCAGTACAATGGGTAGCAGGACTATTTCTAGAAGTCATTCTTACACTGGGACAGCTTGAACTATAAATAGAAGAAACTGAACCCTATAAATATATCCCACTAAGCCCAAACTAAGTATACCCTAGATTCAACACCTTTTTAGCTAAATCACACAAATACCAACATTACTTGATAATAAGGGACAGAAGAGAATTCAGAGTGGAAAAAGACAATGGTCTTAACTGATTCTGGTTAAAATAGTATTTTTTTTTTTTTTTTTTAAAATTTTCCCCCCCCCCAAAAAAAAAAAAAATCCACCTGGTGAAACATTGCTAGGACTTTTTCCAGGGTCTAGAAACTGGCCTATACAAATGAGGGGCCCTGAAGGCTGTACATCCTTAGCTTCAGGGTAAATTGAGTCTGGGAGTAGGGTAGGAAGGAAGAGTTCTCCCGTTTTTCAGGAAGGGTGAGAGGAGGAATGCTAGGAAGGGCGAGATGAGGAATGCTAGGAAGGGCCCCGATCTAGTTCTTCCAGGTCCCAGGACATTTTCTAGCCTTCCTGTGCTGCTTCTGCAGCCACACATCACATGCTCAGTATTCCTGGAATGGCCTGTCGTGGCTGGAGACTATGGATTTCCTGGTAAGATGACAGCAAGCTGTGATATTTTTATTTTACTGTCCCGCCATTCTTCACCTGCAACAAATGTCCTCTTAATTGCTTCAGCATGAACCCCAGCTGACATTCCCCATTCCTCAGGGT
The DNA here is from genome assembly GCF_009828535.3 of Hylobates moloch. Taxonomy (NCBI): domain Eukaryota; kingdom Metazoa; phylum Chordata; class Mammalia; order Primates; family Hylobatidae; genus Hylobates; species Hylobates moloch. The sequence continues at coordinate 24,226,865 of NW_026652276.1, forward strand.
CTCTCAGTCCCAACCTCACAGTAAACTCAAGACATCCAAATGGTGCTGCCAGACAAGGCAGCTGGAAGCCAGACATCACGGCCGATTTGAGCAATTAGCTGAGCTCCCATCCTGGGCTGGCCTCATTAGGGGTGTCCAGATGTCCACTGCTAGCACTGCCTCCCATCCCTCGGGTGGGCTGTCTCCCCAGGTGAGGCCGAGCTGGTGTCTGTGGGAGGCAGGTTAAAGCTCAGAGAGCCCTTACTAATTTTCAGGGCTGCTAATTGCAGTGAAGTGAGGGCCACAGAGACACTGTCATTGCTGCCTGGTCCCTAAGGCTCTCTGGTTTCCCATGCATAATCGCCGTCTGCACAGAGCTCCCCTCATCTGGGGGCAAGCCCAGCTGCCATAGCTCAATCGATCATGAAGGGTGTTCAGGCAGCCATGCTGTTTGTCCGCTGCTCAGCTCTCACCATGACTAAATGGAGACATCTGGAAAAGGGCAAGGCAGGGCAAGGGCGACAAGAAGAAGGGCAGGAGAGGATTAAGCCTGCTCCATCTTTATGGGAAGATTTTTCTTTGATAATGTGTGCCTTTTCTTTTTCCATGTGGTAGGAGGTGAGGAGAGGAGAATTTCGTCTTAGAATAAATTGACAGAGGGCCCAGCCAGAGATACCAGCTGTTGTGAGGGCCTGCAATGCACTCCACTAGGGCGATTGTTCTCATCATAGATTATGTGAATGAATGGCACCCCCTAGAGTTTTGGGGTACACAACATGCGTGGTTACAGTGCACCAACCCTGCCAATTGGACACAAACTGTACCACAGGGCTTATTTGAGTTTGGCTGTTCCCAGAAGTAAACTCTGAGATAAGGGTTTGGGCACAAGTTGTTTATTTGAGGGTGATACCAGGAAGCACTACTGGGGAGTGGGAAAATGAGATGGGGAAGAGAAGGAAGAAAGATTGTATTTAGGATGACCAACCACCCCATTTGCTGGGGACTGAGAGGTTCCCTGGGACATGGGACTTCCAGTGCTAAATGGGAAAAGTCGTGTACAGACTGAGACAAACTGGTGACCCTTGTTGTGTGAGTGACTAAGATTACTGCTGCGGGGAACTAGGCTCAATCACTTCCATTAGAATTGTCCCACTGAGGGGCAAAGAGGCTGGAAGCCATTGACTTCTGTCCGTCGTTGGCTGACGGCTGCTCCCAAAGGTGTTAATTCTCTGACAGTTCTGGTCTTTCCTGCTCTAAGGTGAGCACACTTCAATGGCCAGAGAAAGAAAAGGAAGGGAATCCAGAAATGAATACCAATCAGACCCTGCCTTCACACAGCACTTAGTCTGGATGTAAGGAGGAGGGAGTCTTAGAGGTGAGGAGGTCCTGCCCAGAACATGCCTTCTCCCATAGACCCTTATTTCCTGCAGTTCTCTGTCCACTAGCAAGCTCCATTCCAGTCCAGTATAGGTTCTTCTGCCCATTCCTCTCTATGTCCTGGGAAAGCCAGCTTCGAAGGGAAGGATGTGGCAGTAGATGTAGCAGCAGGAGGCAACTGGTGTCCTGCTGAGTTTGATGGGCAGAAGAGCCAGGTTCGAGCTCTGTGTACAGTGCATGCATGGGGATTGTACTTTGTGGTCACAGTCCCAGTTCTTTTATAATCTGTGCACCAAAGGGCCCTCGTGCTGGGGTAGATTGGATTTTGTGACTAGGCAGAATAATGGCCCCCAAAGGTGTCTTATGTATGCCCTAATCCCTGGAACCTGTGACTATGTTGGGTTATAGGGCAAAAAAGGAATTAAGGTCATGAATCAGCTGACCTGAAAGCAGGGAGATTAACTTGGATGAGATGGGTCCAAAATAATCACAAGGATCCTTAAAAGTAGAAGAGAGAGGCAGAAGAGGAAATTCAGAGAGGAAGATGTGCCTATGGAAAAATGGTCAGGGAGAGGCAATGTCATAGGCTTTGAACATGAAGAAGAGGCAAAAGCCAAGACACATGAACACAAGCTAGAAAAGACAAGAAAATGGATTATCCCCTGAGGCTCCCAAAAAGAAATACAGCCCTGTTGGCACCTTGATTTTGGCCCAAGGAGACCTGCATTGGACTTCTAACTTCCAGAGGTTAGTGACTTGTTTTAAGCTACTAACATTGCAGTGATTTGTTACAGTAGCAATGAGAAATGAATACAGGTCCTGGTCTTCTCAAAGCAAGCTTTGTTTTGCTCAGTTTCAGGCATTTGTGATTCCAAGGAAGATTTCACTTACATGTGGAGTTCCAGGGCTGGAAATCTGAAAGTCAATGAACCAGGTCCATGCAGTCCCTGTCTTCTTAAGAGTTGACAGTCTGGTGGGGAAAGTTGAGAATGCGGAAAGTCCCATGCAGGGGGCTAGAGGAAGTTCTCTAGGAGCAGCCCTCCTGGGATTAACTTTGGCTTTCTGGAATTAGGGCCTTGTCTTCAAGGGTTGAGCTTGGTTGATACAGAGGGATGACCCCGTAGGTCCACTCAATGGGGCTCAGGAATTGTTTGTTGAATTCAATTTATTTGACTGGAACTTGGAAGTGGACTCTTAAATTCTGTTTCGTATTTTTCTACCCACTGAAGAAGGTCTGGTCTGATTTCATTTGAGAATTCTTTGTTCATAGTGGTAGGAGTACCCCCAAGAGATTTCTGAGGCAGTGGAGTCCACATAACTACTGAGTTTATCTCCAACGAGGCTGATTTTTTCCACATATCAGTCACATAATTCCCAAGGCCCTTTCCTGTGGTCACCGATGTTTCTTCAGCAGCAAGAATTAGCTTGGGTCTGAATTAGCTTACTTGTTGAGCACATATATCCTCTGTCCTGGTGCTCCCTCTGCCCCAGCATGAAATTTACATGTCCACTAGTGCAAGCATCATGTTTTACTGTGGCTCGTGTTATTTTATCTGACTGTCCTGTTAGACTATGGGCAGCTGGAAGGTCCAACCATGTCTTACTCAGTTTTTTAGAGTGACAGTTCTTAGCAAAGTGCTGGGGCTTGAAATACTCTAGCAGCTCAGTAGATGTTTATGAATAAACTAATGAATGAGGTTTTGTCCTGGCTTGCTCTCTAAGTTCATATTTCCTTCCATGGCAAGACAAAAGTAGTAGCTGTTAATTCTGACTTAGAGTGGAATGCTTCATGGACCCATGTGGAAACTGAGCTAGTTCCTTAGAAGGGAGTAGAGTGGAGTTCGGTGTGGTAGCCATGCAGAAGGTGAGGGGAAGATCAGTGTGGGCCACGTGCAGCGTGTGGTTGGAGACTAATGATCAGCTTGGTGTGGCTGTGGCACCGAGGACATAAATAGGTGTAATGAGAATTGAGTTTAAGATTGGGTACAGATCATGATGGACTTTCAGTGAAGTGTTAGGGGCAGCTTGGAATTAATCATCTGGCCAAAGGGTCAGAAGCCAAGAAAGTGTTTGAAGGATATGAGAAAGTAGATTTTGGTAGTAGTTGTAGGGATTTAGTTTAGACATTTTGGAGGGTTTTCCAAGGTTAATGGGCCTGAGTTATCAATCTCTCAGGCATTTGGAATGATTATAAATAAGCTTCCTGGGATCTTTTAAGGCATAAGGCATGGTCCTGATCAGTGGCCCTAGGAGAGAATTTATATAGTGTCTGAGATGTCTCCAGACCTAAGAAACTCCGTTCGTAACTTTTCCTCCTAGGAATAAGCCCGTATGGATGTGCTGTCCTGAGAGGCTCCAGGGCGGGGCATCACTATTGGAATCAGCCAGAGGTCTCCAGGCCTTCAGGGGACATTAATTAAAACCATCCCCATGTGGCCTCTTCAGCCCAAGGGGTGATGAATTGCACTTGATGTGTGTGCAGTACATTACCTTTTGGCTCAAGGGTGCAAGCTCTGTGTCCTTCATGATGTTACCTAAGAGTAATTCACAATATGTTCTAGAAGGCTGCCAGGAAGTATGAAGAGCAACTTGTACACTTCTGGATTTTCTTTCCTCCAATCACCATTGTTCCCTGGAAGAAGGGGCATCTTTATCTCTGGAGTCTGGATCACAATCCCACATCCGAGTCCTTTTCTTAATTTCCTGGTGTAGGTTGGGCTGGTAACCCAGACCTCATATCATGCAGAGGAGAAAAGGACCTTGTCCTTCCTCCAGCTCTGGCTGAACCAATGAAGCCCAGGGGTTGCTGGTGAGGGCTTGGTGGAGAGACTATCTGTTGGTTCATGGCCAGAGTAGAGCCCTGGAGAGTTCAGGAAGGCCAAGAGGAATTTTCAGGGCTTTAGAGAGGAGAGCTGAAGGTTGGGGTCAGCTGTCCCTGCTCACCATTAAAAAGTGAGGCAGCAGAATCTGTGCCTAGTCTGGCGGGCTTCCAGTATCCCCCAGATTTCCCCCACTTGCCTTAAGCTTCCTTCTTTCAAGAGCTGATGTGGGTTTGGAAAACTCTGGCAATCAAGCATTTGCCAAGGAGTTGGGGTTGCAGTGGCGAGGAGAGACTGGTTCTTATGGACTTTTCTTGGATCCAGGGCAAAGTGGCACAAAATGCCTGGTGGGCCTCCTTTATAGGAATTTGTCCACCAGGTTTGCAGAGCTCACATTTCCTGAATTTAAAACACACACACACACACACACACACACACAACACACACACACACACACGTCATGCGTTACTTACCAACCAAGATTTGTTCCCAGGATATATCATTAGGTGATTTTATCATTGTGTGAACATCGTAGAGTGTATTTACATAAACCTCAACTGTAGAGCCTGCTTAAACACCTATGCTACTGTATGATATAGTCTGTTGCTCCTAGGCTACAAACGTGTACAGCATGTTACTGTACTAGATACTATAGGCACTTGCAACACAATAGTATTTGTATATCTAAATATATCTAAATAAGAAAAGGTACAGTAAAAATATGGTATTATCATCTTATGAGAACCACTGTTGTATATGTGGTCCATCATTCAGCAAGACATCATTGTGTGGCATATGACTATACACACACACACATACACACACACACACACACATATATATATATATATATGCATACACACATGCATACATGCAGAGGGACCATTTGATAAATAGCATGCATAGGTTTTTGTGGATGAAATGCCCTGTTGGTCTGTGTTGTGTTGTTTGTCAGCAATCCCCAAAACATAGAGGTAGAAGGCACTGCAAATAGAGACCACCTTGCTCTCTCCTGGCTAAACTATGTGAGGCCCTGAATAATAGTACTCCCTCAAAGTGGCATTTATGAGCTTTAGAGGACTGTATTGAGAGGATGCTGGATTTGAAGAAAGCATTTTTTTTTTCTGGCTGTGTTTTCCCAAAAGGCCGAGATGAGAGGCTCATCTGAATACTGGTCCTGCAGGAGGGAAGGAAATCAGAACTGACACTGGGAATGGCTCTCTCCTGGAATACTCCTTTGCTGTGAGCTATCACTTACACCAGCTGGGAAGCTCCCCCCATTCTTGGCTCGTTCTCAGAACACTGTGTGCTGAGTCTGTGTATCTGGGCTTGGAAAGCCCTCAGAAGACAGTGCAGCCTTTCCAGACTGCAGAGATCTGAGGGACTCCTTTGGACCCTGCAGAACTGACTTATTAGATGGAATTTGGGTTTCACCCATGGTGCCGATGTCTTCCCCATGCCCTGTGTAGCTAAGTGAGAATTTATATTAAAACATACAGGCCACAAAATAGATGACTTACCCTCTTTTTGGGTTAAGATCTTAGGTCCTCAGACTCTGGTCTGGTTTCCAAAGGAACCTATAGGTCCCTGAGTGTTGAAAGGAGGCATGCTCTGCTTAGTTAGATCAGGGAAAAATTGAGCTCAAAATTCCTCCTTTTTTTCCCCTCCCTTCTTTGTTCTACATTCCCATAGTTATTCCCCTGAATTAAAGTGTTAAATCAGGCTTAGTTATCTAACAATCCAGAATATGGAATGTTTTCCAGATTTCCTCCTAAGAATGTTAGCATGACTTTTCCCACTTCAGTACTATCTACCTCCTACCTTTAGACAGGGGAAAACAGAGGCACAGAAATAAAAACAAAAATGTCCATCTTCAGTTTTCACCCCATCGCTACACCACTGGTTTCCTAGTTCAATGGTACACAGTAATGCCCATGAGACCCAGAAAGAGGTTTGTCCAAAACATCTTGGTGGAGCTGCTCTGGATTTTGCTCTGGGAAGATTAGTCCGTGGCTCTACTCTGAATTCATGCTATAGTCTTGGGCATACAAGTTGGCTTCTTTGAACCTCGGTCTCTCCCCATGCAAAATGAGGGAGCTGATTTAGGTGGTCTCCAAGACACTTTTATTTCTGACCTCTTCCTAGCATGCTGCTGCTGCTCCAGCAGGCAGGCTCGCTAACATATGGATTTATGTGGGCCACTGGCTTTCCCTAGCAGCCCATTTCCGCAGCTTATTACCAGAGGGACAGAAATCATTAGCCTGCTTTGCTTACTGAAGCCTTCACTCTCGAGATTTTATGTAGTGGTGGCAGCTTTAACCATCCGGGCTCATAACAACAAAATTTCAGTTGCACTTTATTAATCCTAGAACTGAAAAGTGAGTTCAGGGAGCATTTGTGGGTGAGGAGAACAGAATTCCTTGAACTTTCAATAACTGCTGATCTCAGTTGATTTGGGTAGGGACAGGTCATGTGCAGGAATACACAGGCCAGGAAGGTGATTTGTGGTTCTTCCTTATGGTGGGACATGCATACTTAGATTAATAATGGGTATTAATAGGGGTGGGAGGAGTAGCTGTAACATTATGTGGAAAGCAAGTGGGAGAATCATAAAAAAAAATAATCCCATAGATGGAGAAGAATAGGAAGAAGGAAAGGAGCATTGCCTATAGTTGGTTCTTGATGGTTAAGCTCAGCTTTTATTTATTCGATAGGCTTGCAGATGTAGACTTCTAGTATTTTCTCAAAGAGTCAGAAGCATAGGTTGGCTTTACTCAGCTGTGGTGTTTTCAACAGGGACCCAAAGATTTTGGAACTTGAAGTCTGAAGAGTAGGGAGACTTCTTCCCAGGAGCTGATACTTCTGGAATTTCTGCCACAGGAACTAAGTATTTGTTTAGCATCAATCCTATGAGATGTTTAGGAAAAAAAGATGTGTCCCAATAAATTCTGAAAATTCTGCAAACTCTTTCGGTGAGAATGTTATACAATAATACTATAGCAATGTCTCTGAAATCCTATAGGGTAAGGGCAACTATTTAATTTTGTTTAACCTGGAGGCACTCAAGTGTATTTGAGAACAGAGTCATTTAAATTTTGAAACAAACATCTACTAATCCCACACAACTGGTGTTCTAGGGCTCTGACTTTGGGAAATGTTACCCCTTGGTGAACTCTGCCAGTAGAAATGGTTGGTTTGGGGATGCTTTGCTGCACAGTTGCAGCGCCTGATCAGGGTCTGTGTGAGTGGGATTTTATTGCTCTCTAGATCCTGGGAAAGACATGTACATGGATTTATATTTCATTTTTGATAAAGCAACCAAGGGCATCCTAAAACTCCAGACTCAATGTATAAACCAAAAATAAATAAAATAAAAACAAAGCAATTATAATCAGTGATGTAACACCTGGCAAGGTATACTAGCCCACTTTCAAATCTCCCACTGGTGACACACGTAAGTTGAAGAGGTAGGAAATATAGTAGTGAGTGGCTAGAGGCGGGCAGTTTGCCTAAATTAATGCCTCCATCTGGAGAGAGAGAAACCATAATGAAGGCTGTGTTCTTAGAACAGAGAGCCTGAGGCTAACATGCTAACATCTTACTGAAAAGTGCAGTCCTAAGGTGGCAAGAAGGAGGGCTACAAAATATGAAGCAGGAAAGGAGAGAAAGGAAATACAAACTTGTGTGTTACTGAGTTTGCCATAGCCTTACAAGAAGACATACAGTGAGTTGTGTGGTCCCATGGGAAATCTTTGGAGGAACTGTAAGGAACAGTGTCGGAAGATCTTGGAACCGTCCTTTGGAAAAGCAGAGAGGAAGAAGAACTTATCTGCTGAATCCTTCTTATCTCTTGCCTCTTATCATTCAGAGGCTACCCTTTGAGGCAGCTGCTGGGAAAGCCAGAGCCTCCATGCATCCAGCTGGGTTAGACATGGGCAACAGAGCTGCTGAGCCTCACACCACAGCAGGCATGCTAGAGGCCATGCCAAAGCCCAGCTCCTGCTCTGTGGGGTGGCTGAGATGGCTGGCAGTGTTAGAGGATAAGGTGATGGCGGTGGTAACATCTGAGATGCCAGTGAGCAAGCAAATGATGTCCAGGGCCAGGTGGGGCCAAGCAAATCTGGAGAGAAAATAAATGGAGCCTAGTATAAGGACTATCTTGAGAAATAGAAACAGACATAATTCCTTTGGAGGGAGAATGCAGTAAGTTACTTTTTTCCAATGTCAGATTTTGGGACCTAGGCATGATGATAGAGGATGGACAAGATAGGGCCAGGGAGTCAGAAAGCCAACAATCCCACATTGTCTTTTGACATTTGGCAGAAGCCACATCTATGCAGTGGAGGATGCCCTTGAGCCACTTTTGTTTACTCTCCCCAAGTAGCAACTACATCTGGGGGTGATCTCCAGCCTGGTCCAGAAGATGGGAGTCCTTATGTTTTAGGGGTTAGTTTTCCCTGTTCTTGCATCCAGACTATGGCAAGTTTATTTTGGTTGAACGTTGGCTCATCTACTCCCGGAGACCGATGCCTCCTTTGTATGGAAACCCTCCTTCACTTTGTGGTTTCCAGACGGACACTTGGTAGGCCTGGCCCAGATGGAAGGCCATCTAGAGTTACATCTTCATAGGGGCTCAGACAGATTGTTTTCCTCAAGCTTCTCAAATGTTTTGCAAATGAAAAACAAAAGGGAAAAAAAAAAGAAAAGGAAAAAAGCAAAACAGCCCCTCCCCTTCCACCACATAACTTGGGCAAGGACCTAGGGTGGCTTCTGAGTTTCTGGTCTACAGGAACAGAGCATCCCCGCCTTCTGGGAGGTAGAGCACTTAGCAGGATGTTTTAGAACTATGGGGCAAAGCGAGGCTGAGTGGGAATCAGAGGTCTGTGTCTGGGCATGAGGTTTAGGGGTTGGGCTGATTTGAACACTGAGTTCATCTCAAGTTGCCATTTTTACACTGTAAGCTGCTAGTGGGGTCAGGGTGGTTATATAACTTTCCTAAGGTCACATGGAAGCACACAAGACATTGGCTATAACTCAGGCATGCCTGAGTCCAAAATCTGTTTGAATCTCTTCCTTACCCCATGGGGTAATGCCTCCCTTCAAGGCTCCTAGGCCTGGTGGGTGATGATGATCGAAGGCTTCTTGAGGGCCTTTAATTCCCTGCAGAGCAATCGCATAGTACTATCCTCAGAGGTGAACATGATTAAATTAAAATAAATTTAGAACCTGGGAAACTTGGACATCTGTCAAGGCTTCCCACGTTGACATCCTCTCCTTATCCCCTTCAGGGACTGGCTGTCCTCTGCTGCTAGAAAAAGTCCTTGTGGCAGTCCTGCCTCTGGGTTAGGGCTGGGTTTCCTTTTGGCTTGGTTAAATTTCTGATTTGTTCCTGGGTGTGGCCTCTGTTTACTGCTGTGACTGCCTATGGCAAAGGTCACTGTGGTCATCCCCCAGCTTCTGAGCACTGGGATTCCTAAAGAAGGCCACAGTAGAAGAAAATGGTCTTGCCTGTTTTTGCTCTAGTTTGTAATTTTGAGATTCATCAAAGTGCCATTTATTAATGCATTTGGTTTTAAGTACAACCTTTGAAAAAGTTGCTTTAATTTTGACTTTGCTTAGAACCTTCCAGACAACTTATATCATTGCTTAACAGACAGGGCCATTTTTAGCATGACTGTTCTTACATCTCAGAGAAATAAGATTATAGAACCAAAGTTCTGTAAGAAGGCCCAAATCGCCTAAATATACAAAGGTTATGCTAGAAATATATGTGTCCCTTGGCACTTCTTAGATGCTGTTTTATTTCAAAGGCAGAAGGGGCTTACTTCTTTATAAAGACCAATACAACTCTCTTTGGATAATTAGAAATATATTCACTAATAAAACGTTAAATCTGGGAAGGATCTTTGAAAGTAGGCAGGCCAGTGATTTTCAAATATATTTCATGAAAACCTGGGGCCTCATGAAGGAGTTTCAGGGATACTACAAACATTTATTTTATTCACATTTCATTCTAAAAAATATGTAAAGCACTTTAAAAGTTCTAATAAAAGTAACATGTATGAGATACCACACTTTCTTATATTTGAGAACTCCAAAAAGTATGTTGCCAGGTTGTTAGGCAATGTTAGTTACTATAAAAAATTACACAGTGGTTCCAGTAAAATTATAGAATAAAGCCTAAAATTGGTGTTCTTGAATGCTGGGCAACTCTCCTAGGAGCAGAGACGTGGGGTCCCCAACTTCTTCCATCTTGTGGCCCCACCATCTTTCACTCAAGACTTACAGGTTCTCTGTGTTTCTCTGCATTAAGCCAACAGAAAAGAAAAGAACATGAGAGATAGGGTGTCCCAGGCTCTTTGGGTGCAGTGCACATCCTTCCTTTCACATGCTATTGGCTAGAAATCTGTCACGTGGCCACATCTAACCATAAGGAACTCTAGGAAATGTAGTCCACCTGTCTGGGAAGAAGAAGAAGAACTGGACTTGGTAAACAGCTAACCTGTCTCTGCTTTACCATGTTCTCTCTCCTAGGCACATACTTACATAGTTGGAAATCAGATCTGTTGATCTTAGGAATAACCATTTTTTTTTTGAGACAGGGTCTTGCTCTGTTGCCCAGGCTGGAGTGCAGTGGCATGATCATGGCTCACTGCAGCCTCGACCTTCTGGGCTCAAGCAATCCTCGACGTGCAGCCTCCTGAGTAGCTGTGACCAGAGGTGCGAGCCACTGTCCCTGGCTAATGTTTTAATTTTTTTGTAGAGGTAGGGTCTCGCTATGTTGCCTAGGCTGGTCTTAAACTCCTGGCCTCAAGTGATCCTCTCATTTTGGCCTCCTGAAGTGCTGGGAATACTGGCATGAGCTACCATGCCCAGCCCAAATAGTCATTCTTAAACCATTTATCTGTGTGAATCTGAATTTTGAGACTGTGTGATTAAGGTGTCAGATTAATAAAAGGTGTCAGCTTATATTCATAGTTCTGGACCTGTTATTTTTGTGTTCATGAAAACAGCCTCATTTATCTCATTGGTCATGTAAATATCAAGTAAATCTTATACATTTTAACTTAAGAAATGTTTTATGCTCGTAAAATGCTACTTTTAATATGCTCTATAAATTATGAAGTTCTACTGCTAAAAAGCCTTGAAAATAAAACCACCAATCAAGTGCAATTTCCTTATTTTATAGGAAATTGAGGCACAGAGAGAATAGGATACTTGCCCATGATCGTACATTGATAACGAAACAGCTGGTATTTGAATTCAGACTTCCAGGCTCTTAGGTCAGTGCTTTTTCTTCCATTTCAACTTGTTCCAGGCCTTCATGGCCCTCATAACTCAGATATTTTTCAGCCCATTTTCATTTTCTCAATCTTCAAGGGAGAGAACAGCTGAAGTGTAAGGGTTGTTAAATCTGTTGTAAGATTTAATGTCTCGCATTTTTGGTCCAGCTGCTTCTTGAATCAGTATTCATCAAGCACTTATTGAGCATTTATTATATGCCACACATGATGCTGGGAGCTGATGATGCAGTGATGCAATAGGCATCTTTCCAGAAGGATCTTGCAGTCCAGCAGAGGAGCCAGATAATATATCATGGAACAAAAGTAGAAATGTATATATTTGCAAATAGGTGCTATGAAGGAAATAAGAAAGGGATGAAATAGAGAAAAACTAGGTGAGGTGCCCTCCTTCAGATGAAGAGATTAGGAGCCAATGATGTCCTTGGCTTGGTTCTGGACATATTCCAGGCTTGGCTGTGTGAACAAGCCACGGTCCTGGAAGGAATGGCATCTTTCCCCTCCGAACATTACCAGTGAGATTCTTGGCCTGAGAATGTAGGTCCTCAGTGTTTTTGCGGCATAAGCAACATAAAACTGTCGGAGGTTGCAGAATGTGCACAGATGTTGAAATAAGTACAAATAATTAAAAGATGAAAGTGAGTCAAGCTTCCTCCAAGAACTAAATAAGGAAAGGGTTTTCCCTGATGGCTGATGAAGTAGCTAAGTGAAATATCAAAGACAAATAGCTTTTCCATTTTCTTAAAGGAGGAGGTTGTGAAAAAATTTTATTAAATATTCATTGGCATACTTGCTGCCTTTGCCTTCTCTCTGAGTTTTTGTATCTGCAACCTGTTCTGGAATCTTTCTATGAAGACAGATGAGGCAAGACTATGCAGGTGGTGGGTACTGAGATAGACACATAGATGGAAGTGTGTATGTGGTGTGTATTTTGGACTGCGTGTCCAGGAGATCACGATGGGTGTTCTCACAAGCTTCTCAGAAAGGGGGTGATATGCTGGGAGGGATCACGCGATATCTTAGAATGACAGGGTGCTAGATGAGAAAAGGATCTTAAAGAGCATCTATGGGTTCAATCCCCCCCCCCCCGTTTTCTATGCAAGAAGACTGAGGCCAGTGAGAGAAAATGATGTGCTCAGGCATGCACAGCGAGAAAGTGATTGGAGCCAAGACTAGACCTCAGTGCCCTCATTTCCACCCTAGACCTGCTCCAAGACTCTATGGAGCCTTCATTGAGGAGCTTGGGAGTAGGGGTTAGTCTAAAATTGAAAAAAGAATTTGGGTAGAGTGCAGTGGCTCACAGCTGTAATCCCCACAGTTTGGGAGGCTGAGGTGGGCAGATCACATGAGGCCAGGAGTTTGAGACCAGCCTGGTCAACATGGCGAAACCCCATCTCTACTAAAAAAAAAAAAAAAATACAAAAATTAGACAGACTTGGTGGTGCACATCTGTCATACATCTCCTCAGGAGGCTGAGGCACAAGAATCTCTTGAACCCAGGAGGCAGAGGTTGCAGTGAGCCAAGATCATGCCATTGTGCTCCAGCCTGGGTGACACAGCAAGACTCTGTCTCAAAAAAAAAAAAAAAAAAAAGATCATTTGATTCCAGAACGGAAAGCCCTATCTTCCACCTGCTTTGGAGGCTGGAGTGATGTGGCTAATGTAGAAAAGAGATGAGGACTGGAAATATACAGCCTGGTGTGACCACTGTAGCCTCATGGCTGCAGACAGCAGGAGATCAGATGGAGGATGGAGTGAATGAGGCAATTGTTTTCCAACATCTCAGGTTGAAATTATGACCCTGGTGAGAACCATATATGTACTCATACTTTATGGGTACAGTGATAACATTTATTTATTTTAATGAGATTTTCTTTTTCTCTCCTTCTCTCAAAACATTTGAGTAAGTTTGTATAAAGAAGTAGGGTTAATTTATTTTGAGTGAGGACAAGGAATCCAGCATAATATTTTTTGAGCCTTTGAAGGGCCATGTCATGTTTCTTTTCACCCTATGCATTCTCTTGGTTTCAAGCACCACTGGCATGTGTGTTAGTCCTGAGTCCACATTCCTCTTGTGGGTACCACTGGTTGGATAGCCATCTTCACCTCTTTCTCCCACAGTAATCTCAAACTCAAAATAATTTTTCTGTCTTGGGCTGAGTTTTCCAGAAAGTGGAGCCTGGGACAAAGACTTATGTATTGTCTTAGTCACAGTTCTCCAAAGAACAGAACTAAAAAGATGTGTGTGTGTGTGTGTGTGTGTGTGTATGTATAAATATATACAAAATCTATTGTAAGGAATTGGTGCATGCAATTATAGAGACTGGCAAGTCCAGAATCTGTAGGATGGGTCAGCAGGCTGAAGGCCCAAGCGGAGTTGATGTTGCACCTTAAGTCTGACTGCCATCTGCTGTCGAATTCCCTTTTGCTTGAGGAAGGGCAGTCTTTTATTATATTTAGTCCTTCAACCAGTTAGATGAGGCCCACCCACATTATGGAGGGCAATCTGCTTTACCCAAATCCACTGGCTTTACTGTGAATCTTATTTAAGAAATACCCTCACAGAAACACCTAGGATAATGTTTGACCACATGTCTGGGTACCATGACCCAGCCAAGTTGACACATAATATTAACCTTCATATATGTGAATATCTTATGTGGGAAAGTGATCTCAAGGAGAAGTGAGGGAAAAGGAGCATGAAACAAGGAAGTGGGGAGATCCAAAACAATGAGGAATTCTCAGGTTGGTCATGGGAAACTGGCTGATTCAGAGGCTGGGTGGAGGAAGCATTTTTTCCATCAGATCTCAGCCTCTACTGGTTACCTTGAAAGCAGAAATCATATCTAGTCATCTCTTCACATTCACATCACAGAAGTCTCAGCTTGAACCAAAATAGGTGCTCAAGAGGATATTTGCAGATGCGGTGCAGAAGGGACTATGCTCGGAACATTCGTGGAAGGACCTCCTACCTGATACCCGGATGCAGAAGGCTAGGGAATGATCACATTATGTCCTCTGGCTGAGTTTCAAAACAGGTGAGGGCCTTGGTTATCTGGACTGTGTTAGGGATAGACCTGGCTCAACAAAGAGGGGCTGGGAGAATCCATGTGCCTCAGTGGAGCCCCTTTCCCTTACAGTGAGGGCCTTAAGAAGCCCAAGTGTAGTTTAAGCAGGAGCTGAGTTCTTGAGATCTATCCAGGGGAGGTTAAGTGTTGGCCCGTTTCCTGAAGAGCCAGTGCTTCTAGGTTCTGAGAATTTGTTCCCTAATCTCTGCTTACAGGACTCCAAGCGGCTGGAGTCTGCATGAAAGGGGCCTTTGTCTGATATGGGAATGGCTTTTGGGGCTAATCTCTCCTTGGATGCATTTTAATTCACTTTAATGACTCTGCCTCCTGTCAGGCTTTTCTTCTGTGAGGGGGGTTTGTTAAAGAGATTAGGAGGAGTGAACATGAGCCCCTGAATCTCGCCTTCCTCTGAGGTTGCTGTTACAGGAAAAACAGTGTTCTGCAAAATGTATTAGGATGCTCTGGGAGCGAGTGGGGAAGGAGCAGAGTGGAGAGTAGGAAAAATATATATCTAATAAACACACTCACGTATAAACACCCTGCATGTACTTACACCAAGCACGTTCACCAGCCTGCTGCTGTTCCTCCCAGCCCCCACCACCAGTGGTGGGAGTCAAAGCAGACAGGACAGAATGATGTCATCCCTAGGACACTGTCCTTTCTCTTGTCTCTCTCTCCCTCTCCTCTAGTTCTGTATAAACACAGCTGTTTGTGAGGAATGCTGGCTTGGGAAAACATAAACTGTCTGCATTAATGACCTTTCCTCCCTGCCAAACACCCCTTCCTACTGAACGTGGGAGACTGGAATGCTTTCAGCCCAGCAGGCCCATTGTCTTCATGTCTGCAACACCAGGTTTTTTAGCTTTCTGCTTGGGCCTGGGGTGACCAGACCCAGGGACCATACAAAGCCCAGCAGGGCAGACAGAAGTTCATCAGCGCTCTGGTTGCAGGTGATACTTCAGACCACCTGTGAAAGATTCCTAGGGGACTGCAGAGAGGGGAGGAGGGCATCTCTTTTCTGGGCTTGGGGAATGCAGGGTGGAGGTTGGAGGGACAGCAGGGATCCACAGTAGATACAGGTGCTCCCTGATCTGCCAACTTTGCCCACTGGGAAGCCAAGGGGGAAGAAAATAGCAATGGTGGGCTTTGGCCCTCTACTTAGTGTCAAGCTATTGAATGGGGCATTAAGGACAACCCCACCCTCATCATAGCAACTCGCCCCAGCTTCCAGTGCATTTACAGTCGCCATTTGGGACCAAGAGCCTTTTATCCTTTCAAAGAGTAGAACACAGGGCAGCTAAAGGGAGAACCCAAGCTTGAACTCATGCAGTCCATTTTCTTTTGAAATCCCACAGTACTGTGGTCCATAGTACTGTATTGACGGTGATTTTCCATTTCCAGATGGTGGCCTTGGGGCCTTGGAGGTTAGGATGGTTTTTATTCAAGCTACTGAACTTGGCATTTTGGCTGAGAACATGTTTGCTTCCTGGCCCCTTGCCCCCAGCCCAGTCTATTAAATCTCTCTCCGTGCCCCACTTTCTTACGTGGTTTTGTGACCACAGCTGCAAAGAAGTAATGAGTGCTCTCTGGGCCTCCCTTTCCAAGGGTCAGGCACCCTAGATGGGGCCCAGGACAGCTGTCATTGTGGAATGAATGGGATTCAGTGCCAGAAAGGTGGGGGTGGGTGGGGAGCTAACAGTCTTCTGAAGTCTCCTCTTGGGTTTCCATGGGGAGAGAAGACAAGCCTTCACCCACGTTTTCATGCTAAGTAGAAATCACAGAGACATACCATTGGGCTACTGGTTACCTCTCTTGCCTACAAGTTGCCAAGAAAAATGCAGATCTATAACCCACACTTACGGACTACCTGCTGTGTGTTGGGCAGGGTACTAGATGCTTTGCATCTGTTCCAATTTTATCCTTGCAACAACACAGTGTTATTAGGTACTGCTATTTTATAATTAATAATGAAGAAATTGAGAAAGGTAGTTTCAGAAACACTATTCAATGAGTCAGTGATGAAGCCAGGATTCACACCACTTTGAATTTTAATGTCTATCCATTCCAGGAATTCCGAAGGAGATGGAAGAGGTAGCAATGAACACAATAAACCAGATAGATAGACAAAGGCGGCAATTACCTGTGTGAGGTGATTGAGGGATTGAAAACAACATCCCTCACCTTCCCAAATATTCCTCTTACAGCCTGAAATCTATTACAGTCATTCCTTTGAGTTAAGCGTTGCCCTCTGATTTTGCTGTGGTTTTGAATGCAAATATTTTTAGAGAGAAAATCATTTGGCAATTAAAATGCTTTATTAAAAAAATCCTCATTTTCTTTTAAAATGTTTTACTTTCAATTAATTGTATTCCTTGTAAGGTAATACTTAACAGAAAGTAGTTTGCATCAGAAAAAATGACTGAGGGGGACCTCTTAAGGGAGTTGAGAAGTGTTAATCTTTGACATTTACTATTATAAGTGCATTTTAAGTAATTCCTAGAAACTGATAAAATCTGTTAGGTGCAAAGGATTTCTCTCTCTTTTTTAAGTAGTAGAAAATTGTACCCTTCTGATCTGAAAAAGAGATAGACATGGTTGTTAACTTTCCGAGATATACCCACATAATTGTAATCCCTTGGGATTCTGCTTCAAGGAAGGAAAAAGAAGGAATCTGAAAGATAGGTCGGGCTGAAGCTTCAGACATTAAAAGATGAGATGATATTGGTAAAAGCACTTGGACAAACCCTAGAGTTAAATGAATAGCAGCTATTATTATTCCTTCTAAGAATTATGTTGACAATGAAGGAAGAAAATGAGAGAAATAATTTCGTAAGGCAGTATTTTCCAAGAGCTTTCTGCAGACCCCTATGTCTTGAGTTTTTAATATGTGCTACATGATTGCAGTGTTTTCTGGTTAAACACACTTGGAAAACACTGGGTTAAACAAAGTTAAGCATGTTTCTTTACCATAGGAGTTATCAGAATTTTTAAGATACAGGTGTACATGGTAATTCTCCCATGGGGTAGACAGTATAGTATAGAGGATTTCCTAAATCTATTTGACCAGCATAGAATCCTTTTTTGAGGAGTGGGAGATGGGGGTGGCATTTCATAAGACCAAATATTCCCTGGAACATAGTTTGAGAGAGACAGGTCTAATCAGTAGTCACGTTGGCTATAAGAGCTTTTGACACTAAGATGTCTTGAGGCCTTAGAAAAGCAGGGCATTGGCCGGGCGCGGTGGCTCGCACTTGTAATCCCAGCATTTTGGGAGGCCGAGGCGGGCGGATCACGAGGTCAGGAGATCGAGACCACGGTGAAACCCCGTCTCTACTAAAAGTGCAAGGGAATTGGCTGGGCGTGGTGGCGGGCGCCTGTGGTCCCAGCTGCTCAGAGAGGCTGAGGCAGGAGAATGGCGTGAACCCGGGAGGCGGAGCTTGCAGTGAGCCGAGATTGCGCCACTGCACTCCAGCCTGGGCGACAGAGCGAGACTCCGTCTCAAAAAAAAAAAAAAAAAAAAAAGAAAAGCAGGGCATTATATTCCCAGTTAAGAGGGGACAGGGAGTTATAGATATACAGACAATTATTCACATCCATATCAGTGAATAAGTATAGAGAATTGAATAAAAAGGTATTTTGACTGGGCCATTTAAGTCCATTTCATCTCTAAGATGTGCCAAGGTCCCAAGCTTCAGTAGAATTGTGTCAGAGAGACAGGCATTGGGCAGCAAGTAGCCCCATCCTCCCACCCTGCTAATCGAAGGCTTGCCTCGGGTCTCTCTCCCCTCCAAGTCATTCTAGTCACTACTGTTAATCTTGGCAGATCTTTGATCATGTCACAACCCAAGGTATGTAAAATTAAACTCAAGTTCTCCAGGCTGACATGTAGAGCCGCTCACTTTTTGGACTTGCATTATGACACGGTGGTTTAGATAGTCTGAATTCAAATCCTAGCTTCACTACTTAATAGGCATATGAGCTTGGGCAAGTTATTTAACTTCTCCATGCCGAAGAGAGATTTAGTAGACTAGGCTGGGGGCAAGGGGCCAGGAAGCAAGCATGTTCTCAGCCGAAATGCCAAGTTCAGTTTTTTCCACCTGTGAAATGGGAGTAGAAGCATCACCTTACTTACTTAACTGAGTCATGAGGATTAAACAAAGACCACCTGTCATATATTAAGAGTTCAATGTTGTTATGATTGACATCTTACCTGGGTGCCCTATGTGTACTCTGAACTCTGGTTCCAGCTGAAAGCAGAGACTCACCATGCATTTCTCCATCTTTGTTCATGTCCTTTCCTCCACTTAAAATGCCTTGCCTATTCTCATCTTTGCCTGCAGAAAAAACTGCAAGATGTGTCTCCATGCTGCTTGCTCCATGAGACCTTCCTGGATTTCCCAACTTTCCCTCCTCTAAATCCCCCACATCCCTCTGTAGGTTTCTTAGACTTTGAACATTCAGCTTTGTATTTTTGTGTTGTGTAATTTATTTTATCCTTGGAAAGATGTTTTATTTCTCTTTGATTTTCTGATGCCTGGTGTAATGTCCTTTATCGACTGGATTTTCACTGAAGGTTAGCTGAACTGTTTAATTTCAGGGCATTCTACTGAGATACAGTTACCCCCTTAGTAAAATTCTCTCTTAAGTCCTTACCTGTACATGCTTCACCAAACTTCTTATAATTTGTCAAGGACTGGTGAAAATGAGCTCTAGGCTAGGCTAGGCATAGAGGTAGAAGCAGCCAAGAATATAGAAGAGGATTATACATAATAATTATATGTCTTAGATTGTTTTTCAGGAATGTTCCAATTAAAACTATTCTATCCCATTTTTCCTGTTCATGTTCACCATATATATGATTTTTGGCATTTAATAATCCATAGTAGGCATTTATTCAGTGTTTATTGATTGATTGAGTGACTGAATGAAAGAATAGACAACTATTGCTCCAGGCCAACCTTCCTGCTACGTTGGGTCCCACAGGCACGTGTCCTGCACAGTCAGGGAGTCCATTTACAGAGACAAGATGTAAAGTTTGACCCTAGTCAGGACAAGGCGAGGATTACTTTAGAAATCATGTCTGAGACATAAGCTGGTTCTGCTTCTAGATGGAAAGAAAGAACCATTTTCTAACTTTTCTGCCTTCTAATAGTGCACAGCCCTTTTCTGTCTTTCGAATGAAAAAGTAGCGTTGCATAGCCGCTGTCATCTCTCACAGAGCTCTCACAGCCCTTTGCACATTCCACAAACCACTATTAGCACTTTTGTCACCACTGATACGTCTGTACCTTCATTGTGGAGTCCGTAGAACCATATTGGTATCCCCAGCCCTAGGACACAGAGCCTGGCACATAGTAGGTACTCAGCAGCTGATGCTGGGGAATGAGAAAATGTCCTACATGATTCCCTAAACAGAGGCCCAGCAGTTGCCTCCCAGCTCCTCCTGTGTCTGAAATCTGAACTCCATTAGCAACCCCCTTTCCCTGACCCTGATTTGAACTTTAGTTTGCTAAGCTGAAAAGAGAGAAAGACGTAAAATGGGAAGAGGAGCAGACTTTTTTTTTTTTTTTGCCTCATGGGCTATCCCACCCCCCCTTGCCCATGCATTCCAAGACAGATCAGGAGCCAGGTGGAGCTGGCTGCTATGCACCCCCTTCCCTGACAGGCGGGCAGGAAGGCCTGGCTGGGAACCTCCACGGCCCATCGGGTGTGCATAGGCCATGCTGTGACCTGCGGCTGAACTGCTGAGGCCCGGTCTGGTCTTAATACCCAGGCAGCTGCTCCTGAGGCAGGAGTCCTGGGGGGAGGAAAGACCATGCTAAGGTGCAGCTCCAGAGTGCCACAGTGTAAATTGCTGTTTGCACACTGGAATCATTTATGAAAGGTTGGGTTGCCTGTCTCAACTGGGTAGACCTGTGGAAAGAGGTCCCACACATCTCTAAAAATGCTGAGATGAGAAAGACAAAAACATGCAGGAAGACCAAAGATGGGAAGTCATCCCCTTCCCTATGCTGAGAGAGAGAGATATTAAAGAAGCAAACACCAGGAAATACTTTGATACTGTTCATGTATATGAAAATGAAGTAATTATGCTTCATTTTCCCATAGTCACTCCTCTCTGATTCTAGGTAAACTCTGAAAGTGAGTAGAGCTCCGCAGTGCAGCTGGGACATTGAGGCCAAAACTTAGATTCCAGGCATCTCATGAATTCCTCTCCGGGAGATGTGTAACTAAGAATATGTGGTCTGAAGTGACTTCGATGATTCTGTACTCTAGTCTCCTTGTTTTTCAAATAGAGCATCTAAATGCTTCATATTTGGTTCCAAAGTGCTATGGTTTGAATGTGACTGTCAAAAAAACATGTGTTGGAAATTTAATTTCCAGTGCTACAGTTTTGGGACATGGGGCCTAATGAGAGGTGATTAGACCAAGAAGGTGGGGTGAATGGATTAGTGCTGTTATCATGGGAGTGGGCTTGTTATTGCAGGAGTGATTTCCTTATAAAAGTGCAATTTTAGCTATTTGGCCTCTCTCTCTCTCTCTCTCTGTCTGTCTGTCTCTCTATCTATCTATCTCTTTCACCCTCCACCTTCCACCATGGGATAACATACCAAGAAGTCCCTTGCCATATGCTGGCCCCTTGGTCTTAGACTTCTCAGCCTCCAGAACTGTAAGAAAATAAATTTCTGTTCTTTATAAATTATCCAGTCTGTGGCACTTAGAAAAAATAACAGCACAAAATAGACTAAGACACAAAGGAATGGAAAATTATGTTGGGGTTAGGATCCTGGTGGTCAAAGAAGAGTGATTGCCTCTCTTATCCTTGGGTGAAGAGGAAGAGACTCGTATGTGCCTTCTAGGCAACATCATGCTACTTTTTTTTGGTCTCTTATTCTCCACCTGCTTGTCCCCCTGTATTCATGGCTAACGAGGGATCCTCGCTGAAATGTAGTGGTCATGTGGTGGTGTTGGGAAGAAGAAGGCTCATACAATGAGATTTGATGTCCCTGTCCCACATAGGGATGGTTCCACTCTCAGAACGTGGCCCAGTCTCTATCTGCCAGAAGTTCTGACAGAAGAGCAGAGTTTCAGCACTGTCTTGTGCCATAGAATGGAATGCATGGATTTCCAAAGGCAAAAAGGACTGGTAGACGACACCCAGTGAGAACTGGAACCCTTCACTCACCCATTCTGCAAGGTGTTTCAGGCAGTGGCTGGAGGCAGAGGATGATGCACTTCCATCTTAGTGAATTTCTAGTGTCTCAGAACCTCTGGCCTGCCATAGAGCATAACTGTGCCTGTTGAGGGTGTGACTGTAGCACATCCACTTTCATCCTCTCCTTCCCACCAAACCTGGCCCTACTCTTTGTTGAGATGGTCAGAGGAACAGACAGGGGATGAGTAGAAGAGAAACAGATGAAATTGTTTTGGAAATGACCAATGCATTTATTAGGTGGACTATGAAGGTCAGCTGGGCAAGTATCATCAATCCTATTTTACAGATGGAAACTGTGAAGATTAGAGAAGCTCTTTAACAGTTATAAGAAGAGACACACTAGGTCAAATTCAAATATCATTTCCAGGGGTTTATTTCAGATGTACAAAGGAATGTGGAATAGCGTGGAACGTGGTCACTACAGCAGAGCAGCACAGGGGAGCCTGTGCTTCCAGAACTGTGGGGTACAACACTGAGCAAACCCTTCACCTCATTTAGGATTCACCATGATTTCCAGGAACTTGCCTTCTTATATATGAATTTTAATTTACCTAGTCTATGGGTTAGGATGTTTCCAACTTCAAAAAACCAAAAAGAGGCTCAAGCTTATTTAAATGATGGAGACATTTAAATCTCACATAGAGAAAGTCTAGAGGTAGGACAGACTCTCTGCCAAATTTCTGGATTGCTTTTTGTGTGTGTGATTTGCTCTTCTCTTTTCCCCTGGAAGGTTTGGTCTTGGCTCAGGCTGTCTTCCTTCATGGTTTCAAGAGGGCTGCCAGCAGCAGCTGGGGTAGTGTGCTTTCTTATTTCACGTATAGGCAGATGGGGAAAGAATGGAATAAAAATCCTTCCTTTCCACCTGAATTGACCAACTTAGGTCATGCACTCACTTCTGGACAACTAACATTGCCAGGGGAATACCCTGTGTTGATTGGCCTAAACCTGAGTGCTTGAAGTAAACACTGGTCAGGAAGATGAGATAACCAGAACTTACATCTGAAGGCACACTGGGTAAGAGGGGGAGAGCAGACACTTGAATAAAATTGAGGTCTCCTAGGAAGGAGAAAGGGGTGAGAGTTGCTCAACAAATACCCAAGAGAGTCCACCACACCTAGCATTTAAGCATCCCAAGGAGAGCTGTCAGGACCTGTGTGCTTGCTGGGAAGATGTCATGCTGTCTCATCTCAGAGGTTTTTGGTCTTTCCTACCCTCAGCCAGCTGATATGGCTGCTCCCTTCTTCCTGGCCCAAAAAGTTGTGACAGGGTGGCAGGGCTGTTTTTTCTCAACACCTGAGGCATACACTGTTGTAATTTTTAAAGGAAATGACTTCATAAAGTGATTTTCCTCCAAAGGGAACTACATAACTAGCAGGCTCATAGGGGCTTTCTGGTGGACTGGATTTTGAAAGGTTCAGCCTGTTACCCAAGGTCATGCACTGCTGATTGTCAGAACCTGCACTAGGGACAGGTCTTTCCATTATATCAGGAAGATGTCAATGTGGTAGAAATGATGTCAGCCCTTTGAGGGTAAGGCTATGAGTAAAGAATGCAAATTTTGACCTTGGGCAAATTCTCTAATTTCTCTAGGCCCCAGTTTATGCACTAATATAGTAAAGGAATCTTATTAGAAGATGTTAAAAGTACCTTCCAATTCTAAGAATCTATGAATAGCTTTAGATCATGGGCGTCTTCCAAAAACCTGACAACACTTGTTCTATTAGATCATTTAACTACAGATTATTTGTTTAAATAGTTTCCCAGGAGTGACCCAGAACATCCTACGTAATAAACCAGTTGTTAAATCATAAACAAAATGGACAAGATTCATCATCATTATGCTTCTCAACTGAACATCCCTGGGGCCTTCTGGTTGCTTGGACACTCTGTCTAATGGAGTGTTGTCAGGGATTCCCTATGTGGTTGACCGCCTTTCCAAGAATTAGAAATAACAGACTATAACAAACACTAGAGCTCTGCTGGAAAAAATGTGCTTTTTGTCAGGGTGTAGAATGAAATGGATGAAAAACCAAAGAAATTTGCCTGTGTTCTTCTTTCATCTCCCTTCTTTTCTTGGTGTCCTTGTTATCAGCCCCATACCACATCACTGTCAAGTTCTCAGCTTATGGCTCACTAATTCCTACTTAACTAGTTGAAGTTTAGGGTGCTATGTGTTCTAGAGTATTCATAGGAAATTTTATTTTATATTTCTTTTTTGCGACGGAGTCTCACTCTGTCACCTAGGCTGAAGTGCAGTGGCGCGATCTCAGTTCACTGCAAGCTCCGCCTCCTGGGTTCAGGCCATTCTCCTGCTTCAGCCTCCGGAGTAGCTGGGATTATAGGCACCTGCCACCATGCCTGGATTATTTAAATTTTAAAGCCTCTAGACATAAAGGAATGTATATATGAAGGTATAAGTAAGGGTAGCCTAGCATCCCCAGTGGGGCATTCCCCAGTGTTTGTTTTGTTTTGTTTTGCAGCAATTTTACCCCAAAACTCTTGTCCTGGGTCTCATTGGCTTGTCTTGATCAGTGCCCATCACTATGACTTTGATTGGCCAGGCTCAAGTCAGGAGATAAGAGCAGTGGAAATAGGCACATCCAACCAAAAGACTGAGCATGTGAGGCCAAGTGGTTCCCCAGAGCTCATCAACAAAGGGAGGAGGTGACTTTATCCTAATGTGACAGGCCAGTGGGAGGATAGCGCCTACCAGGAAAGCCTTTCAGAACTTGGGGTGTGAGCCCTGGAGGGCAGCCACATGATCATGTGGGACCAGCCTGCTGTGTTCCCTTTTAAGACGGGGCCTCAGAAATGGTGAGGGTCCCTCAGTGTACACGGCAGCGTGGCAGGAAGGCCTCAGGAATGGAGCTGGGGAAGCGGTAACTGTGTTGAATTTAGTTTGGGCTGTGTAGATGGAAATATCCACTGCAGTCTGAGTCATCTTTGCATCTACAGCTCAGAAAGGTGGAAGAGTGCCCAGCAGGAGCCAGGATCTGCAAATAAAGCCGCCATCAGGTGCACCATGTCCTAGTGGCATCTTAATGAGAGAGTGTGGCGCTGTGGTCAGCTGGCCTCCGGGTCACTATAGGGCTCTAGATTTGCCAGCCCCTGCTGTCTGCTTTACCATGGCATATGTTGGCTCACACAGGCTGACAATGCACCCCAGCAGGTCTCCAATATACCTATAGAGGCTGTCCTCCTTCTGAGCCCTCCTGGTAGCATGGCCGCCTGTCCCCTTTGCTACTTGTTTTGCAGTGCAGGGACAGTGGGATGTTGCCAAAATTCAGCTTTGCTCCGTGGGATTCGTGGGGACCTTCTCAGAAAGATCGAGACCACCTCTGACCCAAGGTTTCATCTAGATAGGGCAGTGGAGATGAGCCCTGCTCTTAATTTCCAGGGGGCAACTTAGTGACTCTTACCACCTCCCAGGTAGAAGGAAAGAGAATCCATCAGACACCATGATCCTGAGCCTAAAGCCATGGAGAATCACCAAGCATGGATTCCAGTGTCGGGGAAACCTTAACTGTATGAGGGGCATTTTGTTATCTAGTTCTTTTGTTAAATAGTTTGCAGACTGAGAGGACCAGAACCCAGAACTTTTAAAGCCTCAGTCACTTATTCCTTACTTATTCCACCTCCCTGTCTACTTTCTCCAAGTGAAGTGAGAGTGCCAAACAATTTAAAGGCGGGGACAGCAAAAAAGAGCATGGGGCCGGGAGCTGTGCCCATTTTTAGGTTTAATATGTGTTTCTCCTCGTGTTTTTTGATCATTGCAGAGTTGGAAATGCTAGAGCCACAGGGCACATTGGTCTTCTTGGTTGTTTCTCTTTGTACTTTTCTCTTAGAGGGCAGCTAAACTGAATTACAGAGAAGAGGTATCCCAGGTCACAAGCACATCGTGGCTAAAGGAGGTGGGAGAGAGGTAGGGGTCACACAGACATTATCTTCTAGAAAACTCCAGAGGCACTTCGGGCTCAGGGGAGGCAATTTTGATCCATCCGTGGAGGAATGTTTATAATCCAGAGCTGTTCCACTGTGAAACATGCTGCTTAGTGAGGTAGTGAGCACCCTGTTGGTGGAGGTGATCAAGGAGAGGCTGAAGCACCAGCAGACAGGCTCGCTCCTGCGTAAGAGTCCATGACTCAGCAGAATGAGTATCCCCCAGGCCCAAGATCCACTGGGCTCAGAAGCTGTCCTTTGTCCGTGGTCCTGGCCTGGCTCAGATGCTGCAGCTGAGGCCCAGGAAGTGCAGGCCCCAGGCCAGTCCCTGCAGTGCCTTGCAGAGTGTGTGCACCTGCCAAGACTTCTGCCCATGTCTCCATCAACCACTGCCTGGACGAATCTCCAGATGGTGACATCCACCTAGCTTTTTGTGCTACTTCCTCCGTCACTGCCCCCAAGTCCACAAAGCTACTGATTGTATTTTTACCCTCAGAAAAGACACATATTGGAGAAAAGAGGCTTTAACATTCTCCCCAAGCCCCTACACAGAGCCTGCTTTCGAATGGTAAAGTTGGAGAAGGGAGTTTTCCATCTGTTTCCTGGTATGAGACCCATTGAATTGAACGCTGGGCAGGGCAAGAGTGAGAGTGAGCAGGGAAGGGCAGACAGACCTGTCTCATTTCTGGATATGCATCCCAATCCACAGTGGAGCTAGGAATGGGCAAAGTTATCTCCACCTCACACAGCTCCCCGAGGCTGCTAACTAAGAGAGCACGTGTGAAGTGAGCTCCCTGCGGCTCCACCTGGGCCTTCCCCCTGGGGCCTGTGTCTATCTGTGACTCTAGGGTGGGCTGGTGTGGTTGAATGCTGCACTGGTTGGGGCTGGTGGTGAATTTGGAGGGCCATGAGCCCGTGGACCTTCTCGGTTAGAGGACGGAAATGAGGCCTGGAGAGTCCCACAGGGAGCTGGTGGCAAAGCCTGAGCACCTGTGTGCCCCGTGACTTCATGCTCCTTCTATCATTAGAGGCTGGCAAGATGTCCCTGCTGTTCCCTGGGCTGTGTGAACAGGATCCTAAAACATCTGACTGCAAAGGACACCCCTGATTCTCTGGCCCTTCTCCCATTGTGCAGGTGAGGAAATTGAGATTCAGAGAAACAAAATGCTTGGAAAGATGAAGTGACTTGCTCCACATACACATGGTGTTAAGGGGAGGCTCGGGTCACCTGCTCCAACCTCCCTGTCATCCCAAACTGGTAAGACAGCTTTCCTTAGAGCCCCATGGCACCAGACTCATGAAAGGCTAAAAACAACCAAACCAAACTTTCCACAGTACTTTTCCGTTTTCCCAAAGTACTTTCACAGTGCGATCTCATTTCCTCCTCACCTCAGTCCTCCCAGCAAGCAAAAGCTCCTAACAACAGGGCTTAAGGGTTTCCGTTCTTGTAAGACACCACCCACGCACAGGCTGTGAGGCCCGCTCTGTGCCAGGCACTGGGTGTGTTTGCACACCTGGTGAGCAGGAGGGTCACCTCCTCAGTGGCTCGGGGCGTCATGCAGACAGCTTGGTTACTTTTCTGTCGTCCATGTCACTCAGCAAGTCACTGGCAGTCTTCAATCCTTGTCCCTGGTGACTGGCTCCCTGGTCTCAGAGCAGGTGGGGGCCCCTGAGTGACGTTGTAAATGAGTGAGACTTCCCGCAGGCCCAGAGAGAGGCATCTTCTGCAGCGTCAGGAGGTTTCTGCCACCAGGCAGTTGTTAGCCTTTTAGAATGTGTGCTGTGACCTTTGGCAGATGTCGGGCTGGGTGGGATGGAGCAGGCAGGTGAAGCCATCACCTGCACTGTGCATTTTGTCACCTTCTATGATTGATTGTAAAGGAGTGACCAGGACACCAGGTTGCCACATTCTCCCTCTTGTTCCTCCTTAGTGTCCAAGAGTTGAAGAGTCTCAGGGCTGGGAGGGCTCTGGGCAGAGGCAGGGCCAATGCATCTCCTCCCCCTCATGGTCCTGGCACAGCGTCTGCACAGCCAGGGCTCTAACAATGCCACATGTTGAGGCCCAGCCTCTTCCTGCAGCCCACAGTCTGCCCTCTCCAGGGCTACATTCACCACCTGCTGTCCTCCTGAGCCTATGCATCCCCTGCCCAGGTGTGCATGCAGGACCTTGCGTAAATCATCCCGGATACAGGGAGATCCGGCCCACACTCCAGGAAGGCAGTGCCCACCTTCCCCTGCACCTGCTCCATCACCTCTCCCACACTCACTGTCCAGAAACTCCCTGTTGCTGCCTGAATCCCACCGGCTGAAGGCGAGTATTTCTTTGTCCTCTAGCCCCCCTTCCTCACCATTCAGATAAGTAGCAGCATGTGGCTCCAGAGCAGAGTGGGCGAGACCCCAGACCTGGCCGTAGTTCTCATGCTGCCTGTCTTCGCTCATTCTTCCTTAAGGACGCTCACCTTGGTCTCCACCTACAAAGCTCTTTGCCACTTGGGGTTTTATCTGTGAAGAGTGTTGAGGTGGGATTTATACAGTGGAGAGGAACAATCCAGTAAAGAACAGATACTCACAGAAGTTAGGGGACTGAGCCCATGTCACAAAGCAAGTGGGAAGCAGGGTGGGGTCCTGGTCATTTAACTCCCACTAGGGGCACTTGCCCTCTTGTGTCTTTTCTCGCTGCCCCATGCAGCCTTCCTCCTTCCCCTTGGATTCTTGCCTAGTCCTCCACTTCATGGCTGCCTTTAGTTTCCACCCACGTCCCTTCCCTTCCTGAATCCCACCTCCCTAAGCACTATTGACAGAGTGGTCCACTTCAGCCATCGAGGGACACACATGTGTGTGCACACATACACACATACACACACACACACACACACAGAGACTGAGCACACAAAAGGCAAACAACACCCTGAGGAAGAGAGGGACAAGAGAAAGACCCATAAGTAGAGAGACACAGGCAGATGGAGACTGGAAGAGAGATAGGTGCACGTAGTGGAAGAGATGATAGTTACCCAAACTCTGCTTTGATACTTATTTGCTGAGCCACTTGGGAGAGTCACTTAACCTCTCTGGGCCTCATTTTCCCATCTGGAAAATAGGCATTGTTTACTTAGTAAATATTCATTAAGTGTCATTTTTTAGGTGCCTAGGCTGTATCAGTGAACAGAATATTTAAAAAAAAAAATCTTGCCTTTCTGTGGGTGAGGTGGAAATAAAAGTAAATGCACTAAGTAAAGGATTTTGTATATTAGAAGATAGATGCTATAGAGTGTTAGTTTGGGTTGACCATAGGATTACATATGTCACGAAAGAACATTCAAGGAGTTCTTTAAAGGACATGCCTGTGGGAGGGAGAAAGGGAGGCTGCCAGAAGAGGCTCCAGGGAGCCCCCAGTCCACCATGCAAATATGACCTTGAGTGAGGAGAGAGAGAGAGAAGGTTAGGTGGAGGAACCCTGGCTTGGTGAAGCCATGAGGGGGAGTCAGTCCTCAAGTGAAAGCTGGACACAAGGAGTCCCATGTCTCCATGACGGCCTCAGTCCTTGGCCTGCAACTGCCCTGGGGATGTGGGGTAGCAGCTCCAATGCAGTGATGGGTTTCACAGCATAGCAGCTGAGGCCCTTGGTCAACAATGTGACCTGGAGTTGAAGGTCTGTGCAGTGCATTCTCATGGTTGGCACACATGAGAAAAGAAAATCCTAAAGAATGGAGCAGGGTAAGGAGGACAGGGATTGCCGTGATGTGGACAGATCAAAATTTTAATAGGGTGGGCAGGGTAGCCTCACCGAGAAGATAATATATGAGCAAAGATTTGGAGGAGGCAAGGGAGAGAGTCGCAAAGATGCCATTGCCATCATTGTTGTTGACATCGTCACACTGCAGCCTTGCAGGACAGTCGAGAGGGTAGTGTGGATTCATGCATGGGAAAGCACTTTGTAACGGCATAGACTTAGCTGCCGGAGAACAAGAACAAACAACAAGGCTATTTGTCCTGGCATCTTGGATTGACATGTCCCTGAGAGAGGAGCTGCTGGCCTCTATCCCATGCCATGTCAGACCTCTGCTCTGGGGAGGAGCAGTCGGGATGACCACTCCACCCTTGGGAAAGCGAGGTATTCTGTTTCCAGGGCATGCTGCTCCCAGGGACTTAGAACTCTCTGAATGGCTGAAACAAACAGCCCCCGAAGTCCCAAGAGGATAGAATCTTATTTTCAGCTCAACAATGGGATATAAAACAAAATCTTTCTCAGACAACTAGATGAATGTGTTATTCTCCCTGAAAACCAGAGTTAACAATAGCTGCTGATAAGAGATCATTCTTATCTCCGTGGTATCCTGGCAGATGGAGTTTCACTGCTAACCAAGTGTTTACTGTGTGCCAGGCTCTGTGCTGAGTGAAATAACTTATTTTATTTTCTTGAGTATCTGAGTGTTTATTTCTATTTTTATAAAAATAGGAAACTGATGTGAGGCCCTCGCAGTTGGTTAAGTGGTAGAGTGGGGACTCAAACCCAGGTAATTACTTGTCTGAGAGTCTGTCTCCCCCAACCCCTCATCCCTTGTCCCTGTGCTATGTGCCCCTGACAGGAACAGGTGGATTCAATTCATTTCTGCTTGAACTATAGCATGTATAAGGGGCCCTGCTGCAGGGAGGCTTTCAAGCTGGGTAATGAATGGTCAAGCCACACTCATCCAGCTGTCTGCAGCTTCTAGGTGAGAGGCTGGCCATATGCTTTGGTATTCTTTGGAGCTTCATAAAACTCTATATTAGCATTACCTAAGGGAGGTTGTTAAATGTAGATTCCCAAGTCCTGCCATTGAAAATTCTGATTTAGTGGGTTCAAAATATGCCCAAGAATCTGCATTTAAGGAGCATTGCTCTGTGAGAACGTGCAGCTAGGTGGGTGACCATCAGGTTGGTGCACGTGGTGGCATTCCTAGGGGAAATAGTCGCTGTTCTTCTTCTTGTCCTCAGGAAAAAGGCCCAAGGAGCAGTGGCTCTACCGGCCCCTGGGAAATGACCAGATGACCCTCCATAACTCCAGTCAGAACAAGGACCTGGATCAAAGCAGAGTGGATTTTGGAGATCTGGGCAGGAGATGTGTGTGGGGGTCGTCATGCATGTCCTTATGTGGTCAAGCTTCATCTATTGCTTATAAACACCTCTGTAATCTTAGAGAAAGTTGGGTGAGCTTGCGCAGATCTCAACCCTGTCCCAGAGATGTACTATGTTAGGTGGTGGAAACCTCAGAGATCTGTTCATCTCATTCCCCTGGTTGGAATATGGGCTGGAGGGTGGAGGGAATGGTTTGCGGTCATACATCCAATAGCCCCAGAGTCAGACATCAAGCCCAGGTTTCCCAATTCCCACATCAGCCCTCACTCCGCACTTCTTTTTGAACCCATAGACATGTGCTGCTCTCATGCTCAGCTCTTGGCTGTCCAGCCTGGCCCAGCAGACTTGCTAACTTGCTTTGAAGATGCCTAGGGATGCTTGTGGGCCCTGGCACTGAAGCCCTCTCGGGGCTTACACCCTCATTTCCCAAGTCCTCAATACGCAGCAGAGGTAATGCCCACCAGTACATCAAAAGCGACAGCTAGTCCCACCCGCTGCCGCCATACTCAACATTTCCTAATGTTACCCTCCCTCCTCGGCTTCCTTTTAAATGGATTAGAGTTTCTCTTTGAGTTTATTGTTTCCTGTAGCTTGGTGGTATAGGACGTGGCTTTAGATGGCAGTAGGCAAATATTTTACTAGTTAATGTATATTGCTTACTGTATGCCAGGCTCTGAGGACTCTAGATGTATTGACTCATTTCATTCTCACAACTATTTCATGAAGTAGGTACTGTTTTATTTCCATTTTATAATAAGGAAACTGAGGCACAGTGAGGTTCAGTGACTTGCTCAAAGGCCATGGAGCTGGCGTGTGGTGGCTGCAGGTCTAGAATCCAGGCTCTCTGAGTCCAGAGCCTGTGATTGATCTATACTCCAGTTAGATCTTCATTTCAATGTGTGTATGAAAATGATGCAAAACATTCAATGCTGGTTGGAAGATATGGATGCCAACCACAACCTGCTAGTGGGTCTTGGCTAAGGCAAAGACAATTTCTAATAGGAGTGGAGCTTGAAACAATTTTAATGCAGGTCTTGTACTTTCTGTGTTAGAAATTGATGCCTCGAGAGCCAAGATCACTTCTCCAATGTCCTGCTGTGAGTTAGTGGACAAGCTGATCCTGGAATCCTTCTCCTGACACCAGCTTCATGTCCATTGCTTTCTTCTTGAGTATTCACAAAGCATGGATTTGATTGAAGTCGTGTTTCATAATCTAGATCAATTAAACTTCACACAAATAGTTTGTAGTCAGGCACTAAATATGGTGTGTTTTTCATGAAAAAAATTTAAAATCGATTTCCCAAGGCCATTTGGCCCACAACACAGTTCAAGATCTGATGAAGGGCCATTTAAACCATCATTAAATGTCTCAGTCAAGACATAGTTGAGTGATAAGGCACCGTGATAGGTAGTTATCTTTAAGAATCACCCTCCTTTCCTTCTGCCCATCACCTCTCCTTCCCAAGAGCTCTTCTTCCCAAAGAGGCTGCACCATTTACCCATCGTTCACTTCTTTCTCTTGCCAAGCTACACTCACACCCTGCAGCAGAGGCTGCCAGTCTGCCATTTATGGCTCCTTTTATCCTGAACTCATCCTGTCTTCTCCAGGAACTTCCATCTCAGGTTCATATCAAGCCCTTGATATACCTACAGCTTCATCCTATGCCTCAAATGGCAGAGAGGAGGGATTCATAATCCCTTAGTTTCATCCATTCTTTCTTTCTTGTTGGTGTTTTGTGCTCTGGCAATGCTTTCTGAGCCATGATCTCCCTTCCCTTTGCTGTGCTTCAATTTCCTTCTCTGCAAAATGACGATCAGATCTGATGGTCACTAATAACCTGTTATTGACCCAATGGTGTTAACATTGAAATATTGTTTTTTCCACTTGACCCTCATTTGATTTCCTCTCCTCCCCAGACTCAGCTGTCACAAGCAGGCAGTGCGATTTTCCATTCCCCAGGAAGTCTTCAAATAAAACTTATTTTTCAATGGAGGTGGGAGGAGCTGCACATAATTCTCTTTCAAAATAATGACAGGAGAAGGAAAAGAACAACAACAACAAAAAAC
This sequence comes from Hylobates moloch, assembly GCF_009828535.3. Taxonomy (NCBI): domain Eukaryota; kingdom Metazoa; phylum Chordata; class Mammalia; order Primates; family Hylobatidae; genus Hylobates; species Hylobates moloch. The sequence continues at coordinate 24,259,746 of NW_026652276.1, forward strand.
CTGAAGCAATCAAAACAGGAAAGTCCACCCTTGTGGGATGAGCCGGGGAGGAAGGACAGCACCCACCACATTCCAAGGAAACTTTGGCCCCTGCTTTGTGGTTTTATATATTATTAGAGAATTTACAACAAACAGATGAAGAGGAGAAGCTGGATGGTGCTGACAGTTCTGGTGGGAAGTCGATCCTGCACAGCAAAGTCCCTGTCTAAAAATACCCGGCCAGGACCTTGCTGTTTCCATAAACAGATGGACACCACGGCCTGGCACAGGGGCGGCAGCAGTGGGAGGAAATTGTATCTGACAATGATAACAATCTGGCATGTCCCAGAGCTTCACATCCTGGAGAGTCCAGCGGGCTGTCCAGATCTCCACTGGTGGAAATGAGACGGCTGTAAATAGAATTTTCCCAGCGTGGCTGCTGCCCCCCTCTCCTCCCAATGCATCCATAAAGAGAAGGAGATGAGGTGTGGAAGCTGCTAGAGGGGTAGAGGAGTTGAGGTGGGGCCCCTGGGGGGACCCCATGGAGCAGATGAGATCTGTTTGTGGCCTGTGCATGTGACTTTCAGGAGGTCTTGCTTCATGTCTTTGTATCTAACCTTCCAGATCTATAACAAGGAAGGGACATGATTCCGGAGTCCGTATGTTCAGTTCGGCCAGACACATTTAAAGAGGGGCAATATACCCAAGTAGTGGGGTCAAGTGGAGAAGAGACCAAATGTGTTAATTCTTGTGCCAGCCTGTGGGAGAGTGTGTTCCTTGTCAGGGTGGCCCAGACTGAATGGGACACCAGGAGGAAAGAGTTCCTCATCACTTAGGCAGAGAAACAGAGGTTGGGAAACTGTGTCCAGAAAAAGGACACAGTTGAGATGGGTCATGACTAAAGATATAGGCTTTGGAGTAAGGCTTCCTGGGCTTGAACCTTGCCCTACTCACTCAGTGGCTCTGCATCCCTAATCATGTTACTTAACCTCTCTGAGCCCTTGTTTCTTCGCTGAAAATAGAAATGATGAAAATTTCTACTTCATAAGTAATTGTGAAGACTGAGTGAGATAGTACATATGAAGTTGTGCTGGATAGCTCGTGTTTAGCTCTGCAGGTCCATTCTCCACCCTTCTCCACTCTGTTTTTCATCCTGGAGTCTCACCTCTGTGGACCACATCAGTGAGTTCTCATGTCCTCTGGTTTCCCATTGGCCTAGCTAATGGGAGCCCAGCAGGAGATCAGAAGGTAGTAGGAGAGTGATCTGGGTATTTAGTCTCCCAATGACCTCTCCGAGGGGTTGCCAGGAATCAACTGTGTTCCTAGACTCAAGGTCAAAGCTCCTGGTAGAGATCCTCTCCCATGTTCTCTCTGGGGTCTAATAACCGCTAGCTTGCCTTACTCCTTCAACCCCCCGGGGTCATAATGGAACCTCATTGTCAACAGCCTTGGAATATCACACCGCCCCTTGCAATTTCCCTACTCTTTGCTCACATCTTTTTCAATGGTCTTTTTATTAAGCTCAACTCAAATGATTCCAATTTGGTCATTCCTTTTGTTTCTCATTGGGACCTGGACTGTCACATAGTGACTGCCACATAATAATTTATTCATTTGACAAATATTAATCAAGTGTCCACTATGTCTCAGGGACTGTCCTACCTAGTGGAGGTTTGATGATGAACAAAACGAAGATTCCTGTCCTTCTGGAGCATTCATTCTAGTAGTGTCTTTACTGATATTTATTGAGCACTTATTATGTGGCAGAGACCATTTCAAGTGCTTTACAAGGATTAACTCACAAGGTCTTTACAACAACTCCATGAGGTAGAGACTATTAACACCATGTGAGAGATGAGAATGTGATTCAGGGATATTAGATTGAGTTACTTCCCATGCTGGGAAATGATACAACCAAAATTCAAAGAATAAATGTCAAAATAATTTGATTAGTAAATGAGCTAGCAATATGATGATGGCAGTAATAGCTAACATTTATTTCATATTAACTTTGTGATGTTCACTGTGCTTGGCCTTTTATGTGGCTTAACCTGCCTGATCCTCATAGTGATTCTGTAAGGTTTATGCTGTTATTATTCCCATTTGCAGATAGAGACAGACACTGAGGTTTCCCTGACCATGCTATTTAAAATTTGCAACCTCTCCACCCTGGAACTCACTTTACCTCCCTTTATTTCTTTTTTCCAGTGTCATATATCACCAACAGATACACTCAGCATTTTTTTTCTAATAATTTTTATTCATTTATTTGTTCCCTTCCCCTGGAGTGAAGTCTCTGTAATGATGAGGATTCTCATTCATCTGCACATTCTCTGTGCCTGAAACAGTGTCTGGAATGTAGTGAGAGCTTGTAATGTTTATTGAAGGAATGAATGAAGCAGAGTGTCATGTAAAGCACCCCAGGCCCCACAGCCAGTTGTGGGTAGAGCAGGATTCAATTCCCAAGTGATGACCGAGAGCTCTGTTTTGACCTTTTTGACCAAGAGCTCTTTAAAAGGGACATTGGCAAATTGGAGGCGGCAGTGGAATTTGGATACTTGAGTTCTAGTTCTTGGTCTGCCGCTCATTCCCTAATCAACCTGGGTGTCATCCCCCTCTCTTGGATTTCATTCTCCTCATCTTAAGATGACAGAGTGAGACAGGTGGTTTCTCATATCCTCTCCAGCTCAAGGTCTAATACATGGTAACTCCCAGTGGCCAGCAGAGGGGCCATGATCTCCCAAGGTAGGAGAGTGGGACCTGAGCAAGGCTCCACACATTCCTTACTTGATTCAGCCCCCAAAGGCTGAGCAGGTTGAGGAGGGAGGGGATCCCCAAAATGCTTTTGGCAGGGACTGAGAGTTCCTCTGCAGGGGTGTTTCCTTTTTCTGCTCACCTGCACAAACAAAATAGCCATAACGTGAGACTCCACTGGCGAGAGCAGGACCCTCAGAGGCTCTGTGTGTTTTTCCAGGGTACTAAGCTTGGCGGGATCATTTGTTGAAATATTAATTTGTATTTGCTCTTGCCATTGCAGAAGAATCAGAATAAATCAGAGTTGTTTTTGTTTTAAGACTTTTAAAAGGCTCCCTCCTCAATCTGCTTAGCCTTTAGGGGCTGAGACAAATAAGAAGTGTGTGGGGACTTTCTCGGGTGCCAGCAACCACTCTCCCGCCTCATGCCATAATGACTCCTTTGCCAACCACAAGGAATCACCACGTGTTAGACTAACACTTTTTTTTTTTGCCTAAAAGAGCAAACAGGGCTGGGAATCAGGTGGAGAATGGGGATTTTGTTTTCCGAAGGAGCTGGTTGGTGAAAGCAAAGGGGGCTCAGAGAGTGGGGAAGCTTGGGAGTTTGGAGTTGAAGAGTAACTTTTCAGAAAGGGAGGAAAGGAATCGTATCCACCAGGGAAACAGAGCCACATGAAATATTTCTAACAAAGAGAATGTGACGAGGGGAATTGGTTAGTAGGTGATGGAATTGCTGAGAAGCCAAACAGCAGATGAAAAGGCAATCCTGAGATTAGCAAGATTGGGGAGTCTGGTTGCTCTAAGCTGGAAGGACAAAGGGAGGAGAGCCTGAGGGCAGCTGAAACCAGGGCTGACCTGTGCAATGGGAGCTGGGGGCACAGAGAAGAAGCGGCAGCTGCTGGAGATGTTATCTTCAGAAGCAGAGAGAGAGGGAGCAAGGCTTGGCTTCTCTCCTCCATATCCAGTCTTCTAGCAGTGCCTCACCTGGGAATCAGCTGGATAACTGTGCCTTGTTTCTCAGCAGAGATGAAGAGGTGAGGTCCTCTGATGAGCAGCACGGGGTACCAGGGTTGGAACACTGAAGAGGAGCCTTGGGAACCTCAAAGACTCCCATACCTCCATAGGCACTGAGGGATGGATCACCCAAAGGAGCTTGCCTTTGTGTGAAGCAACTTTAAGGATGATGAGTACCCTCCGAGATCATGTCCTTTGCCTATATCTGAGTACCATCTAGGCAGCACCCCTGAAACATGATAGAGACTGAAGGAAACAATAAGGAATGTGGCACTATTTTATACTCAACTTGTGGAATAAAATTGATTCCTGCTAGAAGAATTACCGATGTTCTCCACACCCTGTCTTCACAGCATGATTTTTTGGTCGGACTGTATCAGCTCCTTCCTTTTCTCCACCAGGACAATAGGGATCTACAGCCCAAGAACCAAAGACTTTGGACATTTTGCTCTACTTGGGAAGTTTGTAATGTTATCTTCTGCTGTGGAGCAGAGTGCAAAGAAATAGGGGGAGGAAAGGTGGGTTTCTTTAGTCTCCACCCCAAAGACCAAAGAGACTTGCTTCCCTGAGGGTTGTCTCTGCATTGCAAGTTTATTCCGACCCTTCACTACACAGATGGACAACTCAGGTGGCCAGAGGACTTCAACTGAATGGAATTACACCATGATTTGTTGAACATTTATTGTGCACCAGGGAGTATGTGAGGCTATGTGGTAGGCATGAGATGAACAATGGAAGATTCTTGCCCCATGGAAGGTGACCACTGGAATTAGAAATCCTAGCATCACCTAAGGAAAGGCTCAGATCTTCCCTGCTGGAGGTTGGGGATCTTCCCGAAGGGACCTTTTGGATCCCAAGCTCTTGTATCATTGCCTCTTGGCAGGAGGTTTAGAGACTCCCTTCATCATGAAGTTTCACAGACTCCTTCAGCCTTTATCTTTTCTGATTTCTATGGGGAAAAGCTAGGTTAGATATGTGGAGTGACTCACCGGGACCTGAGAAGGCATCTGCGTGAGGCTGTGGGGGTCTCCTTAGAGAAAAGGGAAGCTGCAGTGTGGAGGCTGGGGGATGCACAAGATGATCTCCAGAGTCTCTCACCCTTCAGAAGTGCAGGCCCTCAGGCCACATTCCTTCCTGGTCTGGCTCAGTGGAGGCTGTGTTTCCCCACTGTTGCTTTTTCCATGGATTTGTTCAGCAGTTGTATGGGCAGAGAAGGAGGATCCTCTCCCTTCCTGTTCGCACACAGCTCTGCTTCATGGAGACCCACCCAGATTCACTAGAGAGCAAAGCCTACCAGAGTCCCTGTCAGCAGCACTGTTTCTAGAAGCTTCCACACGAGAGGACAGCATGGAGTCCTGGGGGCTGATGAAGCAGCAATGTCAGCATGAGCACAGGCAGGGAGAGGCAAGAGGAGCAGAGTGAAGGGGAATGTTCTCTTTATTCTTCCACCTGCCTGTCCCCCAGCCGACACATCCCTTCCATTCCCTGCAAGGCCATTTCCAGGGAGGCTTATGAAGACAGCAGATGATGGGGATGGTGATGGAAGGAGTCTGGGTGCTGAGCTGTGCCATGGACCTGGTGAGGAGGAGCGCCATGCTCTGAGCGAGGTCACGTGATGGTGCTAAGTCAGGATCAGAGGCTTGGCAGGGACTGTTGGGATTTTACATCTCTTCCTGTCAGTTTCTCTGACCATCCTGGTTCCCTGAGCTCTTGTAGCTTTGCATTCAACCTTTCTTTTAACTGCACATTTAAACTATGAAAAGATAAGGGTGTAAGAAACCTCTTAAGGCTAACTAATGCTGGCTTCATTTTCCATCTCTGCCATCTGCTTACTAATTGAGTCACTTTGGACGACTGACTTAACTTCTTTGAGCCTCAGTTTTATCACCTGTAGTTACCAATGATAACTTTCTGACATGATTTTTACGAGTAAAAATAAGAAAATGTATATAAAGTGCCTAGCACAGTCCTATTATGTAGTAGTTGTTTAAAAAATGTTAGATCCTGCATCAGTCAGGCTTCCTGCAGGAAACATAGTGTCTTAGGTTGGTCCCTCCAGAAGCAGGTCCTGAGAACAGATTTGGGTGTAAGTAGTTTATTTAGGAGGTGATCTCAGGGAGCACTAAGAGGGGACTGGGGAAGTGAGGCAGGAAGAGAAGGCAACTGAAATGGGGTATGTCAATGAGAAAGTTCCCACTGTGGGCAACCAGGGCTCAACCCTGCTGGGCACCTCTGGGAGATGATGTGAAACACACTTCTAAGTTGTCCTGAAGGCCTAGGAAGCTGAACTATTCATTTTTCCATCAACTGCCACTTATCATTCTTTGAGGACTGCTCTTGGGGCACCCTTGTGCAGTTCAAGCATGCCCCTGGGGCTGGAGAGAGCACATAGGCAGAGCCACAGGTGGCTGCTGCAAGAAGCCCAGCAGGGATGATGCATGCCTAGGGTCTGCTCACAGAGAACCAGCAGTGCCTGCTCCAGATGGCATACTCCAAAAGGGTGAAAAGGGAGTTTAATGAAGAATCTGTTTACATTGGCGTGGGCAGTTAACGGAAACCAAAAAAGGATGCTGGAGCACACCTAGAGCTACAGGTAAGAAGCAGCTACTATCCCTGGTCCTGAAGATACCAGAAGTGAGGCCAATTGCCTGATTCAGAGAGATGGTAGCTATCGGAGAAGAGCCTCTAGAGAGCAGCTATGTCCTCAGGTTGTAAAATGCTTGGACAGGAAGGACAGGAACTGGAGAATAAATCTCCAGACCTCTTGCTCTTCCTGCCTGCCAATTTCCTACTGTTGCCTGCCAATAATATTATAGAACCCAAAGAAGCTAGAGAGAAGGGAGTTTGGTTTGTTCGTGCATCCCTGAGACATCACCCTCTAGGTGCGCAGAGTAGAGTAAAGGTTGAGATGGGATCTGGGAGAGCAAAAAGGGAGTTATCGCTTACCAGATTTCACTGATCATGCCTTTACTCTCATCTCCACAAAGGCATTGTAAAGTCCTAGAAGGCTGGGACTCTGCCTCATTTTGTGATCTTGTTTCTAGCAAAGTGACTTGCACGTATTAGAAACCTAAATATTGGGTGAGTGACTGGAGTAATGAAACCTGAGGGCTGTTGAAGAGAAGTGGGTGACGCCTGGACTGGGGGTAGTGGTCTTTGATGCCTGAGCCAAGGAATGTGGTTTGAAGTAGTCCCCAGAAATATCAGTTTTGTCTGGGCTTGGCAAACCACCCAGGGAGTCAAGAATACCACGTGGGAATGGCTGTGTAGAGGACTTCTTGCATCTGCCTCACATTTGAGAGGGATGCTTGCTCTTTGACTGTGGTTGGTCAGGCAGTGGGCCTCTCGGGGCACTCCTCAATGACAGCCAGGACTCCTTTGAACCCCCGCCATGTCGTTCCACCACTGCACATGCCAGCTGTGGCTCCATTCCCTTTTCCTTAGTTTAACTTCAGTCCACGTATTCCAGCTGCTGTTATCATGGTGATTGTTATTTGTGGGGTAGTGACAGCGGGTTTGGCAACATGGCAGATAAAGAGATGCTGCTGTATATGTTTTCTGGCCGTTGAGACTGCCACCACCTCCTTGATTTGTTCTGGAAGATTCTGAAAGACTGCTACTTCCCCTGTTGGGTCTTGGATGGAAGTTAACAGGGCAGTATTTCCCAAAGGGAAGAGTGTGAACCACTTACAACAGAATCAGGTTGAGAGGTATAAATATGCAGATTCTAGGACTCCACTCCAGACCTACAGAATTATAATCTGAATGTGCCTTGGTGCTCTGTAGTTTAATTAGTTCCTCAGGAGGTTCTTAAATCTGGCGATTTTTAAAGGAATCCTGCTCTGGGAAACCCACTGAGTGGAAAGAAAAAATGAGAAAACAGGCAGGGTATCAGCATGGTCTGCTCTCGGAATCTGATAGGCAGGCTCATGGAGATAACCCAGTAAAAAATGTTTGGTGAAGAAATACTGCCTACATTTGTTTTAAGACACTAATAAATGCAATATAATAGGAGTTAGAAAGCAGTGCTTGGTATTGCTTGATTTTAGACTCTTCGTAGTAAAATCTTGTATGTAATATTTGTAAAGCTGATAATAGTAACCACTGCTTATTGAGCATGTGCTATTGGCTGGACATTCTTTGAAGTGTCCTATATGCCTAAAACACATTTAGTGCTCACTACAACCCCTAGAAGTCCGTACTACTAGTATCCCATTCTGCAGATGAGGAAACTGAGGCACACAGAGAAGTTGCATAAACTGCTGAAGATAAGAAAGTTGTCAGTGGACCCAGGATTCAAAGCCAGGCATTCTGCCCTCTTGAACATACTCTATGCCAGCTTCTCATGTGATAAAAACAAGGATGTGTTTGTTACTGTTTTTTTACTGTTACATCAAGTACTAATTCAAGAAACTCTCAGTTGCCTCCTGTATACTGGGTACTCATTAAGAATATGCAGAATGAAAGGCTTGATTCTTGATCTTGAAGAACTCAGGGTCTGGAGTCAGAAAACCTGCAACTCAATTACATGTATTTGTTTATGTTTAAATGCAGCTTTTGGGCTCCTATACAGGTCGAGCATCTGAAACCCAAAAATCCAAAATCTGAAATGTTCCAAAATTCAAACTTTTTGAGCACCAACATGAAGCTCAAAGGAAAGGCTCATTGAAGCACTTCAAGTTTTGGATTTTTGGATTTGGGATGCTTAATCAGCAAGAATAATGCAAATATCCCAAAATTTGAAAAAATCTCAGATTTTAAAATCTTCTGGTCCCAAGCATTTTGGATAAGGAATACTCAAGCTGTGCAAGATGCTTTGGGAAGCCAACACAGATAGCCAAATTTACTCAGGTGAGTGGGGGAGGTGTCATTATAGTGGTGACATTGCAGCTAATTCTTGCAAGACATGTAAGAGTGCTTTGGGCAGAGAGGGAGAGAAGGAGAAGCAAATTCCAGGGAGAGGAAACTACAGGGGTAAAAAAATAGAACAGGGCAAAGAATGGGGTATTTCACATGAACTGCAGCTGTTACAACATGGAAACTGTGATGTTGAGGGGGTGATCAGTGAGATTGTGACTGTAGGCTTGAGGTCAAATCATGACAACCTTGAGAACTGAATAGGGCATATGAGCTTGTTCTGCAGGTATTGGGAAACCATGACAGTGGGGGCATTGTCACAAGATGATTGTCAGCAGTGGGAAAGAGTTAAGATTAGAGGGGAAAAAAATGGAATCCAGACCAGCTTTAAGGTGTGGCCAAACAAAAACAATAACTAAAAAACCTAGGTAAGAATAACGAGGACCTGAACTCATTGTAGTGGGGCTGAGGATGGAGAAGACATAAAATTGAGAAACACTGGGAAGATGGATCAGTAGTTCTTAGAGACCGATTTGATACTGGCAGCTGATGGAGAGAAAAGGCTGACTCTTGGGTTTCAGGCTTGGAAGACTAAAAGATAGTAATGCTAATGTTAAGTTATAGAATTGGGAATGGTTTAGGATAAAAATAAAGGATTTAAGTTGAGGCATGTTGCATTTAAAGGATGAAGAAATTTGAGTAGGGAACGTAAGATCAGAGATGGTGATATATAAATAAGATTTGCTTTTTGTTATGGAAAATTCTTTTGCTCTCTGATGGTTTTACTTGAAATTTTTGTGGACCCATACTCTTATCCCACCCCACCCTCAACTGGAGAAATGTTTTAAAAATGTTTTTAAAAGACACACCTGTACCCTACTATCTGATAAAGAACTTATCTACCAGGTAAAAATGTTACTCAGGTAAAAATGTTACTCAGCTCAAATGTTTAGAAATGAAACTTTCTTTTTTTTCAAAATTGAACTCAACCATTAATTTTAGCTGACAGTTTAAACCATGATCTCTGTGCTTTAAAGTGACTTAGCCACTTCTGATTTAAAACTTTGATTCCAAGTTAATCTTTTTGAACCAGAACTGAGTTTTCCATTTACTTTTTCCTTTTTGTTTTTTCTTGTCCTTCTCCCCACACCCAGTTAGTGGCTTCTAGGAAGAGGTAAGTGGATATAGTACCATGGTGGTAGAGAGACCATCTAGAAATGCCTAGGAAATTAATTCACTTATCTCCTGGTATAAGAATACACATTTTGAAATGTTAATTTATGGTGTTTTAAATCGTATTTTTTTTCTCCTCCAGGTATAAGGAGGTAGTCTGTAGGTGACAAGATATAGAACTTTTATCATGGATAACTCTAGAGACAGACTGCCTGGGCTCAAATCCCTGTTCTGCCATTGCCCAGCTATGCAACCTTGGTTAAGTTACTTAGCCTCTTTGTGCCCCACATTCCTTGTCTGTAAAGTGGAATAACAATAGCACCTACCTAAAAAAGTTTTGTGAGAATTAAACGAGCTAACAATGTAAAGTGTTTAGAACGTGCTTAGGACATAGAAGAGCTACGTAAATTTTCAGTTACATTAATTCCTTGCTTTACAGGATGGACTATAGAAGCTACGTTGAAATCAGAGGCTTTCTCTGTCTTTTGTAAAAGCCTAAACCTATCAGATTTTCTAGGTGTCCTAGAACAGGAGGGGAAAAGGAGGAGGCAAGTGCCTTAGAGTAAGGCAGAGTGAAGACATTCCCAGGGATAGATTGGGGGCTATCCTGGCGAGGCCCTGCAGAGGAGGCTAGTCTTAGAGGGAATGGTGGTGTGAAGGTCTCAGGAGATAGGACTCAGGGAACAGTGACCACTAGACCTGAAAGGACTATATCAGGCAGCACAAGGGACATCCTAGCAGGTACTGGGTGGACTCATTATCCAGGATCAGGGGAGTATCTGTAATGTTGGCACAATTCTTGGCAGAAGCCTCTTGTGACAATGGAAATTGACTCCCCACCCTTCTTCCTCTGGTGGGCTAGGAACTGGGAATGAGGTACAAATGGGTTTAAGAAAGTGAAAACTTAGACCACTTCTTTCTTGCACATGTGAATGAGTGGGCATAGTCCATTTCTGGTCAGAGCAGGGAATGGAGCAGCACACAAATGTCTGGAAGACTCTTTGTTTTTAATTAAAGAAAACTGCTCTTTCCCCTTCCTCCCTTCTTATCCCCTAGGAGAAATAGAAGCTGAGTCCTTGGCCTCTGAGTTTAACCAGGACCTCCCTAGAGCAGCAGTCAGGCAGGAAGATTTAGCCCCATTTCCCTCCACTTCCCTCAGACCTCTCCCCGGGACTGCCTGCCCTTCTGTGTTTCACTTCCTGTCCTCCTCTTAAGTGCTCCCCTGTGCAGCTGCTCCACAGCTGGTGGCTCTCCAGTCACCTCCCCCTACCACTTCCCTGTTGAAGGGTGCCTGGGGAGAGTCAGAAGGTGCTACATCAATGTAAGACATTTCCTCCCTGCCCCTCAGCTGTGCCGCTCAGCTGTGTGTCCTCTGGCACCCACAAAATCAAACACCTGCCTTCCAGATGTTTGCACCTACAGGCCGGCAAAGCTGACTGCAGCAAGTCCTTCAGAAGGGAGACAGGTATTTAGTTGGGGGCAACGTTAAATGGAATTTTTGGCCTGAGAAAGACATGGAAGGAGGGGGTTGTCATTTCCATTTCTCTACCTTCAGGAAGTATGAAGCTAAGCAACTGAATTCTTTATGCTTTAAAGACATTAAATGGAAGAGTTCACAACTTCCCTTGGGCTCACTGTCAGTGGTTTCTCTTTATGACCAACTATATTTCTTTCTAATTTTAAGGGAGGTAGTATAGTACCATGCAGAGCTTATATGTAACAATTATGCTTCCTATTCCCCAGGGTGATTATTCAGAGGTAAGGAAGTATGGTGGTGTGGAATGAGCACTGTCTTTGGGGGTCACACAAGCCTGTGTTCAAATCCAGTTCTAGCTCCATACAGCTATGACCTGCCTTAACCTTTATGTCTCAATTTCATCATCTTTAAAATTTGGAGAGTAGCACCTATGGAGAAGAGTTTTGCAGACTAAATAGATAGTGTGTATGCATACCTAGCACTGTTACTGGGCTCAGAATAAGCCCCCAGTAAGTCATAGTTGTTGTTGTTATCATGGATAGCCTGTTTCTTAATTGAGACAGAAACAAAAAGATGTCCACCATTAAGTACCATCTGCCCATCTATGCTGAGTGCTCGTTAAGCTAAGTGTTGCACAAAACAAGGTAACCCATGGATACCTTTTCTTTAGTCCAGGGCGTTTAAAGGTATGCTGTGGTTCACTTGCATCAGGTCATTCTGATTCAGAATCTATTGGCTGGCAGACAATCAGTCTTTTATTAAACATCCCTCAAAATTTTTTTTTTGTTTTTTGAGACACAGTCTTGCTCTGTCGGCCAGGCTGGAGTGAAGTGGCACCATCTCGGCTCACTGCAACCTCCACCTCCTGGGCTCTAGCAATTCTCCTGCCTCAGCCTCCCGAATAGCTGGGGTTACAGGTGTGTGCCCTAAAGAAGGCCCTAACCCCAGCCCCAGTGTTAAGCTTGCCAACGGGGCAAGACTTTTCTTTATATGTCACACACACAAAAAACAGGGATAGCTCTAGGAGTCCTTACAAAGGTCTAAGGGACGAGCTTGCAACCCATGGCATACCTGAGTAAAAAATTGATGTAGTGGCAAAGGGTTGGCCTCATTGTTTATGGGTAGTGGCAGCAGTAGCAGTCTTAGTATCTGAAGCAATTAAAATGATACAGGGAAGAGATCTTACTGTGTGAACATCTCATGATGTGAACGGCATACTCACTGCCAAAGGAGACTTGTGGCTGTCAGACAGCCGTTTACTTAAATAACAGGCTCTATTACTTGAAGGGCCAGTGCTGCGACTGTGCACTTGTGCAACTCTTAACCCAGCCATGTTTCTTCCAGACAATGAAGAAAAGATAGAACATAACTGTCAACAAGTAATTGCTCAAACCTATGCCGCTTGAGGGGACCTTCTAGAGGTTCCCTTGACTGATCCCGACCTCAACTTGTATACTGATGGAAGTTCCTTTGTAGAAAAAGAACTTCAAAAAGCAGGGTATGCAGTGGTCAGTGATAATGGAGTACTTGAAAGTAATCCCCTCACTCCAAGAACTAGCGCTCAGCTGGCAAAACTAATAGCCCTCACTAGGGCACTAAAATTAGGAAAAGGAAAAAGGGTAAATATATATACAGACTCTAAGTATGCTTACCTAGTCCTCCATGCCCATGCAGCAATATGGAGAGAAAGGGAATTCTTAACTTCCGAGGGAACACCTATCAAACATCAGGGAGCCATTAGGAGATTATTATTGGTGGTACAAAAACCTAAAGAGGTGGCAGTCTTATACTGCCGGGGTCATCAGAAAGGAGAGAAAAGGGAAATAAAAGAAAACCGCCAAGCAGATATTAAAGCAAAAAGATCCGCAAGGCAGGACCCTCCATTAGAAATGCTTATAGAAGGACCCCTAGTATGGGGTAATCCCCTCCAGGACACCAAGCCCCAGTACTCAGCAGAAGAAATAGAATGGAGAACCTCATGAAGACATAGTTCGCTCCCCTCAAGATGGCTAGCCACCAAAGAAGGAAAAATACTTTTGCCTGCAGCTAACCAGTGGAAATTACTTAAAATCCTTCACCAGACCTTTCACTTAGGCATTGATAGCGCCCATCAGATGGCCAAATTATTATTTCCTGGACAAGGCCTTTTCAAAACTATCAAGCAGATAGTCAGGGCCTGTGAAGTATGCCAAAGAAATAATCCCCTACACTACAGGCCATACATTTCAATCCCTGTATCTTTAACCTCCTTGTTAAATTTGTCTCTTTGAGAATCAAAGCTATAAAACTACAAATCATTCTTCAAATGGAGCCCCAGATGCATTCCATGACTAAGATCTACCATGGACCCCTGGATCAGCCTACTAGCTAATGCTCTGATGTTAATGACATCGAAGTCACCCCTCCTGAGGAAATCTAAACTGCACGACCTCTACTATGCCCCAGTTCAGCAGGAAGCAGTTAGAATGGTCATCGGCCAACCTCCCCAACAGCACTTGGGTTTTCCTGTTGAGAGAGGGCACTGAGAGACAGGACTAGCTGGATTTCCTAGGCTAAGAATCCCTAAGCCTAGCTGGGAAGGTGACCACATCTACCTTTAAACATGGGGCTTGCAACTTAGCTCACACCCGACCAATCAGGTAGTAAAGAGAGCTCACTAAAATGCGAATTAGGCAAAAATAGGAGGTAAATAAATAGCCAATCATCTATTGCCTGAGAGAACAGCGGGAGGGACAATGATCAGAATATAAACCCAGGCATTTGAGCCAGCAACGGCTACCCTCTTTGGGTCCCCTCCCTTTGTATGGGAGTTCTGTTTTCACTCTATTAAATCTTGCAACTGCAAAAAACAAAATAAACAAAATAAAAAATAAAAAAATAAAAAGTGCCAGAAAGGGAACCAGAAAGTATGTGGGAGATTATAGACAGAGAGGCATTTAGGAAGAGGACCCTTTAAAGTGGCTTATGAACTCCTGGGCTACACCCCCATGAACTGTGCATGAGTGAACTTGGCTAAAATACTATATATAGACTTTGAGAACTGAACTATGGGCTATACCACTACCTAAGTACTAAATTGGCTACTGGGTGGTATACATGTGAGACAGGCCCAAACATCACTACAGAGGTTTTGAAAATTGAAATGATAATAGAACCACAACCTTCACAAAGCTAGTTCAAACTTGTGGGCTGAAACCAACTGGGCTACTTACTTATTAAAATAAAAGCATAGAATAAGCAATAAGGACTTAAATACAACCACAATGTTTTAAAATAATACTGAAAATGTCCAGGGTACAGTCCAAAATTACATAGCATACATAGAATGAACAAAATCTCAAGCCACCCAGAAAAAGACAATTAATGGAATTCAATGTCTAGCTAACATGACAAAAAATTTAAAGCAGCTCTTGTAAAAATGCTTCACCCAATAAGGGAGAACAGTCTTGAAATTAATGAAAAGATAGAAATTATCAGCAAAAAAATAGAAAAGATAGAAAAAATACAACTCTCTCTCCCCCCCAAAAAACTAAGAAATGGAAATTTAGGGGAAAAACTAACACAAAAACAAAATCAAAACATTGCTAGATGGCCTTAATAGCAGAATAGAGACAACAGGAGAGAGAGTTAGAACATGAAAATAGATCAATAGAAGTAATCTAATCTGAATAGCAGAGAGAAAAAGATTGAAAAAGAGAACAGGCTTCAGGGCCCTGTGGGTAATCAGACACCAGAGGAAATGAGAGAATATGAGGCTAAAAAACAAAACAAAACCAAACAAAATTGCCTGAAAACTTTCTCAGTTTGGTGAAAGACAGAAACCTACAGATTTAAGAAGCTCAGTGAACGTCAAACCAAATAAACTAGATAGTCCACACCCAGATATATTATAATCACACTGCTGAAAACTGAAGACAGAAATTTCTTGAAAACAGCCAGAGATGTAGTACCTATTGGAAACACTCATTCTTATGACTGTTGATTTCTCAGATTTCTCATCAGAAACCATGGAGCCAGAAGAAATAGAAACATTATTCAGGTGCTGAAAGAAAAGAACTGTACATCTAGAATTCTATATCCAGTGGCAATATTCTGTAGGAATGAAGGTGAAAAAAAATTCTCAGATGAAGGAAATAATAAAGAATTTGTCAGCAGTAGACCTGCTCTAAAAGAATGGCTAAAGGGAAGTCTTCAGACAGACAGAAAATGATACCAGAAGGAAAACTGAAACAACAGGAGTGAAGAAAGAAATAGAAATAATGGAGTGTAATAATGTAATAAATGTAATCGACTATTCTTTTCCTATGAAGTTCTTTAGAATACATTTGATGGTTAAAAACAAATAAAAGTAACATTGTCTGGGTTTTCAGTGTGTGTAGGTATAATACACAAGATAACCACAACATATATGGGGGAGGGTAAAGGGGCCTATATGGTGACAAGGTTTCTACCTTTCACTTGAAGTGGTAAAATATTGAATTAAAGTAGACTGAAAAAGTTAAGTGTATATATATATATATATATGTGTGTATATATATATGTGTATATATGTGTGTATATATATATGTGTATATATATATGTGTGTATATATGTATATATGTATATATATGTATATATATGTAGTAATTCCAACAGCAACCAGTAAACAAACAAACACACAAACAAAATAACTATACAAAGAGATATAGTCAGAAATGTAATAGATACAATAAAATGGAATATTTTTTAAATGTTCAAATAGCCCCAAAGAAGACAGGAGAGGAGAGGGGAAATAGAGGAACAACAACAACAGCAATAACAAAACAGAGAAAATAAATAGAAAACAAAGAATAAAATGGCAAATCTAAATCCAAGCATATCAATAATTGCATTATAAAAATTCATTTCAAATGAAATACATATACAAGGAGTGTATAGGAGTAAAAGAATGAAAGATTACTTACTAGACAATATGCAAAGGAATGCTGGAGTGGCTACATTCATATGAGACAAAGTAGAATCCACAGCCAAAAAAAATCAGGAATAGAAAGGGATATTGTATATTACATAATGATAAAAGAATCAGTTTACAAAGAAAACATTAATCTAAGTAGTTTGCCTTTAAGAACAGAGCTCCAAAATACATAAAGGAAAATCTGACACAACTGAAAGAAGAAATAGACAAATCCACAATTATGGTTGGAGACTTAAAAGTCTTTCTCAGTAATTGATAGCACTAGTAGACAGAAAATCAGCCAGGATATAGAAGAATTGAACAATGCTGTCAACCAACGGGACATATTGCTATTTAAAGAACACTTCACTCAGTAATAGTGGAATGCACATTCTTTTCAAATACTCATGGAACGTTCACCAAGACGGATCATATCTTGGGTCATAAAACAAACCTTAACAGATTGAAAAGAATTGAAATTATACAAAGTATGTTATCTGACCATAATGGAATTAAACTAGATACCAGAAAGATTTCCAAAATACAGAAGAAAAAAAGAAAACCTTTGTGACTTTGGGTTATGAGAAGATTTCTTAGATACAATACCAAAGCATGTTCCATAAAAGAACAAATGGATAATGAGACTTCATAAAAATTTAAAGACGCAATTGAGTAAATGAAAAGTCAAGCCACAGGCTAGAAAAAAATATTTGCAAACCACTTATCCAATAAAGAACTTGTGTACAGAATATATAAAGAACTCTCAAAAATCAATAGTAGTATAGTTAAAATGTGCAAACACTTTTAGAAGACACTTAACCAAAGAAGATAAACAGGTGGAAAATAAGCTCATGAAAAGATGCTCAGCATTATTAGTAACTAGGGGAGTGCAAATTAAAGCCACACTAGATATCACTATACTCCTATTAGAATGGCTAACATTAGTGAAAGCTGACCCAGGTAGGGCTTCACGTGGGCCCTGGCGGAAAGTGTGCAGGGAGGTTGCAGGGGAATATGGTGTGGGTGTGATCAGGTCATGGTGGACCCGAGATTCTAGTTCTCACATCCTCTGAGTTGTTCCATGGTTTTGCTGGAGGTGGGCCAGACTCTGATCTATGAAATCTTGAATTTTCCTCCAGCACGAAAGAGCCCAATTTTGAGATTCTCACTTTCTTCTTTTAGACATTCCCTAGACTCCTGAGAAGGAGAAGACACAAGGCCCTGGCACTCTTGCTTCAGAAGACGAAGGGCTTGCTTTAGGACATTACCCAAGTGACATGAGGGAAGTTGGAAGTTCTCAAAAAGAGGATGCTCAATCTGAAAAAAATATGAGGCTTTGAATTTTCTTCTCCCTTCTCTGGGGACAAAAACTTGGCCACACCGCATAACCCTTATGGCCTTAGCCTTTCCTCCTTTCCTTTTTAGCCCAGCCTCCCCTATGTCTGATCTGCCTCCTAAAGGCATCCATTCCTAGTTTGGATGCCTAGACCCATGCCTACCCCTTACTCCCAATTCTGGAGGCTTATGTATAGATTCCAAATCTTGGCAGTGGTTAGAATTTGGAATTTGGGGATTTTTTTTCTGCTTTGATTTATCTTTATATGCATCCAGTATCTCTGACTGCACTTCCAAGTATCTTTGAATACTTACTAATTACTATCTAAGGTGGTCTATAGGGTGTCATGGGGAAAAGCTTCATGCAGAGTTCAAAGCCTGAAGCCATGAAGGAAAGAGTCCAGCAGTGTCTACACAGTACATTTACTCATTCAATAAACGTTATGGAGTACTATCATACTTCTGGCCTTGTTGAAGTTTAGCAATAAACTATAAAGGAGGTTCCATTCTAGCCAGAGAAGAAAGATAATAAACAAATCAATACTAGATAATATGTCAAATGATAAAAATGAAGAAAACTAGAGCAGGGTATGGGAGACAGAGTGACAGGAGCAAGAGGGATGGGGTGGGGGTCAGGAGATGTATCTGTGATTAGGTGACATGTGGCCAGAGAACTGAAGAAAGTGAGAGACAGACTGGACAGAAATCAAGGCAATGAGAGTTACAGGGAAATGGAAAAGGATGTGGAAAGACCAGACCTTGAGGCAGGGTCCTGTCTGGAGTGCTTGTGTCTCTACAAGGAGCTGAGTATGACAGGATAGCAAGCTCCAAGAAGGCAAGGAACTTACCTTAGAAGGTTCAAAGAGAGACTCTAATGAAGGCACCACCTCAGAAAGTGAGGGCAGGGTATCACTGGAACAAAGAAGGAGTGTTGAGACACTCAGAGAGGGGCGGCAGGATGCTGTCACCTTTCCCAGGGCTGAGGGGGCAAGGACTCGGGGAAAGTGCCATGGGCACCCTGTGTGAGCTGAGTCAGGAAAGAGGGACTTCTTGGTGGGAACTGCAGCAGGGGAGGGGTGCCACCACTGCCAGAACCAGGCCCGGGAGCACAGCCAGCTCTTTTTCCTCCTACCAATGCCTTCCAGCTGGCTGAACCCAACCATAGCCCAGCTTGAAATGCCATCCTTAAAGACCAGAGCACGTGGCTGGGCAGAAGGGCAGAGAATGAATCTGGGAGATGGGATGAGAGTGATCAGGGATTGCCTAGCACTGAGAACAAGAGGAAGAATGGCTACTTGGTATAAAGAGAAAGAACCAGTAACTTTTAGTTTAGAGGCATTGATTCAGACTGCCAAGCCAGATCATGCAGCTGAAAGTCAATCCTCTTAGGTGTTTCCATGAACAATCTGGGCAGGTAGCCTCTGCAGAAGAGGCTAAATGGTCTGGTCTGTGAAGGCGAGGTGACTATTTGTATGGTCAACAGAACCAGGCTCCTGTCCTTCCTGTGCTTCCCATCTGGCTATGGAAACTGAGTTGCAGCATTGGGTTCCATCCGTCTTCCTCCAGTTCTCATTTTCCCACTTAAGAATTACGCATAGTTTTTCATCTGCCCAAGTTGCTTTCCTATAAGGCTCTTTGAGAAGAATATAGTTCAGTTCAGTTCAGTTCAAGAGATAGCTTGGGATTTATTCTTAAATTTAGACAAGCTTGATCGTGAGGATGGGAGCTCTTAAAAATGAGATTTTAGAGACAATAGGCAGTTCTACTCCAAGGCAGAAGCATGGAAGGGCTGCCTTGCAGAAGTCCTCACCCACCCAGAGAGTTGGTGACTCCCTGAGCAGTCTAATTCCCAGCCCAGATTTTGCCTGACATTTCCCCAAAAGGTAGTGCTGCAGATGAAGGAGAGACTTCCTTGGCAGCTGGCTCAGGTTCTCTGGAGAGACACTCTGGCAGGTCTCCAGGGGTCCTGTGACTCCAGAGCTCATCCTGGGAGAGCCAGCTCAGCCAGCCGATCTCTCACAGCCCACCTCCCTCCAGGTCTGGTGCCCAGTGGGCTGGAATGGTCATGGAGGGAAGGGATTCTCCGTGGTTTGTGAGGTTTGCACTGTTTGGTTGCAGGGGAATGAGTGAAGTGATGACAGGAACGAGAGAGGGCAGAAAAAAGAAAAAGATGGAATGGCGCACTCTCCAAGACTTCTCCAGCCTCAAGAAGGAAAGCAAACAGGTGGCCTCCTTGTGAGGGAAAGTGGATCATGGTGCTCATAGATAGCTAATTGAGAATTTTGGGGTTCTGTATAGGCAGTTTGGCTGTCAACATAGTAATACCCATGAAAATGGCTAACCCTCTTTTACTTTTTAAACATTTATAAAATTGAAAAATAAAATTGGTTTAACCCTTTCAGTGTTAGTTCCATTTGGAAAACCTCTTTGTAATAATCCCATGGGAATGGTTTAGAATATTCTGAAACAAATTATCTGCTGGGGTTTGGTGAGTTGAGCTGGTGGTGTGTGTCAAGAGGGGGTAGAAAGATCCCCTCTTTATTTATTCTTGCAACTTTCTACAAGAGAGGAAGGATGCATATGGAGGTGAGAAACTGATGGCAGATCTGTAAAAAAATCCCACATTCAGCCATGGGTTCCTTAAATGATGGTTTAGGGTTCTCAAAATAATTTTTAGGACCACCAAATGAAGACAGTAAGTTCTGAGTCCATTTATTTATTCCTGAACAAGAAATTTCTATGTCACTTTATCCAGTACAGCTTTGCAGTCTTCAGTGGAAACCTCTAAATTTCAGATGCCTCATCTGTAAAGTAGACCTAATAGTATTACCACACTGGGTGGTTATGAGGAATAAATGAGAAATGGCAACACAGGGTCCTTAATAAGTGTTTATAAAACAATAAGATGTGGGAATTGGGTCCTGTGCCAGAATCTCTCTGGGGAGATGGGCATGGGAAAATGTAAGGGAGGAAATAAGCAAGCTTTTTGGAACAAGCTCACACTCCTAATTTTTTTTCTTTCAAAACAGTGAATTAGAGGTCAAGGCTAAAGTGAAAGGGGATAGAAATAACTAGAAAGACGGATGAAAGATCTGCTACAGAAAACCAGGCACCACATTCACTGCAGCAAGGGAGGAAGAGTGACAAGCATGTTAGCTGTGGCTTTTACACCTCCAAAAACACTGTGACCAAGAGGATTTTTATTTCAAATGAACCATTTTGCTTAAAGACTTTTCTTTCATGAACAATTGTGGAGAAGTTGCCCAGATTTTCCCAAATGTGATATGATAATAAGGGCTATATACCAATACCCACAGTAAATCCTGTGTTAGGAAACAGCTAGTAAGAAACAAGAGAAGCAACTCATAAGAGTCTCAATGGAGTTTTCTATTTTTAAATTTTTTTTTGGAGTAAAGTTTTATTACTTAAAATTTTTTACTTTAAAATTTTCCAAATATATGTTGAAGTAGAAAGAATAGTTCAGGCCGGGTGCAGTGGCTCACACCTGTAATCCCAACATTTTGGGATGCTGAGGCGGGCAGAACACAAGGTCAGGAGTTTGAGACCAGCCTGGCCAACATGATGAAACACCATCTCTGCTAAAAATACAAAAATTAGCTGGGTGTGGTGGCAGGCACCTGTAATCCCAGCTACTCGGGAGGCTGAGGCAGGAGAATCGTTTGAACCCTGGAGGTGAAGATTGCAGTAAGCCAAGATCGTGCCATTGCACTCCAGCCTGGGCAACAGGGTGAGATTCCATCTCAAGAAAAAAGAAAAAAAAAGAATAGTTCAAAGAGCTTTCATATACCTAGTTCCCATAGTTACCAATTCATAGCCACTGTTGTTTCTTGTATGTCACTTCTTCTCCCTCCCCATATTAACTTAATCAACCTCAGACATCATATCATTTCAGCCATAAATATTTCATATGTAACTAAAAACATTTAAGGACTCCTCAGAAAGCCCTCAATACTATTATTATATAAAAACTAAAATTAAGTTCTTCATATCATCAAATATTCAGTGTTCAGATCTTCAATTGTCTCATGAATACATTTTCATTTTAATCAGATCTCAATTAAGTTTACACATTGAAATTGATTGTGCATAGAGCTTTTATCCCTAACTTTTAAATGTGAAACAATTATACGCTCACAAAAACTTGCAATAATAGCACAGAGAGGTCCTGTGAACCCGTCACCCTTCTTCGTCCAATGGTGACATCATATGTGATCAAAACCAAGAAATTGATATTGACATAATATAATTAATTAGACTACAGAACTTACTCCCATTTTACCAGTTTTTACATGCACTCATTTTTCTTGTATGTCTTTGTGTATAATTCTATGATGTTCTCTCCTATATATAGCTGATATAACCACCGTCCCAGACAAGATACAGGACTACTGTCACCTCGAAGGAATTCTCTCATGCTAGTCACACCCTTCACTAGTCACATCCTCCCTTCTGTTCTGTAACTCCTGGAAACCACTGATCTGTTATGCATCTCTACAATTTTGTTTTTTGAAAATGTCATATAAGTGGAATCATAAAATATATAACCTTTTGATTTCTCTGTATTTTAGTTGCTTTTTAAAAATCTTTTTCATGTGAACAAAAAATATATAAATAACCATCTTAGAAAATAAAATGTCTACCTAGCAACTTTAAACAAATGGACGTTCACTCAACACATTTATTGGGGAACCATGATGTGCTTGTAACTCAGTAGTAGAAAAAAATGAATTGTTTCCTTGCAACAGTGGCTGTGTCATGTGTGTTGTTTGGTAAGGTTTTCAGAGCAGTGTCTACGAGTTAGAAAACCATTAGTTCTTTCAGGAAGGGGATTTTAGGTTTGGCCTGGGCTTTAGTTTTTGCTCCTTTCTCTTCCCCTGTCTGGGATCCCTGACTCCACCCACAGGATTAGCCTGTCTTAGTTCATTCAGGCCCCTCCCAATAAAATACCATAAACTGGGTGGCTTATAAACAATAGAATTTTATTCCTCACAGTTCTGGAGGCTGGAAAGTCCAAGATCAAGGCACCAGAAGATTCAGTGTCCGGTGAGGACCTGCTTTTGAGTTCACAGACAATGTCTACTTGCTATGTTCTCACAGGTGGAAGGGACTAGCTAGCTCTATGGTGCCTCGTTTATAAGGGCACAATTCCATTTATGAGGGCTCTGCTGTTATGATCTAATCACCACCAAAGCCCCCACCTCCTAATACAATCACCTTGGGAGTTAGGATTTTAACCTATGAATTTAGGGGGAAGATAAGCATTTAGTCTATTGCAAGCCTATCCCAGGCTTTAGAACCAATCCCCAGCTGAAACAGAAGATTTCAATCTAGCCTACAAGCCTGGAATTCAGAAGATTGTCCCTTGTTCTGTCCACCTCACTTGGATTTTGTGCCCTAGTTCCAATAACAGATTTTGTCTTCAGTGCAAGCCAGTACTCATGCTGAACTCCATTCTTGATAAGCAGGTTTCTAGTGTCTGGTCATAGTTTAGCTATTTTTTTTGTGTGTCCAAGTATCTCTAGGGTTGTGCTTGTGCTATTCTTTATCAGTCTAGAGTCCTGATTCTATCCCCAGCCTTGAGGGATGCTGAGAGCACACTGGTCCCAGCAAGCCTGCCTCAATCTTGCCTGCTCCTGAATTCCTGGTTTCCATTGCCCAGCCTGCTGATTGGTGCTCAGCCTTCATTCTTCATGCCTCCCTGAACCATCACCTCTTTTTCTGGTGCTGTGTCCATTGCAGACCAGATTCTTCCTACCAAATTGGACTTAATTCACACACAGTTCTGGCTGGCCCTTTCCTTATCCGTGGAAGAGTCTAGTTTCCAGTTTTTGGTCCTCTGGTCTGCTTTGTACCACATGACTAAGTCATAGGTAATTATGTCCCGAGATATGACATGGTTATTTTATGCATTATAAATGTTTGTCTATGAGCTGAACCCACAACAGAAGGGAACGAGGTTGGATCAATTCCTTTCGACTAAGAGTTGTATGATGCAGAAAAAGAGGCAAGAATATGGCTTGGCGGAATGGAAACTGTTTGGGGGCAGGGGTCAGAAGACCCAGGTTCCAGTTTGCACTCTGTCATCAGCTAGCTGGTGACTTTGAAAGGGCACATCCTCCCTGGAGTTTCAGTGTACTTATCTGTAGAATAAGGGAACTGGCCTCAAGATAATCCCTAATTTCTCATCCATTGTTGGTACCCTAAGGTTTTATGACCAAACTTCAACCTCCTGGATATTGCTAGACTTCCCTCTATCACCTTAGGTCAGGGTGGTATTATTTTCTACTGGACTACTAAGGCCTTACATTCTCCCCACTGCAGCTAGAATAGTTGAAAACACAAATCTGAGCATGTCACTCACACTTAAAACCTTTCAATGCCCAGACCTCACCCCTGCCTTGACCTTAGGGTGCAATTTAAATGTCTAACATGACCTTCCATGCTCTGTATGACATGGCCCCTGGCTATCTTCCTTGCCTCATCTTAGGCCCCTCCAAACTTCACAATCTGTGTTTCAGCCATTATAAAATTGTTTTAGTTCCTGATAGACTCTGCTTGCCTATTGTAATTCATTGTGTTAAACTCCTATCTTCCCCAAAGGACAGGATGTCTTGTGCTCACTGCCATATTTCCCATGTTTATCATAGCACATGTCACAATTAGTATTTGACATGGTTTGGCTGTGTCCCCACCCAAATCTCATCTTGAATTGTAGTCCCCGTAATCCCCACATGTTGTGGAAGGAACCCGGCGGGAGGTAATTAAATTATGGGGGCAGTTACCTTCATGCTGTTCTCGTGATAGTGAGTGAGATCTCATGAGATCTGATGGTTTATAAGGGGTTTTTCCCACTTTGCTCGGCACTTCTCCTTTTTGCCACCTTGTAAGGAAAGTGACTTGCTTCCTCTTAACATTCCACCATGATTGTAAGTTTACTGAAGCTTCCCCAGCCATGCTGAACTGTGAGTCAAATAAACCTCTTTCCTTTATAAATTACCCAGTCTCAGTAATTTCCTTTATAAATTACCCGGTCTCAGCAGTGTGAGAACAGACTAATATAGAATTTACTTAAGGAGTGAATGAGTTACATTAATCATGGCCATCATTAATTTATTTCTTATTAATTAATTAATCCCCCCAACAAAGGAATGGTAGTTTTATTAGAAAGAAACATAAACCTAACTCTATGAGTTTAAAGTTTTTTAAAAGTGAGGGCATATCTGGAGGGTATCAAAGTCTATGGTTGGGAGGGGTTTCAGCCACATCTAGATCCAGGGATTGAAGCAAAGTTGTCATCTCTCCTTTCATTTTATGCATTTCTTAATGCCACTTCTCTTCTTGCATTGACTGACCTTTATTCTCTCTTGCAAGAGAAAGGTTTCTCCTCCTTCAATTCTTCCAGGATTCACATCCCTCTTATTCCATTCCTCCAAAGGTAAAGAACTCTTCCAGCTTCAAATGATTGTCATTTGAAGCTGGAAGAGTAGATTTCATTTGACTTACTTGAGTCACGTGTCCACAACTGTAACCATCACTTTGGCCAGAGAGATGTCCTATGATTGACAGTGTCCAAGCCATTACCCACACCTGAGGCCAGGAGGAAGGTAGGTAAGACGGAGTTAGCATAGCCTAGGGTTAGGAGCACAAACTTGAACCTAGATCACCTGGGTTCAAATCCCAGCTCTGCCTCTTACTGAGTGATCTTTAGCAAGTTATTAAACTTTTCTGTTTGTTTCCTCATCTGTAAAATGGAAATAACAATAGTACCTCACAGAATTGTTATAAGGATTTAAAGAGTTAATATTTGTAAAGCACATAAAATAATTCTGGGTACATGGTAAGTGCCCAGAAGGTACTTGGTACTGAGTATATGGTAATACCCAGAATTATTAGTGGAATAAAAATCAACAACCGAATAATACAATTGAGTTGCATCTTCTAAATAAATAACCACTTTATTTATATTTGTTAAGCATCTACTAGGCACAAGACACTGTTCCTAGTGACTGTCATATACCAGAGGAAAAGACAGACACAATTTCTTCCTTTATTACATTCCAAAGTGCTATATAGAGAGACAGAAGGGATAGACTGTATCTTTGAAGAGTCTGCCTTCTAAACATATAAGCTAGATGTTATAGGACTAAAGGCATTTGCAGTTTTTACTCTCAGAACCTAGTCTAATTAACAAGAAGCTACTTGTTGCCAGCCAGAAGTGGGGAGCATTCTCAGGATACACAGCGGAGCTGGGCTCATGGAAGCCCAGCCTCTAGCAGTGGGGAGAATCCAACTCTGGAAGCCTACGCTACTCCATGAAGGCTACTCCATGAGCAAAGTCCCCTGCTCCCTAATCTCACCAGGGCCAGTGTTGGGTGAGGTGGGGTGGGGTATCAGGAGACTGTGGGTTTACTAGCTAGAACTGGAAATCAAAGGACAGTCTTTCATTTGGGAGCCAAACTGAAAAGGCCTTTTAACTACCTATAAAAAATAGCATTTTTTTTAAAATAACACCTGTATAAAATAGAAATGCATGTTGAAATTTTTTTATTTTATTTTATTTTATTTATTTTTTTTTCTTTCTTTTTTTTTATTATACTTTAGGGTTTTTGGGTACATGTGCACAATGTGCAGGTTTGTTACATATGTATCCATGTGCCATGTTGATTTCCTGCACCCATTAACTCGTCATTTAGCATTAGGTGTATCTCCTAATGCTGTCCCTCCCCCCTCCCCCCACCCCACACCAGTCCCCGGAGTGTGAAGTTCCCCTTCCTGTGTCCATGAGTTCTCATTGTTCAATTCCCACCTATGAGTGAGAACATGCGGTGTTTGGTTTTTTGTCCTTGCGATAGTTTACTGAGAATGATGTTTTCCAGTTTCATCCATGTCCCTACAAAGGACACGAACTCATCATTTTTTATGGCTGCATAGTATTCCATGGTGTATATGTGCCACATTTTCTTAATCCAGTCTATCGTTGTTGGACATTTGGGTTGGTTCCAACTCTTTGCTATTGTGAATAGTGCCGCAATAAACATACGTGTGCATGTGTCTTTATAGCAGCATGATTTATAGTCCTTTGGGTATATACCCAGTAATGGGATGGCTGGGTCAAATGGTATTTCTAGTTCGAGATCCCTGAGGAATCGCCACACTGACTTCCACAATGGTTGAACTAGTTTACAGTCCCACCAACAGTGTAAAAGTGTTCCTATTTCTCCACATCCTCTCCAGCACCTATTGTTTCCTGATTTTTTAATGATGGCCATTCTAACTGGTGTGAGATGGTATCTCACTGTGGTTTTGATTTGCATTTCTCTGATGGCCAGTGATGATGAGCATTTCTTCATGTGTTTTTCGGCTGCATAAATGTCTTCTTTTGAGAAGTGTCTGTTCATGTCCTCTGCCCACTTTTTGATGGGGTTGTTTGTTTTTTTCGTGTAAATTTGTTTGAGTTCATTGTAGATTCTGGATATTAGCCCTTTGTCAGATGAGTAGGTTGCAAAAATTTTCTCCCATTCTGTAGGTTGCCTGTTCACTCTGATGATAGTTTCTTTTGCTGTGCAGAAGCTCTTTAGTTTAATGAGATCCCATTTGTCGATTTTTGCTTTTGTTGCCATTGCTTTTGGTGTTTTAGACATGAAGTCCTTGCCCACGCCTATGTCCTGAATGGTATTGCCTAGGTTTTCTTGTAGGATTTTAATGGTTTAGGTCTAACATATAAGTCTTTAATCCATCTTGAATTAATTTTTGTATAAGGTGTAAGGAAGGGATCCAGTTTCAGCTTTCTACATATGGCTAGCCAGTTTTCCCAGCACCATTTATTAAATAGGGAATCCTTTCCCCATTTCTTGTTTTTGTCAGGTTTGTCAAAGATCAGATAGTTGTAGCTATGCGGCGTCATTTCTGAGGGCTCTGTTCTGTTCCATTGATCTATGTCTCTGTTGTGGTACCAGTACCATGCTGTTTTGGTTACTGTAGCCTTGTAGTATAGTTTAAAGTCAGGTAGCGTGATGCCTCCAGCTTTGTTCTTTTGGCTTAGGATTGACTTGGCGATGCGGGCTCTTTTTTGGTTCCATATGAACTTTAGAGTAGTTTTTTCCAATTCTGTGAAGAAAGTCATTGGTAGCTTGATGGGGATGGCATTGAATCTATAAATGACCTTGGGCAGTATGGCCATTTTCACGATATTGATTCTTCCAACCCATGAGCATGGAATGTTCTTCCATTTGTTTGTATCCTCTTTTATTTCATTGAGCAGTGGTTTGTAGTTCTCCTTGAAGAGGTCCTTCACATCCCTTGTAAGTTGGATTCCTAGGTATTTTATTCTCTTTGAAGCAATTGTGAATGGGAGTTC